>NC_089141.1:21721595-22053011 GCF_009819655.1 Sylvia atricapilla | reverse complement strand
GAAAGCAAAAACAAAGGCCACTTACAGAAGCAATGAAAAACAAAATATTTATTTTTACCCTCTAATTGTCACCAGCAGGCAATCTTCAGCCACTTCTCAGGAAGCTGGGCTTTAGTACACATAGTGGTTTCTTCAAAAGACAAACATCATAGTAATGTATGCCCCCACCCCTTTCTCTTGGCTTTTATTGCTGGGCAACTGCCTAATGGTATGGAATATTTGTTTGGTCAGTTTGGGCCAGATGTCCTGGCTGTGTCACCTTCCGAGATCTCACTCATCCTCAGCCACCTGGTGAGGGGGAAATGTTGTTGAGCCAGCCTTGATGCTGTGCCAGCACCCCTCAGCAGTACAAAATACCAGTCTGTTATCAACACCTTTCTAGCTCCCAGTGCAAAGCACAGCGCTATGAGGTCTGCTGTGGGGGAAAAATAAATTCCACCTCAGCCAAACCCACTACAGGGGAGAGGCTGCTGTGACTGAAGGAACTCGGGGCACATAAAGGTAGATGGTCCTTATGCTGTGAAAGTCTAAGTGACCCCATTTCCTGTGGGGGGATCTGCAACCATTTGACTTCTATGAGGAGGATTCCTTGTGACTCTTGGGACCTCTCCAGGGGATCACACAGGGAAACCTATGTTCCCTAGATATTTTTTCAGCAAGCTTCACCTCAGATGCCTGGAGCTGCATGTACCATAACTTGAGTGAAATATAGACCCAGGGAGAGGCAAGTTACTCCTTGCAAGAGGCTGGGATCGGGCTTGGAGTTCATACAGAGCAGAGACTTTAAGGGACTTGGGAACAAAGGAAAGTCACGTTTGCCATGCAGCATCTCCTGCATGAGACCCGGGGAAGATGAGGGAAGGAGACTGTTAACTTGAACAGACAAAAGTAATTAGAGGACTAAAATAATAGATTAATGAGCAGCTAGTGTCAGGGGAACTTATTAATTATCAGTAGAGGATTTCCTTCAGTGTGCAGGCTGGCCGAGGGCATGCAAGATAGCAAGCAAAACTCAAGTCCCATTTAAAGGAGCTGCTAAGGAATTAGCAGCACTGGGTGTCTGGAGAACGATAGCAGAGGTTGACTTAAACGCTTCCTTTGAATCTCGTGTTCTGTGTGGCTCAGGTAATGGCTGGGGATGAGGGGGATCTGGGAAACACTAGATTGTATCTAACCAACATTAATAATGGCTCAATAAAAATGCTCTGATAAGAACACATTAAAGTTGCACGGTTAAGCACTCACAAGCCAGGTAAGGTGAGATTTAAGGTTACAGATGCAACCTTAACTCTTCTCCTGCTGAGTGTGCCTTAGCAGGAAGCCTCTAATTAAGGGGCATGGGGCTTTTGCTCAAGTAATATATCATAACATCAGTTAATCCTCTCTTTGGCTTTGGACAAGTGCACAGAGTAATATTGTGGGTTTGTCTTTGTGTGTGTGTGTCTTTGTGGGTGTGTCTTTGTGTGCCTGATGAAACAGAGTCCATTTTAATTGTGGCACTGAGCATACTGCATTACTTGTACTGGAACAAAGCATGATGGTTTAAAACATGAGGTCCATTTAGACTGTTCAGATACAGGGCCACCTATTCTCTTGGGTCAACATTTCACATGTCAGAAGGCAGTAGTCATGGAAGATGTTGACATTAGGGGCAAGTTGTGTTGAAAATGGAGCTGTCCTTTCTAAGGACTGATTTCTGCTCCTTTAGCTCAACATATTGTGGTTTTTTGCCTTTCTGAAGCATTCAGACTGTTCACAGGGTGGGATGGTACTCTCCCATCAGCTTGTGCCACAAAATAGTGCCTTTTGTCTATCACCAAGGAGGTACCTGTTCATATATCACCGTGTTTTCCATTTACATCCTACATTTACAACTCTGAGTCTCATTGCATGTACTAAAGTTGTGATATAATGGGAAAAAGATAAAGTATAAAGGGCAAATCTGTTCTTGGGGACCATTGCCGAAGCGAATGGATTTAGTGGTTTTAAACCAGACATCATAGACCTAACATCCTTCCTTAATAGTAATGCTGAGTTTTTATCCTACTCACTGAACACAAAGTTCTTTGAGGAGAAGCCAAACATGATCAGCAGCACTCCTGTTATTCCACTGCTCGTCCTTGCAGCTCTGTAGGGGAGCCTGTTTTGGTTACACTTAGAGCAAATATTCAGCATTTTTGGACTGTGAGGTTTTTTTCAGATCTGTTGGGCATCATGTGAGCATGTCGTACAAACTTGCATGTGAGTTTGAGAGCATCTAAAGCAGTTCAGATGCCCTGAGCTTTATTTTTTTTGCATTTTGGATCACTATCTAAAGAACAGATGGAGTAACAGGAATGGCAAAGGCAAGGGCAGCATTTTCAGCAGCAGCTAGCGATCTGTAGATATTTTTAAAGGTTTCCAAATGTGTTTTGTCTGTCCTCAGCAATTACGTTGTGAGAGCTGTCTCTTAGAGGCAGGTGCAGGCTGGTCAGAGTGGAGCACAGGCTCATCAAGAGTCTTACCTGTGAAAAGGAAAGGTCACATAAGCCCAGGGGTCCCTCCAGGAGACAGGCTGGGTGGCCATGGGAGGAACAGATCTTACGTGCAAAGTATGAGAGAACAACTATGAGGAGGCAAGGTAGGGAATTTCACAGAAAGCCCATAGTATGGTGAAATATGCTGATTAATTTCCACAGACCTGCACAGATCTGAAGTGAGCTAAAAATTTCCTCGCTCAGAGACTTTGGGGATCACTGAGCAGAGTTTGTTTAAAAGAAATGAGCTTCATCTGAGAGGTTTTGCAACTTCTACTAATGAGAGTCTGTCTGTCAAACTTAAGTGGCATCAAGTGGCCCAGAACAAGGGCTCTTGGGTGTTAAATGGTTCCTACCAAATACCAAGCCCATTACCACAATTGGCTGTTGTAGCCCTCTAAACGGCAAAAGTGATTAAATTGGTCGTTATGAAACACTAAAGATGCATAATTATGAAAAATAAGGTTTGAGTAAGAGGAGATTTCAGCTCACTTGCTGCTTTGTATCTCAAGAAGGAATCAATGTAGAAATGTTTTAAAAGCATCTAAGGCTTGCCCCTTGGCTGGTTTTCTCCTGACTGGAAATTATGAATGTCTTTGGAAGTGAAGGTGTTTTTCCTAGTCTCTGGGCTAATATAAAAGCTGGAGACTGAATGTCCCAAGTCCCCCTCTTTACATAAGATTGTTTCATTGTCCAGTCTTCCCCCTCTCTTTGCTAAGGTGAGGTCCAGTGCACAACTTCCCTTGCCCACCCTGGCACATCAAGCACTCTTGCCTTTTCTGGGAGGGAGGGAGGGAGGGAGGGAGGATTTAAATTCTCAGAGTGTCAAGCTCAGGCAGTGCTGCTGGCATGGGCACAGGTATGTTTGCTTCTCCTAGGAAATCCTCAACTATTCCAGAGTGCTCTCCTCCTTGCCATGGAGAGAGGCTTTCTAGGAGGCAGTTTCACAAAGGTCTGCTGCAAAAATCAAGTGTTAGGCTTCGGTCACTGTGCACAAGAGGACAGGGGGCACTGAGTGTTCATGGAACTCTCCACAGATGGGCAGGGGGAGTTGAACAAAGAGTTGCAGAGCTGTTATACATTGTTGAGCATAGGGCGTGGTAGTGGTGCTGCTTCAGAGCACCCCTCAGATGTTGTTCTCCAATTAAAAGGCTGGAATAGCACCAAGCACAGAGCAGAATGTAAGCACAGGGGTTCTCTGGCACATTCTTAATCTACCAAGACTTCCTAAAGTTCCAATGTTCCTGCTTTGCACATATCTTCAGCAGGAGTAGATTATTTATTCATTTTACTTTCTTTTTAGTTCTCTCCCTCTTTAGTGCCACCCCAGCCCTGGAAGAGTTTTATAGCCTCCTTAGAAAGAGTAATAGTGGTGCTGAGTTATGTACAGCCCCTGGGGCCCTCTGTTCTCCTTGGGCTGCTGCTTCTCACTAGGTGTGTGGCTGCTGAGCCACTGAGCCAAGTCCTTGTTTCTCTTGTCGAAACTAAGTGGTCGCTGGAGATGTGCTGGTATTTACATTCCATTATTCCTGTATGAGATATGTAATGTACTAGGAGATCCTACCCAAAACTCTGCTGACCATTCATCTCCCTCATCTGCCTGTCTCTGCTCACCTTCCTTTCTTGTGTGACAGCTGATGTTGAGTATCTTTCAGGAACTTGATTTGTTTGTAGATCAAATGCCTTTAAAAAATGATCAGACATCGCTTGGCATCAGTGTGTCATTTAAAGCGCTAGTTGCTTTTAAGAAAATACTCTCTGTGTGTCATTTATGGCATTATTCATATCCCAGAAGACAAGTAATGTCATCTGCATATCAGTGTGAGATTGTGCAAGCCACTAGTCTGCTGATTTGCCATATAACGTTGTGTTTTCCTCAGTACTCCTGTGGCTGCTGTAGTCAAAATAAAATGTACCGTGTCTTAAATTGAAAGCCAGCTCTCTCTGCCTTTTGAAGGGGCTGCATTCTTCACAGACATAGAGTTGTAACATGCCTCTTGGCACCTACCTGTGCCTCCAAACCTAATGCTATTCAGCCAAATTTGACCTGTCTGGAAGACTGCTTGTGTTAATTTAAGCAGAGTCAGATGCATCCTTAAAAGTTTCAGACCACTCTTGAGGTGCTGATTAGAGGAGAGCTTGTGAAAATGATTTGATTTCAATCCTTAGATGTTTTAAATTTTTTTTTCTAATTTTTTTCACAGCTTCTTGGAATTTACACATAATTGCTGGCTTAAATCCACAGTTGTACAGGAAAAGATTATTCTCCGTAAGGCGGAATGTTTCCACGAATTCTGTTTATGGGAACACGAAAGTATTTCATTATTGCATCTCTCTTTCAGGAAACATAGTGACCACTAATGAAGTCCTTTGCCCACACAGTAGCTTGTAGGTCTTTTTAAAAATGTCTGCATTTAAATTCCTCTGAAATCATGAATAAACTTGTCTGAATTTCCCATATTATTGGCCTAGTTTGTGCTAAATAATAATAGGGTTGTGGTTGTCATTGTCTAGGAATTTGATGCTATGGGTGTTTATATCAGGACCTGGCTCACTTGAGGATTAAGCTGTCTCGCTGGAAACACTTCTTTGCAGGGAAAAAAAAAAATAGCCCAAATGCCTTGAAGGCCTTAATTTGTGTTCAGGGAATAGTTTTTTCACAAAGTTATGTACTAGAGAGCTTGCAGGAGAGAATGAGTCAAAAGCTGATCTGGATTTCACATGTGGAACCTCTTCTCAGCATATTTCATTTTATAATTTGGCCTGTAAGCCCCAGCTGCATGGCAATCTATAGCTCTTGACAAGGATGTCTTGGATGACAAAAAGTGTGTGTATGGGGAGCTCAGGTTTTTAACCAAAGAGATTTTCATATCATTTGGAAAGGCCTCAAGACCTCCTCAAAGTTTATAGCCTTCATAGCCAGGATTTCAGTGTCTGGGAATTGTACAGGGAGTTGTACCTAATCAGGGAAGCTGCATGTTTTCAGCTCCAAATGAATATACTATTGGTAAACATTGCTCTGTGACTGTGGTCTTACTGATATTTGCTGTTGTTTTGCTGATCTTTATCACATCACTCCATTTTGTAATTCCTGTTTTAATCTAGTGGTTATACAACATCCATAAATCTAGGTGGGAACGTTACAAATGCCTGTTTCCACCTGTCAAACCCCAGCTTGGAAATTCAATTTAAGGTTGTAAAGAGAATTCACTTGGCCTTGTCTTCATGTTGCTGTGGCAAATGGTGTGCCTTGTCTTTATGACGCTGGAGATAGCTTCACAAGGAGCTTCTCCAGCTTTGTTCTGGAGAGCTGTCCAGAAGACACTTTTTGAAAGTGACTTTAAATATAAAAGTACCATCAAAATACTAATGACAGCAAAGGCTATTCATTTAGCCAGCTAGCCTGCAGACTCAAAGACCCCCTACTAGCTCTTGTTTAGAAGATATCAACCTAGCAGAGGAATACCACAATTATCCCTCTATTTCTTGACTGCTTCCTTTCTGACCATTTGTGATGTAGGCTCTCTCCTCTCCGGAATTCCCCATGTCAGGAGAAGAAAATGGAGGGAGGTACCCCTGTCGATAGCTCTTCCATCAAAGCCTGCCTCATTTATATGCAGGCAATAACTAAATGATGCCTGTGGGGAAAGGCAACAGAGACAGGCCTGGTTGAGCAGTTTTAAGCGATCCTTTCCCATATGCAGTTTTCACTGTTCTGAAGGCTGTTTTAAAAGGTAACCTTACTTTAAATTCCTGGACTTGCAAGGATGTGAAGAAGCAGGATTATTAAAACCATGCAGCCCCCTTAAGTATCTGAAAGAGAGTGCAGCTTGTACTGAGGTGTTGCACAAGAAGATAAGAACATTTGCTGCCTCAAGATGCTGTTTCCTAAATGGGTCTGGCAGTCTCCAAAGCATTTGTCCTATAAATGTGGTGCTCGGCAAAGGAATGTAGATGGAACCTCCAGGAGTTGTAAGTTTTGGGGCTATGAGAGTGAAGGAGAGATAATTGTCAAAGAGCTTGGAGCAGATGCCCATGGGGGAAAGAAGGCTTTCCTGCAGGATGCCTGTCTCAAGGAGGAACCCCCACATGATGATTCACAATCAGCATCCTCAAGAGCACCAAGAATGAGGCTCCCTCTGCTTCTGCTTCCTTAGGTCATTAAATAAGCACTGCTCTGGGACTTGTCTTTTCTCCTCATATCAACATGAGAAACCAATATTCATAGCCTCTTACATCCTTTCCCCCGCTCAGTGCTGGCAGTTGTTCTCTCACCCCCTTCCTGCACTTGAGATACCTGCTGCAGTAATGGGATCCTCCTGCAAGCTCTTTAATTGAAAGGAATTTCTGTCTGGCCTGAAGATGTCAGGAGGCTGACGGAGACGTGTTTCTATAAAATGAGGCTTGATCTACAGTGCAACAGGCAGCGTCTGGATCACTGAGAATCCTTCACACTCCCTGGCTCCATCCGGCTTTGCGAGGGCGGGGGGACGTTAATTAAGGTGCGTCTGTCAAGGTGTGGGTGCTGGAGACCCCTCTGGCTCAGCTGCCAGCTCTCCCTCTGCAGCTCAGCCATTGCTTCCTTTCCACATGGAGCGTCCCCCTGCCTGCTGTGCCACCTCCATTTCTGATTCCCATCAATTTGAAACAGAGCCCTGCTGACCCTGCTGACCGCTGCTCGTACATCTCCCGGCATGGTTAATAATAATGGCCTCTGTGGGAAATGATGGGCTGAGGCAGAGAAAGGACATAATGATGCTCTGGCTGGGGCTAGGCAGAGAGAGGAAAGTGAAGTGACAAGCAGCTAAACAGCAAGAGAGGGGTATGATGATAAAAACAAACAAACCTGCAAATGTCTAAAAATCCACAGTGATGGCATCCTTGAAACAAATGGTGAGAGACAAGCTTGAGTCCCTAAGGGAGAGAAGAGGGGAAAAAAAGAGAGAGAGAGGGAAAAGCGAGCAGAGAATCAGCCAATAATTGAAATGGCATCAGGGAAAAAAGAACTGGAAAGCACAGGCTTAGAATTGGCAGGTGGCAAAGAAAGAGGATGAAAGACGGAGAAAGAACATGGAAGAAGGAAGATGTGGATGTAGGGAGTGAAACAGAAAAGTGGAGGGGATAGCTATATGGACCTAACAAAAAAAATCTGGCACAGAACGGAAGGTGGAGAATAGAGGGGAAGAGAGGAAAGAGACCCATGCATTGGCGAAGGAAGAAAAGCAGAAGGGCACTGAACCAAGGTAGAGAAAACAAGGTATTTGGGCTTAGAAAGAGGGAGGAAAGGAGTGGAAGAAAGATTTAAAGAGCAAGTTGAAGAGCCCCAGGTCTGTGCCAATAAAGTTCGCCAGAGACACAAAGAACAGAGTTTGGAAACCTGATGGCACCTGATTTGGCAAAGCTTCATCACTCCCCACCAGCTACTTGGGATTCCAGTGTAAATTCCAGGGAAGTGTATTTCATTTTTCAGTAAGCAGAGTTTCATTTTGATGGAAAAGCTTTTATCCCTGTACTGCAGCCCCTTGGCCCATGGCACATAACAGGAAGATATTTTTGTGAGTATTATTACCATACAATGACCCTAGCAAGGAAAACAGCAAGCCTCTCTTGGTTGGGCAGATCAGCCACTTCCCTGCTTCGTGTTTGCTGGGTAATTGTCCCTAGTGCCTGATGCTGTGGCAGAAGAATGTTTCCTTCTGTTGGTAAAGCAGGTCAGTGCTGACATCGTGCACTGTCAGAGACGTTGTTCTGATGTGCAGACAGTTGCTGCTGCCCTTGGCACTTATCAATAACCAATTATGTGTTCATCTGTGTTCCCTGGCTCCCAGTTTTTTACCCCCACACAGAGGAAATCAGAGAAGATGGTTAAATTTCCTCTCCGTAATTTCTGTCCCTCAGCTGTGGCTGGGAGGAAGCTGAGTGGCAGTTGTTGGAACAGCACTGCCGTTGCTGTGCTGCAGGGAGGTTAGCCAAAGCACAGGGGTGAGCTGTGGCTGCTCAGGCAGCAGAAATGTGTGGGCAGATCTTTGGCAGGGTTCACCACTCTTCTTAGCTGCTCACATGCTCAGTAACTGAAGGCCATTTTGCAAGCAATCCTCCGTGGTCCTTCACTGAAACGCTGGCATCATGTCCTGGGTTCTGTGCTCAAGGCTCTCCCTGCCCTCCTGTGTAACACTGCAGAAGCCAAGGATATCTGTGTGCACCCTTTTCTTTTCCCCAAAAGAGATGTCTCCGTTAGCCCTGAGAAATTTAGATTTAATGCATTTCTAAGACACTTATGGGGTTTTTTTGATGGGATGGAACAGATATTCATTTATAGTGAGCACAAAAGTAGAATAATAGAACCATCAAGGTCGGAAGAGACCTTTTAAGATCATTAAGCCCAGCCATCCACCCAGCACTACCATTGTAACCCCTAAACCAGTAAACCATATGGTAAACCATATCACCCAGAGCCAGATCCAGGCACCTTGAGGGACGATGACTCCATCACCTCCCTAGGCAACCTTCTCCAATGTCTGACCACCCTAACAATGATTTTTTTTCCTCCCTAATATCTCATCTGAACCTCCCCTGTCTCAATTTAAGGCTGTTTCCTCTGGTCCTTGTGCTGCAGGCATGGTAGAAGAGACCAAGCCCTGCCTGGCTACAGCCTCCTTTCAGGCAGTTGTAGAGAGTGATAGGGTGCCTGCTGAGCCTTTTCTTCTCAAGACTAAACAAACCCAGCTCCCTCAGCTGCTCCTCAGAAGATGTCTTCTAAACCTTTAACAAGTGTTCTTGCCCTTCACTGGTCATGCTCCAGCACCTCGATGCCCTTTGTAAAAGGAGGGGCCCAAAACAGAAAGTACTGGTTCAGTTTGGGGTTACAGATGCAAATTCATGTAACAATACAAAATTTGCTTACTTCAGATCTTGCATTTGTCAAATTGAGGCACAAGAACAAGTCTGAAAAGCAACAAGAAAAACAGAACAAACAGAACAAAAAGTATTTTTTAAAGATCTGCATCAATATTCATAGAACTATTTTTTGTTGCTACCCTTTTTTGCAGCTTTTTTTTTCCAACTCCTTAGAAACCACTCTTACCCCTCCCATCTTTGCCATTTCAGCTTCCACCTCTCTCATGCAGAGTGCTCAGATAAGCTCTCATTATTATTTTTTTTTCTTTTCTGGAAAAGATGAGACTTGTTAGTATCAAATATGAGTGGTTGTGGCACAGAGGAAAGGAGGAACCTGGGTGAGCCTCCTGGCTGGCATTCAGATGCAGAGATTTGGGTTTCAATTAGATAATGCTCTCTGAAAACAGGACTGCTGGAGCACATGGGACAATATTGACTGAAGCACAAACCAATTCAGTGGGTGACCTTCATGCTCCTGCTGTGTAGCCAGTGAGGATGCGTGGCCTATAAATGCCACCCTATCGGTATTCATTCCGTGTGACTCGTAACCGGCCCGCACCAGGGGATGGATGAAAGGCAGCGCTCAGGTATGTAATATGATTATCAGGTGACGCATCAGACTCTGATTCCACAAAGCCAAAGGGTCAACAGGACTGGAAAATGTATTTTGCGGCTTCTGGGAAGATGAACTTTTTTTAAGATTACAATGTCTTCAGTAGAAAATGAATAAATAGGTACATCAAATAAATAGATATTGCATAACATGGTTCCCACCTCTCAGCAGCTGACCAGCTGGCTCCCAGTGAAATTACTGACTGTGCAAACACCATTGTTCATATTTGATCTGATTTGTGCTTGCACATATGAAATGAGAGCAAAGTTCTGGCCTCTTCACTGTTTGGGGTGCAGAGGAATTGGGGGTCCATTCCCACTATTTTTCTTAGCCCTTTAAGATGGTAGTCTCCCTCACTGAGATCTCAAGATACTCTCCTGTTGGCAGTCACTGTACCTGGACTCCCAGGGGTGAAGGCAAGGCTGCCAGTCTGTCTGTCAGTCCTGGCTCCTCTCACTAGCATGCCTAAGGAAGGTTTTGTGCTGGGCATTTACATCCTTACCAGCCTTCCAAAGGTTCGAGTCAAATCACCTTTGCCTCACAGAATAATGTATTTTTTCTCAGCAGTCAGCCTTTACTTGACCTTTGGCTGAATGACCTGACTCCCTTCCATATAGGAGGACGAGAATGGAGACTGTTATTAAAGTGGATGAAGTGCTGATTAAAGTTTTAGCAAAACACACTCAACTGTTTGCTCCAGAGAGACTACAGCTGTGGAACTGCTATAAATCATTAACATCAACCTATTAAAATAGGTTCCTAGGCATTTGCAATGCTTCTGCTGAGCTCCAGTGTGAGGAATAGCCTATGATGCCAATTCCTGTCTCAAAGATCATCTGTGTGATCTCACCAGTACCATTGTTCAGGCTGCTCAACTCAAACCACCAGGTTCAAAGAGGGGGAGGCAACAACAAACACAGACAGAAGATTTCTGGTTTGTAAATGGACACAGATGCCCAAAAAAAGCTGGGAGCCATTATCACAAGGCACTCAGAATAGCTTGTGTTGCAGTCAGTGAGAGCAGCTTTTAAGACAGACACTTTCTTTTCTCGCAGCTCAAAGAGCAAGTAACAAAAAAGAAGTAAACCTCAGAGAAGAGAAATGACCTCTGAATTTTCTCAGGGGAAAAAAAGTGGATCTCTTGAACTGGAAAAAAAGATGTGTCTGGGCTTTGTGAAGAAATTCTCCTTCCATTGAGGGGAAAAAAGAAAATGTGATAAGATCCTGCTGCAGCTAAATTTTATGGCCAGAAAGGATCATTTGGTTTGGCTTCACACATCTGGCAGGTCCAGGAGGATCTGCCATGGCAATTTCTGTATCAAGTCCATAACCTATGTTGGAAGAAGAGCCCATCTTTCACAAGGGCATAGGTGGCACCACTGTGGCCCTTCTCATTGGCCTGTGCATGCTCCAACAGAGTGTCCAAGCACTCTGTCCCCTCTCAAGAGACTCCACTGATCCTGGCATCCCAAAGGCATGACCTTCTGCCCTTCCAAACCTGGTTTTCTTTCCATAGAGAACTTCACACAGCCTGTGGGGTCTGTGGAGGAGCGGGGAAATGAAAGCTAATGAGGTAAAATATAATCATAGCGCTCCTTCACACTCACAAGCTGCTCAGAGTCTGGTTCTGGGGATGGGCTGTCGTTTGTCTTCCAAACTGGCTCGAGCTGGCTCACCTTTCCCCCAGTGAAATACTGATGATTTGAGTGCCGTAGGTGAGAGAAGCATAACAACTTCACTGCACTTAGGACAGCATTGTCAAATTGAAAGACTGGGGAGGAGCTACTTCACCCGAGGAAAGCATTTGCATTCAGAGACTGCTTAAGTGCAGACAGCTTCCTCTCCATGGTCTCCAAGGGAAGCCGAGCATCCTCTTGCACTCTGCCTGTTCAGGGAAACACTTTAAGTTTTAGAGTGTGGACAAGGAGGGGGGAAATGAGCAGGTGGTTCCTGGGAATGCACAGCTTTCTGTCCCACTGCAAATACTCCAGCTTGGGAGCTGTTCAGTTTTACCATTTCAGGTATAACTCTGGAGAGAGTGGACAAAGTCCTGCAAATAGGTGAGGACAGGAAATCCTAGCCCTGAGGAGAGTCCCATGTAGCCAACAAAAGATTTTGTGTAATGTTTCCAGGGTACAGAGGGTGTTTTAAATGAACACTAAATGGAGTTGGAAAGGGAACATTCTGAAGTGAGCATCTGGTTATGTTTTGGGCTGTTTCACTGCATTTACATGTGAGCATTTTTACAGAGTCTGACTTTGTATCTTTGTGTGTCCTATCTTTGGAGCAGCGGGATCTGCTGTGAATGATAAAATAGAAATTGGAAAAGAAAATGCAACTTAGGTGTGTCCTGTGCCCTGAAGAGCCAGGGATCAGACAGTGCACTAGAAAATGGATCAAACAGAAAAAATCACGAGCTCCACCAAGAAGGGGATAGGCAGGAAGGCTTTGCATAAATTGGAGAGAAATTTGATATGTTAGATCAAGAAGAAATGTTCATTTGTGTGCAACTAGACATAGTTGACACCCACTCCAACTTGCTTAAAGAAATGGAACAACTGGAGAGTGTTTGATGCTGGAAAGTCAAAGATGGCTCCAGGTTGTCATTCTTAGCTTTATCTGTCAGAGCTGCCTAGCTGTTTGCCCTCTTTGAGCCAGGGTTGTTTGCTTTTTTTGTGGGACAGTGGACACCAAGGTGCATCTTCTCATGTACACAAAGGTCTCATGGATCTCCCTGTCTCACAGTAACCTGTAAAAGGGAACACTCCTTTGAAAGTGTGAAGTGTACTGACTTCTGAAAATCTTTGCAGCTTGCTTTCTGAATTTTTGAATTGGACACCACTAGAAGGCAAAGCACTTTACTGGATTTCTGCAATATCACTGGGTGGAAATTGCGATTATCACAATTTACTGCTGTTATTTTGTGCCTACCTATTTATTTACCATCCAGAGATCTCAGAGTGGTTTACAATAATGTGCTGTCTGGCTGTTAGTCCATGAGACAGGGAGCCAATTATTTCTGATTCTAAATCCAAATCTATCCAAATTTGGAGCGTCTGTCCAACAAGCTTCTTCCCCTGATAGTGCCTCTGGAAGCAGGGACTGTGCCCTTGCATCCATATAGAGCTGCCCAAGCCCCTTGGACAGGGCATGCTCCTACTACCTATCACAGCTGGTATGGAGCAAGGAGAAGCTGGAAACTGTGATCTTTCAGAAGTCTATTCTCTGCATTCTTCATAGCTGCATCCAGCTGCCTTGGTAGCAGCACGAACAGCTGCAAGGAAATGAGGTGAAGCTTGTGGCTATCCTTTGGAACTTGAGATGCTCCAAAGGGGCAGCTCTGCTTGAAGCATCTGAATGATCTTCCCATAGCCTGAAAGGAGTCACACTAGTGCTTACAGTCATTCCCTGGATTCTGGAAGTGCTGTGGGAGCAGGGCTGGAGTTTATGTGGGCACTTTCAGCCTGATGGGACAGACAGTGAAGACACTGGAGCAAATGTATGTGGACAGGCCCAGTTGTATGTGGGCACATTTAATACATAAGCCGTGTTGCCTTAAGCAGGTTCAAATCTCAGGTGTTATACTGTAATTTTTCTCACTGTGTGATAATGCAATTTAGTGGATAGACTTAATACAAAGCTGTTAGCTAATTTGGAATTTTTCGGGGGATTAGCAAATTTGGGAATTAATGTATTTTGAAGATTGCAAGCTTATTAAAATTTGGGATTTTGGATAGTCTTGTCACAAGTAAGACGAATTATATTGGAAGTCAGAAGTAGAAAAGGATGTTCAAGGAGAGATGCATGTTACCATACCAACAACCCAGAGAGCCAGTGTTTAATGTGTATATTCCCTGTCTCCCAGATCTTCTTCTGACTTTGAGGGGGATGTCTGAGTGGTAAGAAATATGATATATTATTCGTGGACCACAGATAATCTTACTATACAATTCACATAAAAAGGGCAGGAATAGCTGGGACATATTCCCTGATTTAGAGTAATATTTGTGGAGCTGAGATTTACAATCTCTGTCCTGCAAATAGTTTTCTGTAACTGAATAGTGATGGAGAATGCTGAACAACTTGGATAGAGCAAGCCTGCCACTATTCCCACATGAGGACTTTTCCCCTGCTGTGTGGCCACAGATATTCCATCAAGAGCTTTTTAAACAGATGTGCAAGTCCTTTCCTACAAGCATTCAGACTGCTCAGGAGCACACTGTAGGTGTCTGTACCAAGAACCATGGAAGAAATTGATGGTTTGAAGGGATTCTCAGTGTTATCATAGTTACCATGTGAGAATTATATAAGTGAGTAATCAATCAAAAGCTAACCATGGGACCAGAAGCTGTTGGAAAGATAGGACAGCATTAGAAAGACCCTTTGGGTCTTTGAAGCAGAACATTTCCTGCAAGCAGTTACCTTCCCTTCAGGTACCAACAATAACTTTCTAAAGCTGTGGGTAGATGATAAACTCTGAGAATTCTCAGTACCATCCCTGGAAAGCTGGTTTCTATTCAGGCTCAGCCTCTGAACCTGAGAGAGTCTGGGCAAATATGGGTTTTAGTATTTGGTATGGAACTTTACATTCAATAGATTACTTTTTTTCTTAGCAGCTGGACTTCTACCACTGCCTCCCAAGGAAAGCAATCAGCATTTATTTGTTGAATGATTAGGTAATGAATGAAAGTGATTAATTGGAAAAGAGAGGGTGGTGCCTTTGTAGAAGGAAATGCCTTTGACAGGTATTGAGAGAAAAGCATAAAGTCTTCAGCCCAGAAATAATGGATTAGGTACCAAGACATTCAGGCAAGTAATACTTACCTAGCTCTGAGAGAGAAGCAAAATCCCAAAAGGGAATCAAAAGGGACTTGTAGCAGGTTGTCAGCAAGCTGAAAACAGAAGAAATGCTTGATAACAAATAAGTGGTGCTTATATGCTTATATTTATTTCAGACTAGGAGACACAGGGAGAAGTATTTTGTTGTGGTGGGGGATTTTATGGTTTGTTTTTGTTTTCTTTTCAGAGGATTAATTTCTTTTCTTGAAAGCTATTTCTGATTTGCAAGATTTAAAATGGAGTAGATTCTTTGATTTTATAATACTTTAAAAAGGAACTTTGAAGAATATATTTTCCTACACATCTTTTAATTTCCCTCATAATTTAACGTGGTAAAATGGTAATGAATGCATGTTCTTTATTTGTATATATTTACACTTTCCACTCTCTAAATTTTGGGAACATCTCCATATCTGAATGACCTTAAAACTGTTCATTATACAATAGCTTAAGAAGTTTAGAAGGTTAGAAAGCTAAAACCAAAAAAATTGAGTTGGAAGAAAAAGCAAAGGTGAAAAAATAGGTATGTATGGGTTCAGCAACAAATAGAATGTGAAGATGGGTAAAGAGCAAGAGAGGAATACAAGAATGATGTGTTTAGAATGTTTTTAGTGATTATTTTTAAAAATACTTTTCAACTTGTAAAAAAGTTTTCTAACAAAATAGAATAGTTTTCCTTGTGGAAAAAAGATCATACATGCAATAGGGCATCAGCTGTGGAAAATCAGGTTTTCCTGAGTAAAAGGGGGAGTACCCTTCAGCTGGAGAATTTTGTCTGTCTGTAGAGGACAACAAGGGCAATGAAGCACTGTGCGTGGCCTGAGAGGCTACAGTAATTCTGGGAACAAAATGGCTTTAAAGATGGTAAAGGACAGAAATAGACATTATGCTTTACTTCTACACATTCCTTCCTTGGAATACATATCTAAGCCCTTCCAGTGTGCATTCAGCTGTGACAAGTGCTCTATGCAAAGGTACCTGATATTGAACTAGGTAGCAAACCTTATTGCACCTGTGCAAATGTTGAAAATAAAGAGAAAGTGAAGTGTAGAAAAAGAGTACATCAATACAGACATAGCCCTCCAGACTAGGGAAACCCATACCTCAGCAGCAAGTCCAATTTATTGTTAGCCAATGAAGTATATATTGGGAGAAAGACTGCAGAAATGGCAGAACAAATCGTTTTAGCATAGCATGGTGGGGCTTAATATAGGAAGGTGAGAATCCTGACATCTGCGTTTGCATCTGGCATGGAATACCTGACACCATATAAACAGCACCCCTTCTTTGTGCCTCAGTTTCCTCAACCATAAAAAGATACTACTTCATCTTTAGAGCACTTTGGGCTGCATGTCTGAAAAGCCCTGTGCAGGAGCTACCTAAGAATTATTTATCATAAATGACAGCAACTCGTGTTCACTTTGCGTTTACCTCTATTACCAGCCCTTTCTTCACTTGTAGTTTTCCTTATTTATGTCTTTGCCTCCCCATTACCTTGGTATTAAAGCTTGCATCTCCATTGATTTTACATCACTGCGCAGTACTGCAGCCATTACAAGTTTACACTTCTGAGAGATTCTTCTGAGTCTTTACCCAATTGCTCCAAGGGCCCTGACCACAGCATATCCATCATCAGATAACCCCAACTGTGCTTATTGTGTTGGGGTGTTAACTGACCACTTACTATCCAGGGAAAGGGACAAATACGCTGGGCACAACCGTGTTCCTACAGCTTCTAAATCACTCTTCCCCAGTGCATATCAGGTTTTTCAAAGCAGGACACGGTCATTATTAAAATAAAGCACTTTGGAAAGCACTTGGAAAGGTTGAATGCTGGTTCACATAATGAGGAGGCTTTTACCTGTTAGGAAATGCAGGTTTTCTAAAAAATGAGCTCCCTTGCTCCGTTCCTCTGGCTGAGTGTTATTAAATCACTGCATGTGCAGCGCACTCTGGCTTTCCATGTGCTATGGCAGCAGCAGCATTTTCCATTGCCTGTGGAGAGACCCCTGGAGGACAGCATTTCTGGTTTGCTCACTGCTTTTCTGAGCATGGATTTGCCTGGCACACCCTCAAGTCTTCATCAGCTGTCCTGGTACCTGGACAAGCCTATAGGTTTTAATTATTTTTTTCCCTCCATTCCTTTTATGCAAAACTTAATTAAAGCACCCCTTCATTGTGAAACAAAGTTTGATATTGAGTGTGTTCCCACACAACATGAAAAGAATTACTCAAACATGTAAGATGGGTCAGTAAGACTGAAAACATTTACTCATGTGCTCAAGGAAGAGTTTACTCCTGAGCTGTTTCAAAGCTTGCTATTGCAGTGTGTTTAGGAGGGGTAACTAGAACCATGTAAAATATTTGTCACAGATCTTCCCCAAAGTCCAGCATAACTCATGTGAAAGTCTCTCTTCAGCTGGCAGGAGCTTAGGGAGAAGGCCTTATCTCCATATCATCCAGCCTTACAAAGACAGCAGTAAAGTGTTAGTTATTGCCTTTCTGCTTGTCGGAGGAACAGTTTATACCCATCAGTAGTCTGCTGGGATGAATTGAAAGCCTAAGTGACCTGTCAGTCAGGTTTACATTGACTAGAAGGCTCTGCAAATGATCTCATCACTTGAGCAAAGCAGACCTGAGTCTCTTCAGTGTAAGTGTAGGTATTAATAAGTGTTTCTATGTTTAAGTTGCTGCATAACTTCAATTGCTTTTCACACGTTACTGAAGCACAGCTTTACAATGATGCCGGCACACAAGTAATTGCTTAGAGACAGCAGGGCGTAGGAAGCAGAGGAGCAGGTATCCTTTCATTTTTGAATTAGTTATGGGACTCACATACCAGGGGTCCTGATGCTGGAATAACAATATCCTGACATTGGTATAACTATGTGCTGAGTCAAACTGAGTTCCTAATAGACTTGCCTAGCTGCTGAATGAGAGAGGTTTGAGCTATCCCTCACAGAGTGAACGGTGAGACTGGAAAATAAAAGATCCTGTGATTAATTTACTAAGGGACAGAAGAGATTCATTTTCCATATGCTTAGTCTCAGTGTTCAAGGGAAATTACTCATGCTGTTGTTTCATTTGAGAATGTGATCGTTTAGTGAGGATGAAAGCTTAGAGACCTGGAAGTTCAACTAGAGCTTGATTTGGGAAATACCAATTTCAGTGTTATCCAAGGACACATGAGGTAGCAAGACTGAGGATATGAATTTGAATGAAGTACCATAAAAGACATTTCCTTCAAACTAAGGAGGTACTTCTGTGTTAAGTATTAGGCAGAGCTATCTCTCTGTTTCCCTACCTGGTACATATTAAAACACAGACAGATTATTTACAGGCAAAAGCATCTGGCCAGTCTTAGAAATGCCCAGAATTGTAGCATGTGATTATAAGTTGTACTTGATGTAATCACATTTTTGAGACTTGCTTCTGTCCTTGGGGTAGGCGAGTTGTTTGAATGACTGTTTTTGCTTCCATTTGATTTTGAGGATTGGTTACTTTTTTAAAAAAAAACTCAACATGACTTGATCCACTCTGAGTTAAAAATTAAGAAACTGCAGACAAGGTACAGTCCAAAGCTGTATTGGTGTATGCTAGCAGCAGGATCTCTTATGGTGGAAATTTTACCCTGTGGGTTTTACATCCATATGGGTTTCCACCAGCAGTCTGGTATAGCAGAGGAGTGCCAAGGCTCTGCACAGCCCTGCAGCTCTTTATGGAGAACCTAAGAAAGTGGAGTTCTGAGAAAAGTGCAGTGTGGTTTGTTTACATGAGAGAGCCTTTGGCATGATTTGTGTTCTCAGTGTGAGCAAAGACTGAAAACTGGACACCTGGGACCAAGGGGCAAAGGTAAGTGGCATAGTCTCTCATTTTCTGTCTCTGTATAAGGCTGACTTTGCATAGCAAGGCTGCCCACAAAGATCTGGAAAGGCGGGCTTCCCTCGTAAGGAAAAACTCTGGTTTCTGTCGCCTACCTACTGCCCTGGGAAAACTAAATGGAGCTATGTGATGAGGATGAAACAGCAAGGTAATGCCTACGGCAGAGCCCGCTGCTGCCAGTGAAGATTCTTCAGTGCCCCGAGGCAAAACTGTTTTTAGCTGGGACAGGGGACTGTTGATGTGCTAATTCAAAGGAAATGTTCGGCTCTAATTGCATCCGAGCGGGAGGAGGCGGGTTGTTTCAACAATAGATGTACCGAAAAAAGGCATTACATAAGGAAGTAGAGAAAGATAAGGACCTGGATTTGGAGAAAATTACTCCAGTCCATTCTACCAAATGGTTCCAATTAGCTCTGTTCTGCTGACCCTCTTCCCCCTTTTCAGTGAGCACATCTGCTGCCATAGAGCTTTTGTTTGTCCAAGGTAAAATCCAGCTTTCAGGAGAGCTGTCTTGTTATTCCTGAACTCAGTATTGCATTTGAATTGAGAATCATAGGGTTGTTTTTCCTCTTTCTGGGCTTCAGTAGTCCTATGTATTTAATCCCTACCTTCGACACAGTGAGTACATGTGGACATGCTAACTGACTCAAAACTTAGACACACATGGCGATTTCCAAATCTTCTAGGAGATTTGAAAGTTTGGAGGCTAGTTTCTTTTTAAATGATCACTCCCTTTTACTTGCCTAGATGCTTCTTGATTTCATATTCAACAGGGGAGGGGAGTGCCTGACTAGAAGGAAACAGAAGCTATTTCTTCACCATCTCAAGCAAGAAATCCCCTTAGAGTGCTCATTCAACTGAGACTTCTACCTCCATTCTGCAAGCTGATGCCCTTCACCTTTTGGGGGGAGACATGATAAAGAGGAGATAGGAAGCTAAATTGTTTGTCTGAACAGGTGACCCTGGGAGGTTACTGCTGTGCCCTGCGCGTCGCTTCCTCTGTCTGTAAAACACAGATAAAAATGCTTATTAAAGATTAGGGTTGGACAGGTGTCCAAAGACAGTTGAGAGTGTCTCAAACACCTAACTGCTTCTCTTCATGACCTTTTCCATTCCCTCTTCTCTTATAGCATATATGGCTTTTCTCACCTTAAGGCTGGTGTGTGATTGCTCTTTGTTCACCTGTCCAAATGAGATTGGAAGGCAGGGTGCAAGTGTGACACAAATATGGTCCATTCATGGTCATTCTCACTAATGAGGTTTCCATTTTTCTACCAGGGAGGCTAAATGCTGTCCTGTTGACCCAGGGTGCCAGTCACAGACCTCAAACTGCAGGGGTAAAGAGTTTCATTCTCATCTAGTACAGTGACATTTGTTAACGTTGGCTGTTCATTAAAACTTTGGAGCAGCAGACATGTTCATAAAGCTCACAGCCTGCTCACAGATAATTCATGGGCATAATAAAAGGATTCATTATTCATGTAAGATCTTTGCTGTGAAAATTAAAGCAGCTCTAATACCTCACGTGCTTCAGTGCATGTTGGGAAGGTTTATTTGTGGCGTTTGAGATCCTGGAATTAAAGTTGCTATGGAGAGAGAAAGCAGTATGGACTGAGTTTACAGCTGTCGTTAATGCCCTCATTAGCTGAGGCCTTATGAACACATCAAGTGTTAACAGCATAGCTGTAGTTCAAGCAGTGCATCACCACCTAATGCACATTGTACTAAAGCAGCACAGCCAAACAGGACCAGGAAAGCTAGCCCAATATACACACATGTATGTTCCAGACATTAACTTTATGAACATCAGATGCAGGAGTATTGCCACCTCTTTCACAACTGTTCTTTCTGAACCTTCTTGCTGAAGATTGCAGTTCTGTACAGAATAGTATATTCTGTAGGCTATGCTATATCCTACTTCTTTCACCTGCTTTAGTGTAACATCAGCTGAGATTGCTGAGGTTGCTGTTGACTTTTTGCCTGAATTGGAGCAAGAGGTGCTGGCATGATCAGCAGCAGCAATAATCTCTGACCAAGAGTTGACAGGAAATGTGGGGAAGGGATGATGTCTTCAGATGTCAGGCCTGCAGTGAACACTGACCAAAGCCTCCCCATCTTCATCAGACTCTTATTAAATGGATACCCAAATTAGTTGTAGACCAGGCCTAAATACCCTTAATAGATTCGTTTCAATGCAAGCTAAGTGATACAACTGGTACAGAAATCAATGACTATTTCTATCCAGCCTGACAGTAATGTAAGCTGTCTGTTATTGCACATTTGAAAGGGATGTATTGTACGTCCTGAACAGAAAGCTATGCACGCTGAATGGCCTGTGCACAAATGGGCACTTGAACTGCCATCAAAACAGACTGTTGCATGTAAATGAATGTGTGAGCATGGAGATACTCCCCTGACAAGCATCCACATGCATGCCAAGGGAATTGTACCAGCGAGGCATTGTTGGTAGTAGCAGTGGTATAATCATTTTCATCAGTATGAGACCTTAAAGATCCCATAGACAGTGAGAGATGCTTAGAGAAAGAGGAAAGCTGTTATATTTTATTTTTCCTTTCTGGACTTTGGCAGTGGTGAAATTACTTTTTCACTGTTTCTTCTTATTCATCTGATGCATTTTCAGTGATAAAATCCTTTGAGTAAACATCAAGGTGAAACTGCCACCAGAGATGAGAGGAAATGTCTTTTGTAGAATGTACCATTTACAAACAAACATGTTTGCACTTGTGCACTGAGCCTCCCTGCAAATTGCTCCCGGTTTAATTTTTTTGTTGTCTTTTTGGTCTGTCCCCTGCAGGGATATAGTGAGAGCAGGGCAAGCACAGCAATGTGAATATGGTTGATAGACCCCTTGCAGTCCCTGAATAGGTAGTGTGAGAAGGGATGTGGAATGTGAAGTCTAGGGAAGGTCTGAAACAAGAGTTTGAGAGCACTTTGCTAGGGCAGGAACCAGCTGAAGAACAAAGCAAGTACTGCGCAGGTACCCTAAGCACTCCAATATTGCTGTATCCATAGTCAGCCACCTCTGGGACACCACACTGTTTATGTGCTAGCCATACTGGCCTGCTTGGGAGTATGGCTACAAATAGGACCTTCTTCAAAGGGCCTGCATGCATGTTATGGAGTGTCCTTCCTTTCTGGGTGGGGAAAGGACCCATATTCACCTGCATCCTCCAACCAATGCATGAAGCAGTCCTGCTGCATTTTTCCCTCTTGGTTAGGGAGGGCAGAGCTAAACTTTGTTCCTGCCCCACCTGAGGAAGGTGTGAGATGAAAGAGGAGAGCACTTTGTCAGTGCCTGGAGTGGAAGACCTTGGATTTCATCTGCTTTCAATCTTCTCCTTTTTTAAATATCTTCCTACTGCCACTGTGACCTTCCAGAGTGAGCACCCAGAAGAAGGTGAGCAGTGAGCTCAGTACAGCAGTGCTTATCCTCTTCCATAGTTTGTGCCCCACGTGATCAGCCCTAGGACACTGGCATAGCCAAGGTGTGATCTTGTTGGTGACCTGTTTCTAGGCATGGATGAAGGTCAAGGTTCCATGCTGGTGCTCCTTGATATGTTGGTATCCTTGATTATATTGATCGAAGAATTCTTTGAGCACCATCGAGGACCCAGCAAGAAAAGGTGGCTCCAGTCACGTTTGCTGCACAGAGAGCAGAGCCAGTATTGTTCCCTCCGTTTTGCACCTTTCTGTGCACAGGCATGCCCAGAGCACCAAAGGGATGTGAGACACAACGTGGTGCTTTGCCAATATCACGTTGACATGGTTCAATTTTGCACAGCCTTCCCCACTGAGGCAGTCTCTGGCAGCCTCACCGTGATGTTTGCTTGCCTGGAGGAAAAGAGGAAGATTGTGCTTGGCTGGAAGCAGACGTCCTTTTTTCAGAGATGATGAAGTGTTTGTGACAGGAGGGGCATACTCACTAGACCATATATCTCACCATCAGTTTGAGGCCTCTGACTTTGAGCCCTCAAAGCAGACACTCTCCTGCTGGTCATGCTGAACTCCTGACTGCTCTTGAACACTCAGAACACAAAAGCACTAATGAAAAATGCTGCTATGTTTGTAGAGTTGGCCATACACAGCTTCTTACCTTGAGCAACTTATCTTGAAAGTGAAAATTTTACGTCCAAGCACAGAAGATACTGCATTAAATTTTATTTAGTGGCTCGCTAATAATTTATGGGTTTTTTTCTGGGTTTTTGAAGCAATAGATCTTCTCCACAAAGCAGGTTTTGGCAACTAGTTGGTCAATATTTAATCTGTAACTACCATCCTCACATCAGAACACTCCTCACACTTGATAGTGTAGTCTCTGGCACATGGGAAGAGCAATTTTCAAGTAGGATTCAAAAGGAGAGGTGCTTTTGTCTTGGGAAAGCTCCCTTGAGCAATAGCAACTCTTCAGTAAGAAGAAATACAATTGTCTTAGCAAATGGCAAGGAAAAGAAGAAAAAAACTATCTCAGCAGCAAAGTTACTCTTGAGGAGCCAACTATTGGCAGGAGCACCTGATCAAAGTGCCTTAGGAGTCACCAGGATGGATGATGGCCAGGTCAAATCCATGAACTGGACCTAAAGCAAATGATAGTTGGGTACTGGGTGTGTTTGACAGTTGCTTTAATTTTGTCCTTCTCAATCTGTTTGGAGACAAGGCCTGAGAGAAGCCTTGAGTGTCATGTCATGTATTTCTCTGGTCTTTAAAAATGGCTGGGAAAGACAGAGTTTCCCTGTTTGCTTTCATATCAGCCATCCTCCAGCTGCTACTAACAGGAAGGGTTTGTGTCAGCTGGAGAAGTAGCATGTGAAGAGACAGCCACCTGCCCCTGTGTTAGAGCAGCAGACAATGGGGATGGCCTGTCACCAGGCATGCCACTTGTCCGTGGTGACATGGCTGGGCTTGAGAGGAGGTCATGCCATGTGGATGAGAGAGAACATCACCTCTTCCCACCCTGACGGCCCAGGCATGGGTAGGGATGCCAGGCCATGTCAGCTGGGATGGCTTACACAGTAAGGGGAGCTGTTGCCATCCCTCTGAGCCTCCCTTGGGCCTGCTGTAACTCAGAAACTGCCCTCAATCCTTCAGAGAGCCGCTTAAAGAAGGGTCAGTGCCTTCTCCTATGTGTGCACACCTTCCCAGGCAGGGTGGCTTGTACTCACACTTCCATTTTAACTCCTCAGCTCCCTGTCACTGATGCCAGCTGGCTCACCTCATTAAGTTACAGAGAAGGAGGCCCCTGAATTGATGGCAGGCAGGTTTAATGTGGCTCTTTCTGAGCACTCAAGTGCAGCATGTAGGAGGCTGCTGGGCAGATATTCCCATAGGCTCCAGCAGAACTGACTGATTGAAGTTGCTCTGAATTGATGGCTAATGGAGGAGCTTTCTTTGATAGCTCTTTCATTCTGGGTGCAGCTGGATAGAAAAAGATATCTTCACATGAGGAAGTGGGGGTTTATCCCCCCCACCCTTTATTAACAGATGCTTCTAGTGCTCTCTAGCAGCAGAATGAGATCTGATGAAAACCTAATGGTGTAAAGGATTCTTAACTCCTTCTTTTTCATCAGCAGCTCGCTTATACACACCAACTGACAGACAGGTCAGGCAAAAAGTTCATAACTATGTAAAGTGAAAAATCCCTTGGGAAAGTTTAGGCCACTGGAGTTGGATGCAGTCTCTGTGGCTCCAAAAACAGACCTTGGTTTTGTGTAGGTGTGGTAGCTGCAAGTACAGCATCTAACACCTTAAAGCCATGGGTGGTTAGGTAGTGATGGAGTAACCAAAGGACAGAGCTGATGTGGGGAGCCAGAGGCTTCAAGGCAGGAGCATCCAATATTAGCAGAGACTTTAGAGAAGCTTTCATGGCACCCGTTCATGTTATGCATGGCTCCAGCTGCTGTGACAAGAATTAGACACACACACAGGCAGAATAATATCAGAACAGATTAACAGAAACTGGCTAATGGTGAAAATGCTGTTTCATCCACCCTGTGGAAGCCTCTGTTCAACAGGCCCATTGCAAGTACTTTTCCACCTACATTATCTAATCTTTTAATCAAATAATGGATTTCTTCCCATTTCCATAAGTTCTACATCTCCTAAAGTTTCCGTCAGCCAGATGTCCCTGCAATCTGTGTGTATCCATGAACTGACATATTTGTGACCATGCCATTTCTCATTCCCATATACAGATCAGGGTGTGTGTTAGAGAGGCCAGAAACTCCAACAGTTTGATCCAGTTTGAGCTCAGCGGGCCAGATTTTGGTTGGTATAAATCAGTGCTGACGTGGAGCCCAGTCATTTTGCTGTATTTGGAGATCTGACTCATAATTTCCAGTCTAGGCCCTGGCATCTGTCAGACTCTGTGGCAGGGCACTAAAGAAGCTGTTTGCGTAGGGATTGCTTTGCCCATTTGCTCAGCTTGACACAGCAGCCATTTGTCTTCAGTGATGTGTGCTGGGCCCCATCTTAAACTGCTGAGGTAAATTTAAGAGCGTCAGAAAGTAACTACACCCTTACCTGGGAACTTGGCCATCACTTTGCGGTTAAAACCCCTTTGCTTTTACAAGAAAGGACTTGGATTGCAGTGACTTTTATTTGTAGGTGATCAGAAAATGCAGGTTTTCATCTCAGAGAGAGCAGTTTCACTCTTTAATGCCATGTTGAAGAGCAAGAGGCCTCGAGCTGTCTCTTTAAGAAAGGTCATCAAGTTCATGTCATACCATGGGTGAAAATGTGTATGTCTGCTTAGCTGGGACCCAAGAGAACGCTTTGACCTGTGGCACCTGACAAACTGGCGGTAAGCTCCTGGGTAAACAGAGAGGGCACATCCTGGCCCTTTTCCTCGGTAAGATTCTGTTCCCCTTTTAGTTGGAGGTGTCGTGCACAACTCCAGTTACTACAAATCGTTACTACAAGTTACTACTGTTTAGGTTCACAGTGGCTTTGAGTGAATGCAAGGAAATCCTTCACATGGGAGTTAAATTGATCGAGTACATTGATATATTCTAACAGTTTTAGTGATAAGAATTCCTGTATGCTCTTCCCTTCCTTTCCTCCTCCCTGTTTTGCCCTCACCATCAGAAAAATGCTGGCTGCTGGCAGCTACTCTGCTGTTGTCAGTACATCATGGCTGCACAGTTCTCACCCTACAGTGGATGAATGGAAAAAAGGGCTGCAAAGGACCTCACAAGTTACCTAGACAATATCCCTGCCTAATGACAGGTCAGCTCTTCTCAAGTCATTCCTGATAACTGTTTCTCTAGTTTGTTTGGAATGACTTCACACCCTCAATACAACATGCAGGACAATTTATGCTTATGCTTCATCATACTTTATATTCTTCCAAGGTTTAATTGAAACTTCCCCATGGCAGTTTGAGACCATAGCTTCTTGTCTTGTCTGGTGTGAATCAGATGCAATTATCAGTTGCTTGCTTTATTTTGTAGGAATCTTGTCCATTATTTCATCACTTTTATTGTGTCCTACTTCAGTCTTTTTTAAGCTGTGACAGTCCCACTGGTTATTCCTTTCTTTGTAGCTCATGTTTCCTAAATATCATATCATCCTCCTGCTCTTTTCTGGACCCTTCAGTTTGTTCACATCCTTCTTGTCCTCACTCCTCCATACTTGTCCTGCTCTGGCCTTTCCAGTGGATTTCCAGTTTGTTAGATAAATAATTTGCCAATCTGTTGATTGCAAATCAGCCTGATTGTAGGTAATGCAAATATGGAAAGGCATTCAGGATTCCATCAAATCAAGATGTCAGCTGATTGTTTGCTGATTTCCTATCATAGGACTTGAACCTGGAACTGGCCTGGCAGCCAGCTGTTCTCAGCTGTAGGAGAGACACATGTATGAAACCAGCTGTCTGTGTTCTGGCCAGGGCACAGATGGATTTGTGCTACTGCCAGTGCAATTCCCATCTGCCTCTATCATCTTCAGCAACCGTGGAAGTCATTCCTGGCTCTTACTCGACAGCTGAGCCACAAGTCTGAAAAAAGATAATTTGAAACTGGAGCAATTATTTTGTGTGATGCCCTAGTTCTACCTGGATGGTGCTCCAAATGCTGTTTCACCAATAGTTTATGTTATTGCTGCTACTTAGAAGGTGTTCCCCAAGCTGAGCCACCCAGAGTGCAGGGATTGTTGGAAGAACATAGTAAAGATTTATGGTAAGCCAAATCCAACTCTTTTCATTAAAAATAAAAAAAAAAAACTCCATCTATTTCAGGGATATTCTTGATGATAGAAGAAGAAGGGGAAATTAAAATCTTACTTCTATATGCTCTCTCCCATGGGAAAACAAATGTAGCTCTACTAACCTTCACATGTGCCCTGAGCTCCTGAGTTCCCCCTGACACATCTGCACTGAAGTCAGGGCATCCCACTGATTCCTGTGCACTTTGGCACAGTCTCAGCAGGGGTGGGTCAGGCCCTGCTTCAGGAGCTTCACACAGTGCTCATGTTGAATCATTGCATCCCAGTCCACATGCCTGCACACTGAAGGTTGAGAAGACAAAAAAAGACTTAATGTCTGACAAACTACGTGGTGTTTGTTCACGTGAACCTACTCCCAAACTTCTTTCACTGAACTTTGGCCTAATATTGTCTATTATTTCTAGAAAGAGAGTGGATTTTTTAATACCATTTTCCCTGCTGCTACTCACTTTATCCTGATATTATTGGTCTTTGAGATACTAGACTGGAGACTTTGCTTTTAAAAGAAGCCTTTTGTAGCCCTAATTTCTTTTCTTTCCTCTTGTGTTTCATCCTTCTTTCTTGTGTTTCTTTTGGGGAAGTATTGGCTGTTTGAACCCGTGTATGATGCTGTTGGAAGATTGGCCATTTTTATGTGTTGGGGTGAGAGAGGGAAAAAGCTTTCATTTCCTGCCTAGCAAGAGGATCTGGCAGGCTTATTTCTTCCCAGCAGTGGAATTTCACAGTTCAGTACTGGAAAGCTGAAGGGTGAATGCAACTGGGAGGAGCTGGGGCTGGAGGCAAAGGGTGTGAGCCTGTCTGTCTGTGCTGCTGCACTGTCAGAGCAGCCAGAGGTGTTGGATGCAGGAGAGAGAGGTGGCTGGGAAGCAGGAAGACAGGCAGGCAGACCAGACAGATGAGAGGCTAGGAGGTGTAAGCAGCCCATTTCAGCTGATGGCTGAGAGGTACACAGAGTGCCTGTGAATCCAAACCAGTCCGCAGAATTAGCCAGGATGCTTGGGCAGAGCAGGAGTCTCAGCTCATTCACCAGCACAGAGGGAAATTCTATGTTGTTGGGATCCCATGCTGGGCAGAGCAGAGCTTCTGGGCTAGGGGACCACATACCAAACAGCATCTCCAGGGAAAGCCATTAACACAGTAGGTGTCATTCCCAACCCGTGTGAATTGCTCTGGCTGCCTTCAAACCAGACAAGCTGATGCCAGCTGTGAAGGTGACCGTGAGAGGAAGGTGATCTCCAAATCAGAAGGGACTTCCTTGACCTCCTTAGACTTTCTCTGAAACAGTGATGCTCTGAACTGATGATCTTCCTCTCCCTTGCAGCAGATTATCCCCCTTGATTAAAAAAAAAAAAAAAAAAAAAAAAAAAAAAAAAAAAAAAAAAAAAAAAAGTGCCTTTGTTTTAACTTCTATTTTGAGAGAAGGGGAAAAAATGCAGCTGTTCTCAGAATTGCTTTTCATAGCTCCAGAAACTGAGCAGCTCATGTGTTTTCTGTCTCTTGCATGATTGTTTCCCTCCCAAATGAAGCAAACCCTGATGTTCTGCTTAGGGGCAGGGGACTAAGTGAACAACTTTAGCATGGTCTTATTCTTTGTTCTCTCTGGTCCTGGCAAGTGACCTTAGTCCCTGCTTGCCTTGCTTTCCATTACTCTGCCTTCCTGGATGTCAAGAGAAGGAATTTAGTAAGCACTTTCCCACTCCTGCTGTCTGGTATTGCTGTGAAGTTAATATAGGCTCTCTTGCAGCCACTCTGCATTGGCTGCAGTGCTGCATTTGTAGTTAAGCTGAGTCCAAAATCCTCATTCATCTCTTTTCCTCTTATGTAAGTTTTACAGGTGCCAAAGCTGGTCTCTTCCCCTCTACTTGCTCCCAGTACTTTGTTAACTTCCAGTTCTTTCTCTGGAATGACCAGGGGGAAGAATCTCAAGAACGTTCAGGTTCCCAAGTGGTTTTTGCTTTAAGAATGAGAGCTCAGCAAATATACTGCAGTGGGAAGGTGGAGACACAGATACAGACTGCTGGGATCATCTGTCCATCAGTCAGCAACAGTATAGTGCTTTATTCACTTACTGCATCTCCTCATGTCATAAAGCACAATCGGAATGAAGGACTAGAGAAAATGGATTTCATACTCCATAAAAAGCCCATTTCTTACACTCCTGGGTAAGACAACGAACTTCTTCAAATAGGTTTTGCTGTGCTGGAAATTAGAGATCTGAATGTCTGGTATTAACAGTGAGTGAAACATTGTCCTGACCTAGGCCCTGTCCCAGGCCCTGCCCCTAACACTGTGCACTGAAGCACCTAGGGACAACACCAGAGCCTTTGAAGGCTCTTCTTCACTTAATAATAATGACAGGATACTTTAGATGTCATGAACCACAGGGAAATAAATGCATTCACATTTTCCAAAGAACTGTGGGATGATCTATCTAGGGAGTGTAAAACCACCAGCTGTCTTGGGTTCAAAAGCATGTCAGGATTTCATTCTGGTCATGATCCCTTAGCACAACAGGATGAAAAAAAAAAAAATCATGAGTAAGAGGAAAATGTAAGTCAGAAGCTACTTACACAGTGTTGGTCATGTGTGTGAGTGCTCAGGAAGGGATGGGATGTTGTTTCAGTGGAACAGGACTTGGTGGGTGTACATGATGAATGAACCTTAACTTTGAAGCTGGCAGGAATGGGTCACTTGTAGTGGAAGAAGCAAAATTACATCAGCTACTGCAGTTCCCCAGAGCTTGATTCCCTGCCCCTCTCTGCCACTGGGCTATGTCCCCTGCTTGTGGATTTTGGCCACTTGTCCTTAATGCTGACACACACTAGAGCATCCCAAAAAGATTGGTGTTAACCCCTGTGACCAGCTCCAGCCTGTGAGCCTTTGCCCTGTCCCTTTCCACTCCACCTTCCAAGGAGAAGGTTATGAAGCTGTCTGACACCACATTCCTTCCCTGTAAGCACTTCATGCACTCAGGGTATTTTGTAGGGCTGGTGAAATGTTTGTAGTGATAAAGGGGATGGGGAAATGTGCCACATTTAAGTTAGATTCATCCAGTGCACTCAGAGAACACCAAACTCATCTTGCACACTCAGGTTTTCAGCTCATGTGGTCTTTTTCCAGCTATTTTGAGCTTGATGTGTCCATTATCTACAGCTTATTTGGTTGCCTGAATTAGGTTCTTGTCTCAGTAGGCATGAGCCTTTATGTCACCAGCTCTGGCTAAAATACTTGTCAGCTAAAATAAATGCAGCATTATTTGAAATAGGCATCCTGATAAGAGCAGGACATGGCCCTGCTCAAAAAGGAGCTCAGAGTTAAAGAAGGCTGCTTCTTCTTGCAGCCCTTGTTCTCAGGGTGTATCTCAGGGTGTAGCACAGCCCTAGTGCACTTTGCTGATGTTCAGTGTACTTTCAAACCCTTGGATTCCACACAGCTTTCCTGTCCCCAGCTTTGGGCGTGTAACAGAGAACAGGAACTAGGCTCAGCTCACAAAAACATCACCAAAAGCCTACGAGCCCAGAGCTGGCCCCTGCTCCCTGTAAACCCACTGGGCTGCAGGCTGACCTGTCTGACGTGGTGTAAGTGTGGAGTTAACACCATCCATGACAGCAGAGTAAGCCTGGCATTAGGCAGGCGTAGCAGAGATCAGAGCCTGCCCGTGCTTTGTGTTTGGGGTTGCATTGACCTGGGCTTAGGTGCACACACAGCAAGGGGAAATTCCAAGTCCATTTGCAGTCTCCTTTCCGGGTTCTGCTGTGCCATTTTGTGCATGTAGCGGCTTCACAGACTCATTTCATATTGCAAATCCTTGCTCTCATTTGAGGATTATCTCAAAACGACAGCAGCTTGCACTCATCAGATTTAACCATTTCAGTCTTTTCTGTAAACTAGGTCCTCCCAGAACTGGCTGTATGTGGTTGCAGGCTCCTCTGGAAGGAAAGCAGAGATGGTGGTAGCTGACTGTGTAGACAGTGGGAGTGAGGGACTCTCTTCTAGAGCTGAGTTGCCAGAAAGATGACACTCCAGCTCACTTTCACAGTCCAGGATCTTAGCCCAAACCCACAATCAGCAGCACTCCAGTGCTGTAAACAGGGACAGTTGATGCACAGGCACACAATGTGCATATTCCTGGCACTGTCAGGAAGCTGGTAATCTGCACCAGGCCAAATGCTGGAGAGCACAATGTCATAAATTGTCTGAGATAGGTCACCTCAGTTCTTCTGCCAGAGCCCAAGTCTCTACAAGCCAAGCAGAGGAGCCAGCCTGCGTAGATTGGGCTGCAATGAACCTGACACCACTGGGGCTCGCGGAGAAGCTGGGTCAATTATCTGATCACACCACTGTTTTACCTGTCAATTCTTAACCTCTTCAAGTGGCCTTGAGTACACCTGCTGATTTTCTGTGTTTTGGATAAAGCTGTTGACTCTGCCTTAGATCTTTAACAGAAATGTCTGTCTTGAGCCTCGTCTTCATTTTCTATCAAATTTCTGTTCCTGAAGAAATTAAGAGAGAAAAATGGCCTACATAGAGCTGAACTCCATATACCTGAGAGCAGAGCAGGAGTCATATTGCTGGGAATGGTGAAGACCATGTATGTGAATGAATTTCCATGTATCTAGAGCTGAACTGGGAGTAGTTTGAGTGTGTGGTGGATTGTGCAAGGATAATGTCTGATTGTGCTAGAACAGGACCAGGGGGAGGGAGATGCACCTCTGATTCTGCACAAAAGAGTTTGAAAGAGGATTTGCATATGTAGCATGCGTATGACTGAGAGGGGAGCAGTAATTAGGAGTAAGTGAAGGTGAAGCTGAAAGAGGAATTTCATGTTCAGTGAAAGATTTTTCCATGTAAGCTATTGTTCAGAAAGGTTATTAGCAGACAGCAGTACAAACTGTCCTGAGCCACATGCTCTGCCTTTGTCTGACTACAGGATTTTTACAAGCCTTTTTTTCTTTGAGAGCTGGCAGCATAATAGTCCTGGACAATGCCAAATCATCATCTGCACACTCACTAGGGGAGCTGGGCTTTTATATGAGAGTGAAGAAGATAAAAACAGCACACTCAAAGCAAGACAGAAAAGACTGAATAAGGGAATAAGAGAAGAAGAGAGAGATTTAAATGCTGTTTGCTGGGCTGGCTGATTTTTTCTTCTCTTTAATTTTTTTCCTTTCCCCTCCTCATTATATTCTGGATGTCTTGTTCCAAAACTATTTCAGTCATTTTGTCCACCTGTGTTTGCAGAGCATGAAGTCTCTGGCTTGGAGGTAAATGCCAAATAGATGCTTTAAAATATGGCAGGTGGAAGAGGGAGGAATGAAGCCCTGTAGAAATAAAGTGTAGGACAGATGTTGTCTCCTTCCCCAAGCAGCATTCTGCTCCTGACAGGCAACTCTACAGACTGCACTAATGCTTCTCCAGAAGTATTACATACCTGAGACCCCTTGGTCAGGTCCTTAAACTGGACAGGCAGCCGGTTTCAGTCCAGAAAAAGGGACTTGGTTATGATTACTGCCGACTGGCCAGGACTGCATTCATGTCGGCAAGACTCAGACAGAAAGCCAAACTTTTCTAACACTCAGGCATATTAAGAAAGATCCACATTCATCAGATTCCCGTGGGCAGGCTTGGGTGGGAGTGTATCTCTTAAGCCTGTGGTCTTCCCCTCTGTTCCCATATCTCCCTTCCCTGAGGCTTCCTGAGCATCCCTCACTGCGAGGTTCCTTTTGTAATGTGGCAAGAGCTGAGTGACAATCAATCTCCTGCCCCTTTCTGGCCTCTTCCCTCACAAAGATTGCAGAAGCTGTTGCAGTCATTAAGACTGAAAAAACGGCCATGAAGCATTTTTGCTGCCAGTCTGTGTTTGGTAGGAGGAGGATTTCCTTCAATCAGAGGGTCCTTAAGTTGCCCCAGATATACGATGCGTGCTGGCAGGGATGGCATCTGGCTTTGTCAGCTCTGTTGAGGGGAACAAGCTCCATATAGTAACCCTGTCATGCAGGAGTAAGGGAACATATTGCAATTTGTGTTGGTAAACCCTTTATGCTGTTGTGTGTAACTATTAAAGATACGATTGTGTCTGGCACTATGAAATGTTTTGGAAATGGTTTAGGACATTTTAGCTCTCTGTACCAGGCGCACTGTCTGCATGCCTTCCCCAACAAATCCACGTGCCACCTGAAGTCCAGCTTTACAGGGGGGAAGAAATCCTCAAAAATAACATCATTCTCCTGCATATAAAGCCATCACACAGGGTTTTTTTTCTACATATTTTATGTTAGATTCTTCCAAGACTAGTACAAACTGAGGACCAGGAATTCTTTTTTCCCAGTGAGTAAAGCCTTCTGTTCCTACCATGGAGTGAAATACTGCAGTGTAACAATTTAACATACAGAGAACTGGAAATTCTGCCATGAGCAAGGGGGTTTGGTGGGAAGGCAAAGAGATATTTCTCTAGATAGCTGATTTGCCTCTCCCTACTGGTTTGTGAATGATAGTGAGCATGGGGGCGGGGTATCATGGATGGAGAGATTCTGGGTGTCTTTATCAATAGCTCTGCTCTTTGCCAGTTTCCTTTGCCAGGCTACTCAGTTGGCTACTGTGGCTGTATTGTCAGAAGACCTGCAGATCAGTATCAGGAACCTCACCTGACATCTAGAGCCCTCTCTAGAGACTTTTTCTGTCTTCTTTTATGCTTTCTTGGGAACAGTATGCTTTGCAAAGAGCCTCGGTTTGCTTTATTACTTGATTGCATGTAAAGAGCTGTTAAAAATGAGTAACAATAAGCATGTAACTAACATTATATTTATTATCATCTAAGTCCTTTATTGACTGTTGGTGTTTGGCACAGACACTGACATGCAATTTAAAAAGAAATAAATAGACTAAATAAAAATTTAGCTTTTGGAGGGGTTTTTTTGGGTTTTTTGTTTTTTTTTTTTTTTTTTTTTTTTTTTTTTAAGATTTCTTCAGTACAGCAAATTAGTGGTGCCATATAAACCCCTTCTGGGAACTTGGAATGAAATCCAGTAGAAGCCAATCAGTCTGAACTAGTTTTCTAAAGAGCTCAGGTACTGGGGCTCAGCACTTTCAGAGACACTCCTTCTCCTTTCAGGCTCCAAAGGAAGGAATCATTTTTCTTGCCCAGTGTGTGCTGCCCTTTTTGACCTTCTGGCCTGAGCACAGCACACACTGTGTGTGGGCTACTCTTGGGAAGGTGCCCTTCAAAACCTCCTTCCTGCTTCTGCCCCAAACCAGGTGGTGGGATTGAGAAACAGAGGCAATTGAAACAGTACCACAGCTCAGAGCAAAGTCTGCTGGTTGTCACTGCACTGCTGCAGTGCACTGAAGAGCAAGGTGCAGTCAGCCTGGGCTCCACCTGGCCATCACTGTGATAGCCCTGAGTATTCTGAGCAGGGTGATCCTTGCCTGTGTTGTGACTCGTGCCTTTGTGGCCTAGGGTCATGGCAATGAGATGAAGAGGATGTGTGAGAGCAGGACTGCCAATGTACACCTGGGTCTTCAGCCAAGTGGCTCCTGCTTGCAGGAAAGTTGTGTACTGCACACACAGCAGGCATCCCCATGCAAGCCATGCCAGCTTAGAGGCTATACCATCAGAAAAGAGTAGGCCAGTGCACTCTATGCTCCTGCATTAAAAATGAATTGTATAATCTTTTATTTATCAAAATTCTATATTTTTTTTTTGGCTAGGGTTTTTGCTTTTCCAATATTGTTATCTAGTTCTTTTCATGGTCTTTGCTACTCTACCCTGAGCATGTCAACTTTAAAATTTTTTCTGACCGTTCTTTTAACTGTGTAGTAGAAAAATCAAAACTGAGGGGATTCCCACAACCTCTCTGCAGCCTTTCTGCTTTCTGGCCTACAACAAGAGCAGTCCTTCTCCAGAGCAAGCAGGGAGACTATTAAATAAGGGACCAGGGGGCTGAGCCAGCTCCATTCAGTCATTCATTTCCTTCTTTCATTTCCTTTAGTGCTGCTGGTGTTCACCTCTAGAGCAGCTTTCTTAACAGGATGCAGGGGATACATAACCATGAAGATGCATGGTGCTGCACAGTTACTAGCAAGTATGGCCTTGCAGTACCAACCAGGAGTGCCAGGAATCTTAGCAATTAAAAAAAAAAAAAAAAAAAAAAAAAAAAAAAAAAAAAATATAACCGAACAATCTGAGGTCAATAAAACAGAATTAAAACCACCAATATTTACTGTTCACAGACTGGGATGGAAGGAAACTGTTGCTAGAGAGCCCAAAGAGAAAAAGGGAGACCTCCCTACCTATTAGCTCCCACAGAGAACTTGGCTGTAGATTCAGGGTTTGCACTGAGCTCTCTCCACTGGTAAGTTGGGATGCTGCTGGATTCATCAAGGGAAAAAGGAGCTGAGATGAAGGCAGTTCTGCTGATAACAGTGGCCTGTTCTAGCCTCCCAAGTCAGCACTATCCACAGAGAAGGAGGGAGGCAGGCCCTGGGCTGCCCACGGTTTGTACTAGAAAGGAAGAGATAAGTCAGAGATGAAAGGGAATGCACTGGTCAGTTGTAGTAGCTCAAAATAAATTGCTGCATTCTTCTCAGAAAATTACTTTATTCTGCAACCACAGCCCCCTCCTTCCCACACACACAGATGCCTTCCTTTCTTCTCCCTCCATCCCTCCTTAAACCTCTTCCATGTTTGCCTGATGCTCCATTCTGTTGCATCAGCTGAGCATATTGAAAGACATACATCTGTGATTTGTGACTCCGTCCTTGAAATGCCAGAGATCAGATCCACTCCCTAGAGTGACCTGTGCTATGCCCCCAAAGGGGACATGCCAGCAGCTCTACCTCCAGCACCCCTCAGTCTCTCTCTGATGATGGCAATTCTGGCAAGGTTTCCAAGAGGATGACAATATGCTGCCATGGGCAAAGAGGGCCTTCCCACCATCTTTTGTACCTTCTTTGCAAACAAGAAACTCATCTTCTGTGTGTGTTTTTAATTTCTGTCCCCTCATTCTCCACCATGCAAATCTCTCCATCCCTCCCTACACCTCTCAAATATCCATCTCAGCTCTGATGGTGAAACTCCTCCTCTCCAAAGCCAAGATCTCACAAAGGAACCAGATGCAATTTGGGCCTGAATTACCCAGTGTCCTGGGGCATAGGGGTGACTGGGGACTGAGGAAATGATTGACTTGAAGATGTAGTTCACACAGTCCCAGGAGTGTGTGCACACACCTGTCTGGGTGCAGGAGGTCCCTTTGGGGCTCCTCATCAGAAACACAGGACAGCTCAGAAGCTGTCTCTCCTTCACCTCCTGCTAACCATGGCTATGGAGAAGCAAGGTTGCTGACAGAGGGGTCCAAGGGAATGGGAAAGGCCAGGTGTGAAAAGGCCAGTGAGTGAAAAATGAGCATGGGATGGAATGGACTCAGACTTCCTTTACCTCACTTGGGGTTGTTCCTGATTGCTGGTTTGATTTTTGCCTGTGAAACCCTAGGACTGGGCAGACACCAAAGTGCATGTCCTGAGCTGTTGCAGTAGTTTTCCTCTAAAACTCTCCATCACAGGAGATTCTGGAGCTGTGTTTCAAGGCAGCCCAAGCCAATGAGATACTTGCTCTAACACAGATCCAGTTCAAGAGGAGGCAGCACACAGACAGCAGCTTTTAGAAGACCAGCAGAGCTGTGCTGTCCAAGCATTGCCCATCAGAAAACACAGTAGGGAGCAACTCATTGTTGCTGCCTGAGAATAGGGCACGCAACTCCTTATTTGCCATATGCCAGTGCAAGGCACTATCAGGGAGCCATCTGTGGGTCTGCACCCACTTAGTGCTGCCTCAGCCTGTCCCAGAAAGACAGCCTTGGAGTGATGACTACAGAGAAAACAATTATAACGGGAAAGCAAACAAACTGAAAAATCTGCTCAGAGCTCCTGCAGCACTGCAGTCTGTTCTGGAAGACTATCATGTCAGAGGAGAGCAGCATTTGACCGATGGAAGCTGATTTGAGTTACAGAAAGAACATGTAATGTCATGTTGGATAATATCATCCCTTTCTCTGTGTCTGGGTAAATCTCTGAGCTTTTGATTTCCCTTGGTTTATCCTGCTGTGACAGTTCCCAAGCAGAGGCATGGGATAAGCTTCCTCACCTCGACACTGCTTGAGGGATGATTTTTTTTCCTTTATCAGAGCACACTCCAGAAAGACATTGGGTATGGGGCTAAATATGCCCTCTTAAGATTTTACTTAAGGAAAAAAAACAACATAAAAGCTTGAAAAAAGCATGGATAGATAGTAGGCAGTGCAGAGCTGTGCTCCTTGGCCTTATCTCCTGGGTGATGCTGGCTGCAGTGCACTAGCAAGCTGCAGCAGCTGTGAAAGCAGCAACATAACACCACCATTTAAAAAAACCCAGAAATTACCAGAAATTGCATTTGTGACTGTACTGCCTGTGCCAGCTGAGCTGACCATGCCCTGCAAGGAGCCACACAAGCAATGACAGTTCATGGTAAGGGAAGCAGTGGAAATTCATTGGAAAGGCCTGTCTGGGTGGAGAAGAAGCAGCACAGCCAGGCATGGTGGAGAGTCACTCTGGGTCAGACCCTGAGCAGAACAAGCTGAGAGAATCACAGCTTTCTACCTGGTGGGAGTAGGTTTTGTCAAGCCACACTTGGAAATGTTGTTCTCTTTGCCTCTCACCAGGGAGAGATGTAGGCAGCCAAGGGAGCAGGGTGTGTCTGTCACCATGGGAAAGGAAAGCAGGAGGTCCACGCTGAGGGTGAGCCCAGGGAAAGAGCTGTGAATCAGCAGTGTATACTCGCTGACACTCTGGAGGGCCTTCAGTGCTGGTGCTCTCCGTTGCTTTTCCACATGCCCCAGAGCTGTCACAGCCCACAGCTCAGGGCTGTTAGACAGACAGGAGGTGTGCTTGGGCTGTGCCAGGTTTGGCATGTTGGTAGGGCATTGTTCTTGGGAGAAGAAGTTGTGATGGCAGCAGCTCAAACCTCTGCCATCAGTAAGAGGATGCAGGGGTGCCTTGTGCCTTGCCTCTGCTCTGTCTAAGCTGGACTCGCTGCCTGAGGCACTGGGAGCCATTGTACTGGCTTGACACTGGGATAAGGGGCTGCCTGGGTACATCTCCCTCTCCACTGTGTGCACAGGGAGACAAGGACACAAGACACCTGGCTCAGGAAAAGCATGTTATTTTCAAAACCCAGTGCCAAGTGAGACAGCTGTCAGGCTCTCCATGCTCTCCTAGATCAGGGTTTGTATCACATGTTTGGGAAGCTACCAGAAGCTCATCCTGAGCAAAGGACATGGCCCTTTTCCCTCTGTTTGCAGTCCTCCTCCAGCATACAGCACTTGTACCTGCATCCTTTTCAGTGCTAAGGCAATACTTCAGCAAAGATACTCACTTCAGTCTTCCCTTCCCTGCCTGCCTGATCTTTCAACTCTTCCCTTCCCTGGGCCAGGGCCTGCAGCTGCAGGACAGGGCAGGTCCTTAATGTGTAGGTCAGGCAGGAATACCCACATGGAATTTTGGGGGCAGCTCTGAGGGTGGAGGCATATAAACCTCATCCTTCTCCTCTGATGCCCCTGGTAGAAGGAGAACTGTTGCATTACACCAACATTTAAGAAATAATAATAATTAAAAGCTTTCTGATGAACACGTTTAATTTCCTATTCTAAAAAGCTGCTAAGGCAGCGCCTTTCAGTCATTAGCATATTTGCAAGGTTAATGTAGTGTACTTAATAAGATAAATAATGCTTGTCATGATATTTCAGGCCAACTGTAAGGGGAGGGAATAAAAAATACTTTGCTTAACATCTTAAGTTTTTGCCTGGTCAACTTCAAGTTAACTGCTGAGCTACCACTGAGTGTTAAGATGTGTTGTTCACTTTTCTCCTTGGCAGGTGCTCACCAGCACCAGCAGAGGGTTAAATGAGACTGTCACGGCACAGATGGCATGGGCGAACTTGAAGTGGACTCTTGGTGTCTACTGTGATAGGCATCACTTTGGGGATGTGCTTGGGAAAGCAGCAGAGCCATAAAAGTCTAAAGGAAAAGGATATGGGATCAGGGACATGTGTGATTGTGCAGGAGACAGCAGTGGTAACTACTGCAGGAGAGAGTCTGAGGCTACAAGCAAGGATAGCAAGCAAAAGGCAGCAGTAATAAACAGTGACTGATGCAGTGGGACCGCAAGGCAGGAAGAGGTAGTAGTGGTCCTCTTATTTTTATGTCCTGCTTCAACTCATAGTTTAATACGTATTTCCAGATGAACATCCAGAATCAGGGAAGCATTTGAAAAATCCTCATGTAAGACACCATGTATGGGCCATGGGAGACAATCATAAACCTGCTTTCAAGCTGCCAGCCTTGGGCAAGTCTCAGGTAATGATTAGCAGAGAGCCCCTGTGTTCCTAACAGCTCCTGTTGCCTCCTCTTCTGCAGAATGATTGCTTTCTTAGGCTTTTTCATAATGTGCAGTAAAAGCTGCTACATCCTTAGATAAATGAGGCCACAGTGGGCAAGGAAGAAAGAGAAGAGAACTTTCCAGGCAAACAATCCAGGGCACCTGGCTTGCTACTCCCACATGCCCTTCCTTTCTATCCCCTCCTCCCCCTGACAGACGAAAGAGCTCATTATTTTCTCATAATGATGAGGAGAGGGAGAGAGAAACAAGCAAAAAAAAACCCAAAACCCTGCTTGTATTTTCTACATAGGAAATTAATAAATAGATATGCCACACAGATACATGTCACAATGAAAGGCTGGGAGGATGGGTAGATATTTAGCTGGCTTAAAATACCAGGCCAGTATGATGAAGGAAAGGATGGACAGCAGAGACAGCTGAAAGATAAGAGGGGATGTGGGGGTGCAAGAAATAAAATGGGGAAAATAGAAAGCACCACAGGGAAACAAGGACATTGGAAAAAATGAAGGGAGGAGAGAGATTTGAGTGAGGAATGAACAGGATGTGAAAACAGATTCAGCAAAAAGACAGATGAATTTGGCAGAGGGTGGAAGGAATAATATGTCGTAGTAAGTGTTCGAGGGGGGTGGTTGCCAAGGGGTGGAGGACCAGGGTAGACTGATTTTGATGTTAGCTGTATTGCAGGTCAAACACAGTCCTCACACCACATCGGCTCCACATCTGTTTCTTCTTCTGCCTGCCTGTCAGCCCCCCACTGTGCCCTGGATATTTTCAGCTGGAGGACCTCTGGGGCTTGGCACTGACTGTCAACCCCAGGGTGGGGGAGCCCGGAGCACCAGGTGAGGCACACACCAGCCAGCCCATGTGCCCCCACAGCAACAGCAGGCCCAGGGGTTCAGTGCAGCCTTACAGAGCTGTCAGGAGCCTGAGCATGTTACCACTGGAATCCCCCTCTCCTGCCTCATCTCTCAGGCAGACTGGAAGCCCATGCCACAAAAGGAAAGAGGCTTTGAGTGCAGCATCCAGTGTCAGAGAGACTCTGGGGCAAACCTGACAGGCTGTAGGGCTGGAGGGATGTGAGCCAAGCCATCCCACCCCACAGGACACCTGTAAACTGGAGGTGATGTCAACCTGCCTCACTGAGTAACATGGGGAAAGGGCATTTCAGCAGCTCTGCAGGCATAGCCTCTCCAGTCATCTTGTTCCTGTGTTTTTGGCCTGTGAGGATGGCCTCTGTCAGGCCAGAGGGAGCCATTTCCTCAGCCTCATCTCTACAAATGGTGTTGCTTAGCTGGCCCCATTGTACTGTGGGAATTTGCCTTCACCCTGGACTGCTGGACCCAAATGCCAGGCTGGAGGAACCTGCAGCTCATGCCCCCAGACAGCAACCCTGTATCCCATCAGCTCACCTGGCTGAGATGCACTCACCATCCTCAGCACAGGACTGACAGCCCTTAATACCAGAGCCTGCTCCCTCTGCAGTGCTGCAGCACATTATTGCCTGAGAGCAGCACCAAACCATCCCAGCTGCTGGTTTCTTTCTGTCTATGGGGTGCTACAAACAGCACCACTTACTCCTGCAAAAACAGTTTTGCTTCCCTGCCCAAGCGCTGGGCAGCTCTGTAGGGCCTCAGCAAACGTGTGCCCCACCAGTTCAGGAGAGATTAGTGCATCCCAGTGCCTGGGCAAGTGGAGGGGTGGGCTGGGCTGCCCTGGGAGATGGTGGTGGCAGTGTGGTGTCTCTTGGCTGAGTGCTGCTCACAGCTTTCCTAGGGGAGAGTACCCCCCTCATCTCTTCACTGATCCCAGTTGTGTGGGAACTGTGACTGCACTAAGGGATGAACACCTCAGTCACAGCCTCCCTGCTCCTTCCCTCCCTTCCTGTCTGCTGACACCCATTGGTTTGCAATCATTTGCTCACTCTTTTTGAGTTTTCTCCACTTGCCTTCCCTCCACATTTGCCCCATCCTGTTTCTGTCCTCTGTGAATAATGCTTGGCAGTGTAGTGTGTTGCCATAGAGGAATTAAAGCTGTTCTAGGCAGTTAGCCACTCATCTAGGAGAGGATTCTGAAAAGCAAAGAAGGAGAAAAAAAAAATCAAGGTTTTCTCCATTCTCTGTCTCCTTAGTGCTTGCTAGGGCTCTTGGCAGGGCTGGGGGCTGGGTGCCCATGGAACAGGGCAAAGCCTCAGGTGCTTTAACACAGCTTGAAGAACAAAGACATAAATAGAAAGAGGAGAACTGCCAAAGCAGTATGAAGCTGAAGATTGAGATAAGGAGGGCTGATGCAGTTAGAGACTGAGCTGTATTGTGTGTGATGTACCAGCTATTCAAGCCCTTCTGTCCAGTATCATGGGCTTTGCTGTTCTCAGGAGCTCTGGATCTTGCCCTGTGGGCTTCACAAACCAAGGAAACCTAGAAGAAATGCAAAAGAAAATAAAAATGTTCTGAGTGGAGAAGAAAGGAAAGGTCATATTCCTCACCTTCCCACGTAAAGCCAAGTCCTCCATCACAGGCAAAAGCACACAGGCATGTGTATGTAAATACATGCACACAGAGCTCTTTTGCAGTACTCAGAAAAGATTCTGGAGCATCAGAAAGCTCCACACTGAACCTCCCCAGAGTTTGTCTCCTGTCCCTAATCCTAACTCTTGTCTACCCTTCCAGAGAATGTCAGGAAGGCTCCATCAGCTGCAGTGCATCAGTGGGGCTGTAGCAGAGATTAATAGTGACATCTGGGCAGGATTTTGCCTGTTTTGTGCATTGTGTATCAACAGAACATTCTTCAATCTGTTTATGAAGGTGATCAGATAGCAAAACTTCAGGAGGGAAATCTCCTCCCAGAAAGCATTTGCGCAGTAGATGTGAGGATTTAAAATCACGAATTATGTGAGGTGGTATTTTATATATATATATATATATAATGATTGCTCTTTGCTAGGAAATGAAACTCAGCAGGGGAGAAAATACTGTGTAGATTTCAAAAGTCTTCATATGTCCAAGCACTAAAGAGCATTTCTTCTCCTTCTCCGGTTCAACCCTGACACCAGAGATGCTTCAGACTTGAGCAGTCTGTTTGAACTACCTGCTGTTCAAAAATCTTGAGGAGACAGCTGAAGCTCTTTGCTGCTGAAGCCTTTCTTCCAAAGCTTCCAGGAGCTAGATAAGAGGAGCATCCAGGCTGCTTCCTGCTCCTAGGAGAGCAAGCAAACTGCTGACTACCTCTGCACCCTGTTGTGCGTGCTAGGGTGGATTAAGGCTGCTGAAAGAGGGGTCTGCTGGCCTGTGGTTGTCCTGCAGTGCAGTGAGTCAGTGATAAACCAGCATTGCGTGGGAGGTGGGAGTTCAGTCTCTCCTCAGGAGATCCTAAAGGATTTCTGCTTTATTGGAAATTCTAATAGTAGCCGGTCTGATTTTTATCCATTAATCCCTGTTTTACTGTGTGAGCACACACGAAGCAGCGTTGTGTCCCCCTATATTTGAGTCCCATCTTCTTACTGTGCAGATGTAAACGACTGCCTGTTTCTCTCAGCTTCACAGACCCAGTGCAACAAAAAGTGAATGAGATTTTCTTTCACCTGTGCATCAGCAGAAAAAATACCCCATTTCCAGTGGCAAGGTTGTTTCTGCTGGAAATGGTGGATAAGGCAGATGGAGTCTTCTCTGATGAAACTCCTGTGTTTCTGGCATTTGAGAAGAGCATCCTTTGCCTTGAAAAATTAGAGAATCAGGGGGAATTTCTTCTACTGTCTCATTTTTACAACCAGTGTTATACCTATAATCAGGATTTTTAATGGCAAAGGAATGAAGTTCCTGAGGCAGAGGATGATGGGAATCTCTGCTCTAATACATTTTTGGACATGGAGATCGAAGAATAATCAGAAGAAAGTCAGGATCTTGGAAAGCAATCTGATTTTAGTGCACAAAGGAAGAGGTGGTGAGGTTTCTTTTTGCACTTGGCACAGTGAAGTATTGGCAGTTGCCATGAACTCTCCAGCCTGGATGTAAGTAATTAAAAGGATCCTAAAAGGACCTATGAGGATGGGCTAGAGTGTTTGGCCTGCTGAGTCGGAAGAGAAAACTCCAGGGAAACCTTACAGCCCTTTCCAGTACCTAAAGGGAGCTAAGAAGAGACTTGGAGAAATTTTACAAGGGCATTTAGGACAAGGGGGAATGGCTTTTAGCTGAAAGAAGGTACATTTAGATCAGATATAAGAAAGAAATTCTTTATTGTATGAGTGTTTGAGGCACTGGAATAGGTTGCCAAGAGAAGTTGTGGATATCTTGTCTCTGGAAATATTCAAGGCCAACCCAGATGGGGCTTAAAGCAATCTGATCTAGTGGAAGGTATCACTGTCCATGGCAGAGGGTTGGAATTAAATGATCTTTAAACTCTTTTCCAACTCCAACCATTCTATGGCTCTATGGAGTTAGTCATTCAGAGCCAGTGACTTTCTGTGCATACAGAGCATCTAATAATACTCTTAAAACCCATGACAAATACCAGCATTATTTCCTATGCAGGTGGTTGCTACAAAGAAGCAGTTAGGAAGATGATCAGTACCCTTCCTTCTCTTCCACGTTTTAAGCTGCAGGGGGAAATGGCAATATTTTGGTTGGAGATAAGTATAAACCAAACCCTAAGGTGCTGACAACCCAAAATGCTTGCATTTTGAACTAGCATCTCGATTTGTATCTTGGATATGGTCCCTGGCTTCGCTTCTCTAAACAGTAAATCTTTTTCACAGTTTAAACTGTGAATATAATTTAGCATTAATGTACCGTGGATGTCTTTCACATGGCCAAAAGGGACAAGTTAAGTATCGGGGTTGGAGCAGGGAGACATATCACCATGTTGGCAGGATCTCTACTGCTGGAACACTAAGTCCAGGAATCTAAAACGTATGAGACTTGGAGTATATTTAAGTCTGAAAATATAAAGTATGTTCATACATCTAGCAGTAGCTACCCCATGCTGGTGTATAGATCATGTGAAGTGTTTCAGATGTAGGACGGGTGCTGCCTTAGGGTGGTAGAGGAGGCAGAAGAGCAACTGCAGTGAGGAGCTGGTTCCTGTGGCTTCAAGGTCTCCCCCCATTAGGGGTCCAGCAATGAAGAGATCTTGGTTCTGTTTCAAGGTTCATTCTTGGGAAGGTTGTTTTTCTTTTCTCATCAGCTGAAGAAAGAAGAAGGAAAAGGTTTTCACCGTGTAAAATTGTTTACGGGTAGAAAGCTGAGCAGGAGATCTCAGCATGATATAGCCTTGTTAAGCAATGGTCTGTTTTTCCTCCTGTCGTCTTAATGGAGAAAGGAGGAAAGAATTAGCAATCCCCTGATCTGAACAGTAGAATTATGGCTGGGATTCACTACATGCAAAACCAGCTAACCATTTCTCTGTTACTTATAATATTTGAATCATGGTGTATGTGAAACACAAGACAGCGTTTGAGTTCCTAGGAATAATTAATATCCAAATGCGCATGGAGCAGAATTGCCAGGAATTGGAGAAAAAGTGCACACAGACAATCTGATTTTGACAGGACTAAAGAGTCCCTCCACTGTTTTGCTGTTGATCTCATGTATTGGTTGTGTGAGGGAGGGATGCTCAAGGTCAGAACAAGGCAGATCACTGAGTTTTGCTCAAGTTTGACCTGTTACTTGTTAACATAGTCTGGTTTTGATCAAGTTTTGATCTGTTTTTGATCAAGGCTAACTGTGCCTCTTCTTTCTATTCTTTCTTTACTTTTTTATTTTTTATTTTGAGAGGGGTGTCACCGTTATTATTGCTACTATTGGTATTATTATTACTAGTTTGCAGTGGTTTTTTAGTTATCAGCGTTCAGCTCTCTTGAGAGCAATGAAAAGAAATCAAACTGCTTTTGTGAGTTGTGGCAGAAGAGTGCAAATAGATTGATTAAAAACGCTGTTTCTTTTTTTAATTTAAACAGAGCAGAGGCTTGTGGGTAATGTGCATAATGTATGCTCAGTGGTAACAAGCCACTATGGGGAGAGGGGAGGAAAATGAGGAAGAAAGAAAAAAAAAAAAAAAGAAGTAGAGCCAGTGTTGTTCTGCCTTTAAACACAAGATTGATTTTACATTTTCCCTGTGTGTCACTTTCATTACTTGCAAATTAATCCTTCTCTCTGAGGCTTGAAACTTATTTCTAGGGTTTCTCATAAGAAAATAGCTTTTGGTGTGCTACCTATTCTTAAAAATGGAGCTTGGAGCTTGGCTACAAGAGCAAGTTGCATCCATTTAACCAAAGGTGTAATTTTAAAATTGACCCTGTTATAGAGGTGCACATGACTGGCTTATTATGATTTTTACTTTACTTTGAATCTGCCTGTTCTGGAAGAAACACAACACTCTGGAAATGATAGGAGGATGCTGACTAGAGGACAGGTAACATCACTTTAACTAAATCGATAAAAAGTTATCCCTTCACAGCTATTTCACCTTGTTCAGATAAAGAAGGCAATTACAGAGACCTGTGGCCTGAAGGATCAAGTCCTCAGCAAACCCTCTTGGGAGGAGGCTGTGAGATATTTCTGACACTGATATCATTCTGCAGTGCAGCATCGCTCGAACTGTGAGGGTCTGCAGGCTGAGGTACCCCTGAGGACTCAGGGAGCTTTCTGGCCTACATTTTAGGACAGCAATTCCAGACAAATACATGATTAAATAATTGGACTATCAAAATGTGCAACTCTACTGCAACTTCAAAGAATCATTTGGACACTGTTGGGTTTCTAGAAAAATCATAATGTTGCTTTGTGGGGTTGCTCCTTCTTCGGTTCTCAGGTCATGGCACCATGTGTAGAAATTTGGACTTGCTTTGCTCCTGTTTAAATTATCTGGTATACATAGAGCTTAGATCATCTATGCTTCATTACAGCAGGGTTTCTTTCAGGTTTGGGTGGTTTTTTGCAAGTCATACATTTTTCAGATCTAGGAGATTACATATATGTTCCTTTACAGTCCTTCTATGGTCAAATCACTGGCTGTCTACCAAAACCTGCTGCTGCTTTTTCTCTTTGGATGCCTCTGATGAAGTAAGAGGGCTGTCCTTATTCAGTTGTGGCTCAGAAAACTGGAGGGTGACCCAAGGCCACTTCTTTACCTTGGTTAACACTGACAGTTTCATTTCTGTTTAAGGAGAATAGGTGTGCCACAGGCTGCCTCACCCTTTGAGAGCCACTGGCCAGGTGTGGCCCAGGTCTGTCCAGCTCCAGTGCTGTAAAAGGGCAGTAGTGTGAGATCTCCGTGGCTGCCTGGTGTCTGGGTTGGTGCAGCAGCAATTTTTCACCATCAGTTGCTGCCACAGAATGTAAGAGCACAGTCTTTGAGGTGACCTGAGCAGGGCCCTGCACTCCTGTCGACAGCAGTGACTGGTAATTAGCTAGGAAAGGGTGGGAAGGAGGGTTCCATCTTTCCTGCTGAATATCAAACAGCATACAAAAATAGCCAGTTGAAGCCAGAATGAAGACTTGCTCCAATCAGTGAAAACCCAGTGTGTTTTATCTGACCAAATGTCAGGTGTCTGTCTGGATTGACAAACAAAAGGGATGCCAGGTGCAAGAAGGAGAGCAAGTAAGTGGTTTTATATCAAAAGGAGTTTTATTTTTTTTCTTTTTCTTCTGAAAACTCTAGTGGCAGCATTTTAAGTTGCTTAGACCATGTTTCAGGGAAAATTACTTCCCACTTTTCCTGTGCTGTGGAGCGGCCAACTCTAATGGAGGATCTGGTATGTGATTAGGTTTCTTAAGTGGCAGGCAGGGGAGTGCATCTACTTACAGAATTATTGTTAAAGTGAGGAGCTTTTGGGAGTTCTCTGCAGGAACTCCGGATTGTTGGAAGCATTCCATTGGATTTCTCAGAAATGTTCACATTCTGAAAAACTGCAGTCTTTACTGCTGCCTTTTGGATTTACCAGAGCCTTGAGCAAGCCATTGGCCTCTCTTTGAGCATGCACTTATTTAAATACACCCGTGCAGAGCAAAGGGAGAGACATAGTCAGTCATATTTATCTCCATTTTGACTGACCTAAAGTGAGCATCTGCAGGACTTGTTATTGCTCAGTGGACAAGAGCTTGTCAGAAACATTGGGCTGGTTATCTGTTGTGTGAACTGCGTGCTTTATAATTGCCCTTTTCACTCCTCCTTTAGCAGAGGACAATCTTATTTTTCATGCTTCAAAAAAGTGCAATTGAGAGTGAATAGATCTTCACGTTGATACCTAGGATCCAGCTCTGTTCCCTTCAGAATAATTGGCAAAAAAATCCCAAAAATTATTTTCTGTGAAGGAAGAATCTCTGTTTAGATCAGTGGCATGGTTTTAGATAAACTGCACTAATCAAGAGGCTTTGGTAATGTAAGAATGGAAAATTTTATAGGGCTTGATTGATGCAGGAATGTTCCAGAAGCCAGCATACGAGAGAGCAATGCCCATGTAGTGGTACATATGCAGTGAACATGTGCATGGGTGTAGGAGGTTTGGGAGAGCAGGGACCTGGTTTGAGAGAGCAGGGACTGCTGCAGGGCAGGAGGGAGGACACTGACAGAGCTGGAGAACTCTGGGATTTGCCCACAGTAGTCAAGTTTGTACCTCACATGGTATAAAGCTTGATTTTCCAACTACCAAAGGCATCAGCTTTGTGGACTAGGCAGAAAAAATGTAAATGCAAACATCACAGAGGTTGGAGAGAGGAGGGAAAGGAGTGTTATACTGGTTTGTTTATCAAGAAACAGAACTTTCCTGGGACACAATACAAAACTACAAGCCTATTATCCTACTGCTTTTCCAGCTCCAGCACCAGCTCTTTTCTTTTCCAGGTGAGGCATTATTGTGATAATACTTGCAGGAGGAGGGAAGAAATGAGTCCAAATGCCCCTGTTTGAAAAGTCCTATCAGTGCATAAAATATGTCTGCGGATTTGAGAATTACGCTGACTTCACAACAGTAAATTTCAGATAAATAATTTATCTCCTGCAAACACATTTCTGTGCTCTTACACATCCATTTGTTTCTGGAAAGCAGCGGGGGTGTTGGGGAGGCAGAAGCGATTGGTGCTCACTGGGGAACTTTCCATGGAGCTGCCTGTAGCTTGGGTGTTGTTGGCCGCTGGAGGAAGGGTTTTGTTCTCACAGCCACCAGCTCCCACATCATAAATAAAGCCATTTTGGAAACAGGAGGCACCTTGAGCTAAAACTGGCATTTCTCACAATATTGGCAGATCAAGCCAGCAACTGTTGATTTTAAATGTTTAATGAGCAATATGTTGCTGATTCTGATCATAATGTTGTGTTTGCCTAACCTTTCTCAATGTTCTCCCTTCTGCTGTATTGCTGGCACATTTCCAGGAGAGAAGGAAAGGGAAAAAACACAAACCCCACTATGAAGGGTGAAGCAGAGCAGAGAGAAGAGGAAAATTGAACGACTTAAGGAAAAGGGGAATAAAAGGCACGGATAGAACTTTACTAACGGGAAGAAACAGCAGCAAGATGTTGATGCCATGTCAGGGTATTAAATTGGGGATTGCAGAGAAAAACAGCTTTTCCCTGCAGAGGTATTCAAACTGAGAGAACTGGAAAAGAAAGGCTGGTTGCTAAAAGGAGATGGACAGGAGAGCTGTGTGGAGATGAACTCCTAACCAGGGAGTCTCCTGAGACAGTTCAGTGTGTTGTTTAAAAGCAGGTGAATTGAAAGAGAAGCAGTATTGCACAAATCAGTAAGATGCTCAGTCACTTTCCTGCCAGGCTCACAGAATGCTCGCTGTAAAGACTGTCTCCAATATGCTGTATTTTTTCCAATTTGTTTTTGTTCGACTTCAAAGCCCTTAGTGGTTCAGCAAAAGCCTGTTTGACACTGGGTTTTGGGCTGGACTACAGAGAGGCTTAGAAACATGAGTGGGCATCTCTGGATAAAAAGGAGGCTTCACTGGCCAGCAGAGGCAGGAGCATGCAATGGAAACAGGGAAAGGCTGCTTTTATAGTACTAGGTAGCATCTGTTGTAGCTGTTGCTCCCGTCCTGGATTAGACTCTCCTTTTACTGGTGTGGGTACTGACCACTGTTTGCTGTAGAAGACTGAGCTCTCACTTAATACATACCCTGACTCATGAGCCAATGAAACTGCAAGACTCCAAATACTGGAAACTGAAGTCTTTTGTTTTCGGGACAAAGAGGTTTTGGGCAGCAGAGTCAAATCTTCCTACCTGAGTGCCTTGGACACTCCTCAGCAGGTGTTATCCAGAGAGCTATTATGTAAAAATGAGGAAGATTTTCATAACATGTGGATTGGGCTCTTGAATGAGACAAGGCATTTTCTCATCTTTTCATAATTACCTGTTTGGCTGATGTTTAAATCAATGAGTGCATGCCAAACACTCACTGCTCTATTAGAAAGATGTTTCTTGTTTTACATGATGGCTTATTTATTGCTTCAATTGTATGTATGGCACAGTATATATTGTCCAAAAGGGAGATACATTTACCAGGTCAGACTTGGTAAGGGAGGATTTTTCTTTATAATGAGGAGAATATCAAATTTGCAGTGCTTGTTATGCTTTCATTCCAGGCTGCTGCATACAAATTATGTTATATGAAGCTGACCACACACAAATAGATGTGTGGAAAAGTGAGTGTTGTGACACTGTGAGATAGAAGTGGAAAGAAATGGGACACAGAGGACTTGCCTAAGAGCCACCTTGCCAGAAGAAAGGGCAGTGGTCCATGCAGGCTACTACCTGTCCTCCAGCAATGAGAATTTCATGGAAGCTTTATTTGTATAACTGACTGATGCATTGTTTTTCCTTCATGGATAATGTATCACCTTCCTAAGTTATTTACTTAATTGTTAACAAGTGAGAGTGAAGCATGGATATATGCTCCACACTAAATTTTCAATTTTTGAGAGCCAGTATTCATGGGATTGCTGGATTGACCTTCTCTCTCTCTGAGTCCCTCATTTATACCACCATGGTATCTTCTGTTGTTTTCTTGCTTTCTTGTTTATGTGCTAAGCATCAAAGCTACTACATGGAAAAAAAATTTAATTAGCCTTGAGCATCCCACTAGGGTCCTCAAGTACAAACAGACACAGACCTTTCCCTGTTCAAATCAAACACATCTTCAGTGGGTCATCTTCAAGGAAATCTCCAGCAGCCCAGCTTCTGTAAGTGAAGTTTTTTGCTGCCAACACCTCCAAGTGATTTCTCTTTAGCTGTAGCATATTTCTTCAGCTGTAGTGTATTTTTTTACCTTCTCTGCTCCCCGCCCCCTGGTTCAGTTCTTTACAGCTTTGAATTAAAATGATGGAGTCTTTTCCAGCCATGTGGTGCAATATGGCATCATCCTCCTTAAATCAATTGCTGTGTAACAGACAGCTATAAAAGGCAAAACAAAGCTGCAAGTATGAGAACTCTTATCCTAGATGTTTCGCCAATATGCTTTTCAAGCATGAATGTTCTTTGTCATTGCAGAAGCTCAACTGAGTCACAGTCAGGTTTCAGTCTTGTGGACATATATACAGGTGGAAGGAAAAAAGTGGTTCAAAGATAAAAAGGAGAGTAATAGGGGAAGAGGAGGAGGAAGACAGAGTAAAAGAAAAATCTGAAAAGACAAAAGAGGTATGTGAACTGAACAGGGGGGAAAAAAGGTGAGAAGCTTTAAGCAGGACTGTGATGGGGAAAAAGCAGAAGAGGCAATTCAAACCTCTGGGATGGCAAGGTCTGAGGCTGAGAGCTCTTCTTGGCACAGCAAAGTCCTGCAGAATGCAATATAATCTCTATCAGGGCCCTTCAGTTTAGAGGCATATAAATGGCGTGGGCTTTATTGCAAATTCTGGTTAATAACTTTCTCGAAGGGGAAAACTTCTGTATTCTCTTTGAAATACAATTTCTTGTCTCATAAATTGAAACAGCTGTGACTGTTCCCTCTGCACACAATTTTTTTTTCATCTTCTGCCTTTTTGCTGGGTCTATGCGTATGATTTTGCTTAATGATTTTTCTCTGCAGAAGGGACCCAGAGTGTGGTGCTGTATACAGGTTTGTGATCAGTGTCTTTGCACAAGCACAAGAAAAATGCCTTGGGCATTTTCTGCTATTAGAAAGGAACAAGTGTTAAGCTATTAGTCTGAATCTATCTTAGACTGCATTTCTCTTGAGAAAACTGAGTAAGAATTTCTGCAGCCTCATTCCCTAGAAAGACTAAACTGAGATTTAATCTATCACCTAGACCAGGCTCTGGTCTTGGACCTGTAAAAGCTGCTTACCTCCATAGCTACCATGCAGAAAACAGAGCAAAGAATATAGGTGAGGATCTTGACAGCCTGTATTCCTGCCTCTTCTCTTAAGGCACTGCTTCCTGCACAGGGATGGTGATAGGCACCACAGTGCAGGTGGGGAGAGGTTGCCCTGCCTGGGAAGGGGAGCAAGACCATTTTCCTCCTTGTGATTCTAAGCAGAGCTAGATATCCTCTGCCAGTATCAAACCATCTCTGTCTCTCTGAGGACTCCTAAATGTCTCTTTTTTTGTTTTGTTTGTTTGTTTTTTGGGTTTTTTTTGGGGTTTTTTTTTTTTTTTTTTTTTTTTTTTAATTGAAAAAGCCAAGATTGCCTTTAGGCTTGTGCAGATATCAACCACTTTTGAGGATGACTGAGTGTACAGAAACACAGACGGGGAATCTCAAACCTTCCTGCTTTCAATTCACTATCTGCTCCCAAGCTAAAGTGGTCAAATCCCTAAATCATTAAACAAGTGATGTATGAGTTAACATAGCATGCTGACAGGACCAGTGTGCACAAATGTCCTGAGGAGGTTCAGATTCAAAGAGCTATATGTCACCTTCAGCCAATTTCTGTTTGGAAAGAGCTCAGGAAGGCTTTGGGATTCAGTAAAGAAATACCTGAACAGTTATCTCAGTTTTCATTTCTCCATCTCTGTCCCATGACTCCCTACAAGCGCCTCCAGCTGGAAGAGGTAAGGAGTATAGAAAAAAGCCTGAATTCATTAGATCTGAGTGCAAAACTCTTTTCTCTCATAGCAGACCTCAGCCTTTTCATTGTATATAGCAGATGAGAGACTTTTTGGGCAAGCTGCATGCTCAGGAGATCAAGAAGAGCAAAGCCGTTTCTCCTGTTGGATAAGGATCCAGACCTGTGGTCTCCAGCAGGTTCGGTTTCATCCTCATCTCCTCTTGCAGCAGCTTCCTGCTGCATTCCAACCCATGGACTCCCTCCCATGCCTGCATCCAGAGGCCCAGCTCCACTGTGTGACATCACCTCTGCTGGTGGAGCATCAGAACAGATTTGTGAGGGCACCATAACCTAAAATCACCCCGGTGACAAGTGGCTGGAGAGGTTCTCCATTTCTTTCCTCCCTGAGCCTCTTGGCAACCACACTGGCCTCCAGGCAAACTACCATGTGCTCACAGCAAGAGCCTAGGTGATGAAGAGCAAAAGAAATTTATAGGGGCTCTTCCAGGGCTACATGGAAAGTGCTGGAGATTGTCTTCCAGGTTTCCTGCAGTGCTGGAATGACAGGGGACAACTAACGTTTCTTCTTTGTCTTTTTGCTCCATTTTCAGAATTGCAGACTTTTCAGAGGAGCTCTCTGTATTTGAGAAGGTGGCAATAAGAGCACGTGTTTGTCTAGAAATGGAATGGCTGTTGATGTAGTGTATTTTATCTGCTTTTAATGAGATAAAGCAAGTGGAAAGTAAGGAGGGGGAGCCAGCACCAAACATTCCCACTCCATCCCAAGCCTTCACAACCAAAGGTCGTGGGAACTTACCTTTCTTCTCCTTGTATGCCCCTGCATGTACACACAGCACGTAAGTGTCCAAGGCCCTCAGTGATACAGCCAACAGCCATGAATCGCCTGTGAGCAGTGAAATTGTTTACCACAGATCAATAGAACAGTAATACATCAGGAAGACCCTGGCCTCAGTTACCCCTTGTATGTTGTATTCCCAGCCAACACTAACTGCATTCCCTGCTGCTTTCCCATGGCAATTCACCTTGCTCAGAGCTCTGCTTGTTTGCCCTAACCCTCTGCATCTCCTCGCTTCTTTTCAATCAAACTTTCATCTCTAGCTTATGCTTTGTGTCTCTTTATTTATTTATTTCCTTTTTGGTCCTTCTCCTGAAGACTTGGGTCTCACAAACTATCTTCCCTATGCTACTTTTTAAATTATTTATTGTCTTGACAGTTCTTCCCCTGTTCTCCATTCTCTTTTCTTCTCTATTTTCCCTTTTCCTTCCTTGCATCCCCCGTACATGCAAGCTCATACTGCTGGAAAATTATCTCAAGACCTTCTGTTCCTGAAGTAGTGAGAAAATACAGTCTGCAGGTGAATTTACCATTTTAATATAGTTACCAATTCCCCCCCTCCTTCAACTGTTCTGCATCTGCAGACTGCAGACTGCTGAGATTAGTGGCATAAAATCCCACCAGGATATTGACATAACCTACAAGCCAGGAAGTTGTTTTAATCAAACCCAGCATCCCTTTTGGAATGCTGGACTTAGAAATACAGGGGCAGCAGTTCTGAGAGCAGTTGAGAAATAAGTGTTTAAAGAGAGAGTGTTTGAAAACCTGGTTTTTAATATTATTTCAATAGCATACGGTCAAATTTCCAGGATTTTTTCCCCCTACTGAGTCCTAGCCTATACAGAGTACTCAGACAGAGTATTGGTGCTGGAGAGGTGATAGAAAGGAATTTGATTGAAATGCTGGTTATTAAGAAATGCTATTATCCAGTAAAAGTGCCAGAGAGCCTCAATCCAAGAGGCATAGATGATTACTTTGAGTGAATTCTTAGTCCTTGGAGGCCAGGTGGGAGGGCACAATTGTTGTGTTTTTCCCCCACCCACAGTAAAACCTAGAGCAGCCTTGGAGGAGCCACCCATAAAAAAAATGTCTGTTCTTTGGAAAGCAGAGAACCAAAGAAAGAATAGAAGATACCCTGAACTATTTGTCAGCCTCTAACTCCACCTCTCTTTGTTTCCCTCCCTCTGAAACCTACATAAAGCAGTTTGTATGTGATGGTGAGAGACAAGAGGAGAATTCTGTCCCCAGCTGGGGATCAGTTTATTCACTGAAGTATGAGGATTGATAGCACTTGTCACTAATAGCCCAGCTAATATAGCTGCAGATGCTACATTTAATCATATAAACAGTGAGGCACAATTGCAGAACAAGGGCCTCTGGCCTACACTACTGGAGAAGGAAGCAGAGCAGATTCCTAAAGGGCTGGTGGAGAGTGGCAAAGGTCCTGCACCCCTGTGACAGGAGAAAAGAGGATGTGTCCTACTTCTGCGTGACACTCTCTGCAGGATATGTGTCCATGCACATGTGTCATTTACTGAATGCACATAGGGAAACCAAATGACAGGACCTTGTGCATGATAGCCAGATATGTGCAGGAGAAAGCAGGGAGCTCCACTGCATGTAGAAGAAATTAAGGGAGTGCTTGGGGTAGGAGGAGGTGTCCTGTCACGTTTGGCTGTCTTTCATAACACCACATTACTGACAGCTTTGTCTTGATATCTGCAGCCAGAGGAGTCAGAACATTTGAGAAGATGTGGTGCTGTCCAGAAGTACAGCTGCATAAAGCAGGGAGCAGCTTCCATACAACTAAGACCAGAGCCCTTCAGCAAGGATTCTGTAGCAGAGCGAGGACAAGTTAGGGAGAAAAAATGGAAGGTTTAGGCTTCTTATGGCCCCCATCATCAAATGGCAGCCTCACTCCCCTTCTGCTTTCCATGAGAGTTTGCAACCAGGTGTTACAAATCTTCAGCCATTTATGAGGAGTTTTCTCCCACCTGCCAAATGTGTTGTGTCATAGATGTGCATGAGGCTGCATGGATGCAGGCACCATGCAACACCTGGGAGGAAAATGATTCTCCATACTTCAGTCCTCCACATGCAGGACCACAGGCACACCCTGTTCTCATCCTCTCCACCCTCTCCCCTGCCTGCCAGCCTTCCTGCCTGCACATCCTCACCCAAATGCTCCATCGTACTTCCAGTCCCACACCCATTATTCCACGTGTTCTTTCCACCACCCATACACATGCACACATATGTGCTGTCTAATCCCCAGGCACCTTTCGCCCACCTGCATTTCCTCTTGCATCCCCGCAGTCTTTGGCACTGCTTTCCTTAGGATGCTCAGCAGCTCCTGCACACACACCCAGCTGGTACTCGCTCGTGCTCTCTGTCTCTGAATGCCCCGTGCTGTAACCAAGCTGTTACTTGTTCAGTTCAGTCATGGGTGTGTCCTGTCAGACATACATCTGCAGTCAAGTGGCCCAGAACAGGACCAGCATGTATCAGGGTTAAAAATGAATATGCTGGGAACGTGCCTCTTCTCTAAACTCACAGCCTGATATCATAACCCCCAGTAGGATCAGTCTGTGGTGTAAAGAAAGCTGTTTGTGGTTTTCATTGAAGGAGAGCACAGGGGAGGAAAGTCCAGCCCAACACCTAGCCCTTCAAATGAAGTGACTTGTCAAGTATGCAACTGTGGCAAGGATTTGAGAAGCAGTAAATTTAGCAGCACTCACTTCCACTGACAACCTGTCATGTGCTTGAAACATAAATAGTGGTGGAGACAAATCACTGCTGTTTTCCTATTAAGCTTTGGCCCACTGGCCCTCTAGCTTGCCAGCAGCATTTCTACCTTGCCTGCCTGTGTGCCTTGTCTCAGGGACACATGTGCCTCCCCATTACAGGCTTTGGGAGAGTCAGAACAGGAATTATCATGCTGTTATTTCCTGGGTGTCCTTGGTGTCTGTATACTTGCTCCTCAGCTGATGGATTTCTCGCTCAGGCTGTGTGCTCCTAGCACCTCCTACTTCCACCCAATGTTGAGGAAACATAGACCCTCTCCTTAGAGGGCTTATGGTTTTCACCCCTGCCCCTGGTTTCTCCACACAGACTGGCAAGGTCACACTGATGGAGTAAATGAGGCACTGATTTGAATAAAAGGGTAGAGGTGAAGTTTTCCAATGCACCTGAATGACTTACGGGCACAAATGCCATTGAAAGCCAATGGGTCTTGTCCTGTTAAAGCATTTAGTGGCTTTTGGAAACCCTGCTTTCAAATATCAATTATTATATAACCATTTAATAAAACATGCCATCAGAAGCTCACATAAATCTTTACAGAGATGAGAGACATCCCTTATTGCTTTAAACTAAGGAACCAGGGATTCAGTATATTTCACCTTCTTCCCTCTCTCTTATCAGTTTTGATGCCTCTTCCCCTCAAGGAAGGTGAAATCATGCCAGTTGTTAAGGTGGCCTGCTCTGTGCTGTTTAATTAGAGCAGCTTGTGTTTCAGTTGCAGTGAAAGTCTCACAGGTGTGCAGTTGCAGAGGCACTCTAATGAGACCTCTGCCTCTCCACGAGCTGCGCGGAGAGGAGCCAGAGTCTTCCACATAAAGCGGATGGTTTTTCCTGCTTTCTTGGGTCTTTTGGCTGACTGGGCTCTTGTTGGAGCAAGATGTTTCCCTTCCCCCACGGAATCAAATGAGTCTGGGGAGTGGAGAGAAGAGAAATAAGTGGATTCCTGTCCATGATGGTAATGGGGAAATTCAGAGAGGCGAAGCCCAGTGAGACACATTTTGATTGACACGATTGGCCATGGTTTTCTCATGCCAGCTCTGTTACAGTTGTTGGAAATTTTATGTAATCATCAGAACAAGTATTAAGGAGTTGGTATGAAGGCAGTGAAATATCTTTTAGGTTAGTCTTCAGACCTCTTCCTAAACTTACAGGGTAAGCTGTAAGAAGTCAGAAAGGAGTTGTTTTGACACTGTTTCTTCTATTTACAGTTTTCCACTTTTTCCCTTTCTTTTACCTATATTCCTGGGAAAGCAACCCTGCTTCACAGCCAGGATTTTCAAGTGTGCTGGTGGGCAACAGCTGCACTAGCAATGGGAGTAGCAGCATCAGGGAGCTACAAGACCTCAAAATCAGGGTCTATATTTCCTCTCTGCTTGCTGTCCCTGTAGGACTGTGCAAGATGCAATATTAGGCACAGAGCAACTGCCTTCCTTCTCAGCCACTGCCTTGCAAGTTTGAGAGAGAGAGTCTTTATTCTTTGGGCAGCAAGAGAGTGGCTAAATGCATAAGAATTAAATATCCTGGACCAAAGCAATAATTTATCTGGACTTCTATCACTATGAATCAACGGCAGACACTTCAGATGATAATATCACAGGAGCCAGCCCAATTGATCAAAAGTCTCTGCAGTGTGTGAGCCCAAACAATCTCTTCCTGGCACACCCCCCCCTCCTCAAAACCTTTGTAATTCTCACCTCGATAGATGGCAATATTTGATGCCTGCTGAATCCTGAATTCAGCTAGGTAGTCTCATCTCCTGATCCTTAGTTGTGCTCCCCCATGAAGTATTCCCTTTTCTTCTTCCACCAGGAGCAGATATGGGGGATGGTGTCAGGAAATTACTATGCTGGATCTAATTGAGAAACATTGCAGCAAGGAGAGGGGTCAACAGAAAAGCAAACAACGATTTTTCAAGAAGCTAATCCACCTATACAAATATTGGCGCCAGGCATCACAACACTCTGGCGTGTTTTTGAAAGGGTAAATCTTGCTAAGGGGTGGCTTAACTCTTTGACCTCATTTCCTCAGTTGAAAACTACACCAGTTTAAAAGCTCAGTGGCTAGATCCAGGCTGATACAGAAATCCCAGTATTTAGGTTTTGTTTGTGAAGTTGGTGTTCAGAGTAGCCTCTCTGAAAAAAGGGATGAAATACAAGAAATGTCGTCTTGCAAAATGAAAGGAAATTCAGGGGCCATGGTATCTGGTCATGAAATGTTTGGCTCCAGCTTGCAGAAAAAAGAGTCACAGGAATGCCTAAGCCTCTGAGTTAATGTTCTTTCCCATTTAAAGTAAATTTGTGTGAATTTTCCAAGTTTCAGACATATAAGAATGGAATTCTGTGGGCTAAGTTGAATCATTGAGGAGGAGGGGATTGTCAATTTTTTTAAAAAAATTTAAGTTTACTTGAAGTTCTGGGTTTATCCTTACCTTCTCATCCCAAGAAGCACAAGTGGGCATAGGACAGAAGGGAACAAACACCTTATATTTAAAACAGAGGAAGGTTCTGATGGATGCCTACAAAAGCAAGCCACTTGATTCTTGCACGATAGTATATTGAGCATGTCTTGTGCTACATAAGACACAAGAGACTTTGTAAAGAACATAATAAGGATTTTTAAAGATGCCACCACACACAGACCAACCCCTGTAGTTCCTAGATTGAGAGACTGGCACAGTTGGTACCAGTGCGTGCCATTGCACGAGGTTTCCCTAAAGTCTGGGGCTGACATAATGATTTGTGGAATTAAACTAGGGACTGCACTGCAGTCCATCGTTGCTCTTCACTGGCAGGACAGAAATTATACAGTTGAGTCAGGCTTCTTGCCCCAGAAGTGACTTGTTGCTGCCAGTCCTTTCTTTGGTCTTGTGTTTGAGAGGAGGAACTTGTCTTCAAACCATACAACAATGTAGGACAAGTGTGTTGTCCAAAAAAAGAAAACTTGTAGGAAATTGAGTACATGAGGCCAAATGAAAGGAAACCATCTGACAGAGTCACTAGAGACTGCAACAGTTGACTGCTTGCTGTTGTATTTCAGTCCCCTGCATCAGCTCTGGGCTTGCATTAGCGTCTTGTGATCTTTAAGAAAAGATCTATTGATCACACACCCACACTCCCACAAACACACCCTGATGTTCCTCTTGCCAGGGGCAAGGGCTGGCCCATCCTCTTCTTGTAAGTGGTGGAGGAAGAGGGCACAGGACCCTGCAGTGCTGACCACTCTGCTGGGAGTGAGATTGGCGTGCTGCCATCCTGTGTGCACATCGAACAAGTCCTGTGCCTCAGCTGTCACTGTCTGACCTTCTCTTTTCAACCTCCATTTCATTAGCTGCTCCAGCACTGTCCTCACAGCCCTGATGAGATACCAGCTCCTGCCTTCCTAAGGCTCTCAAAAATGTGGTGATGTCTCATTGATTCATCCAGCTAATGATGACTCCTATCTCATGTTGTACCCTTCGAAAGGCAGCAGGCAAAAATTTTGTGATGCAGAAACGGTGCAGCTATTGGTTTGTTCATGTTTATATGTCATTTTCTTGGCAGTAAAATTAAGGTTTGGTGTTTGGTAGCATAGTCATGACAACTTGCATTGCAGTATGCAACAGTTAGGGAGTATAATATTGTAGTTGTGACATTACATGACTTAATTTACCTCATGGTTCATAATTTACTTTATACATTGGCTTCATAGCCAAGTTCTGTTCGAGAGTAATTAATCTATCCAAAAAAATGCTGTTTATGTTCATTTAAAAAGTGTTAACAACTTTGGGCTAAATTCAGTAAGTGATTTGGAAAAAAAAGTGATCTTCAACATGAAATCATTTGATTTAAATTGCATTTCAAGCCGAGGCAGAACACTAATTTCTTCTTCTGGTTCAGCAAAGAGAAGAAGAAAACCCCTGGTCAAACAGAAGGCTATGAACCAAAGTGGGTCTGGATTTTTTTTCAGGGGATGTGTCCTGGGTTGTAGTTTAGGGTGTATTCTATCACCATCTTCAGTTAATGGCCCATCAATGCCTTTTGCATGACTCAGAGATAACTCCCTCCGGGCGTTATCTCTCTCTTTAATGGGCCATTAAGGCTCTCTTCCATGACTCATCATCCCATTGTGAGATGCTCCGCCCATGGGGAAGAGCCAAGCATTCTCACCTGGATATAAGCTGGGATTTGGGACAGTAGAAGCAGCCCTCTCCCACTGGATTCCCAGAGGACCAGACCTTTCTACAAGATTTCTGTTTCACGAAGACCACCTCGTCTGGACTGTTTCCATCACCCTGATCAGGTTGTATTCTGACTCTGTCACTGGTTTTTCTTTTTGTATTTATTTTATTTTATTCTATTTTATTTTCCTTTTCTTCTCATTAAATTTTATTTCTGACTTAGAGCCTCTTACTTGGTTTGTTTTTAAACCACAACATATTTTTGGCGCCCAACGTGGGGCAGAGGCAATAAGAAAAGTCAGAAATTACAATCTTATTGAGGACACCTGTCTGTTATGATGCCCAACATGCTTACATGTGTCTTATACCTATCTCTCTATATTTTTCCAAACGTGGGGCACTATCTGCCGGCATTAATACTCCTGCATAGACCAGGATATGGTACTAAAATTGCTTTACTGGTCTATTATGTCCATTGCTTGATAAAATCTGAGGCAATGAACATTATTCAGAATATATACCCAGTTTTGTATTCTTGTTCTAGTCTAGGATGCTACGTCTGGAGCCTCAACAATCTCACCCAGCCCCTGTGGGGAGGAGTAAAGAATGATTTTTTCCAGCTTTTCAGGAAGGACACAGCAGTTTTTGAAAATATTGAGTACCCTCTGGATGCCAAGGACAGCATAATGTTCTTGTTAGTCTTGCTTGGTTTTCTCTGTACAGCCTGCACCATGCTTAGAATCAAAACACTGCATGGTGTGTTGGAGCATGTTCTTAAGGAAGTAGAAGAGGTAAAAAGAAGCAAAGCAATAACATCGACGACTACACAGACTCTCACAGAGGAAAAAGGAACCAAAAGTGCTGTCAGCATCTCCACACACACCGTCACTGAACCGGAACAGCCTAAACCAGTAGCAGTTGCCACCACTCAGAAGAAGAAATCAAGGAGCAAATCAGTCCGCATAGCGACTGACGAGGATGGAGCAGGACCTTCGCACTCAGCTGAAGAGACAGAGACAGAGATCATCACCCGCTCTCTATCTCTGGGTGAGCTGCGTGACCTGCGAAGGGAATTCACCCGTCAGACCAACGAGTCCATCCTCACCTGGCTGCTCCGCATCTGGGATGCTGCAGCCAATGACACCATTCTGGATGGAACTGAGGCCAGGCAACTGGGATCACTGTCCCGGGATGTGGTCATTGACCAGGGAATTGGAAAAACCCAAGAAACTCTCAGCCTCTGGCAGCGACTGCTAACAAGTGTGAAAGACAGATACCTTTGTAAAGAAGACCTCCTAGTGCACCAAGGAAAATGGAACACAATAGAACAAGGTATCCGATGCCTAAGGGAATTGGCTGTGCTGGAGATCATTTTTGCAGAAGATGAGAGATTTCCTAAGAGCCCAGATGATGTCCAGTGCACATCACGGATGTGGTTGAGATTTGCACGGCTTGGACCAGAAATGTACTCACGTTACCTGGCAACACTGCAATGGAGAGAAGGTGAGGACAAGGTGGGTGTCCTGGCTAATAAACTAAGGATTTACGAGGACACTGTCACCGCCCCAGTTCGTGCCCATGTCTCATCTGTGGAAACAAGACTGGCTGAGCAAGTCAGGAACTTAATTGAAGAAGGCCATCAGAAACTGAAAAAAGAACTTAAGGAAGAAATTTACGATATTTCACCAGAGCCGACGAGAGTCTCTGCGATTAGGAGCAGGCGTCCCCCAGCCAGGGAGAGAGGATACACACCCCGAGGTAACCTTTGGTCTTTTCTTCGGGAGCATGGAGAAGATATGAAGAAGTGGGATGGAAAACCTACCTCCTCCTTAGCAGCCCGGGTACGTGAACTGAAAAGAGAAATGCCTACAACAAAAAGCTCATCTAGAATCAGTGTTGCTCCGGTCTCTCGTGCACAGAACTCCAGACGTTACAGGAATGATGATATGACTGATCCTCTTGAAGGAACCTCAGCAACTCATTTACAGGAAGAGAACAACGTATGCGATGACCAGGAATAGGGGGGCCCTGCCTCTAGCCAGGAAGAGGAAAGGGACAATCGGATCTACTGGACTGTGTGGATCCGATGGCCTGGCACATCTGACCCACAAAGATATACGGCATTGGTTGACACTGGGGCCCAATGTACCATGATGCCATCAAGGTATGTAGGAACAGAATCCATTTCTATTACAGGAGTAACAGGAGGGTCCCAGGAACTGACTGTATTAGAGGCCGAAGTGAGTTTAACTGGGAAGGAGTGGCAGAAACACCCTATCGCAACTGGCCCAGAGGCCCCATGCATCCTCGGCATAGACTATCTCAGGAATGGATATTTCAAAGATCCAAAAGGATATCGTTGGGCTTTTGGGATAGCCGCAGTGATGAAAGAAGGCATCAGACAATTGAATACCTTGCCTGGTCTCTCAGATGACCCCTCTGCTGTGGGACTGCTGAAAGTAGAAGAACAAGAAGTACCAATTGCCACAGCAACAGTACACCGTCGGCAATACCGCACAGACAGAGACTCTGTGATCCCCATACATGAGATGATCCGCAAACTGGAAAGCCGAGGGGTGGTCAGTAAGGCCCGTTCACCTTTCAACAGCCCGATTTGGCCGGTGCGTAAGTCCAGTGGAGAATGGAGACTGACGGTGGATTACCGTGGTCTGAATGAAGTCACGCCACCACTGAGCGCTGCTGTGCCAGACATGTTAGAGCTTCAGTACGAGCTGGAGTCCAAAGCAGCAAAGTGGTATGCAACCATTGATATCGCCAACGCCTTCTTCTCCATTCCTTTGGCAGCGGAGTGCAGACCTCAGTTTGCCTTCACCTGGAGGGGCGTGCAGTACACCTGGAACCGACTGCCCCAGGGGTGGAAACACAGCCCCACCATCTGCCATGGACTGATCCAGGCTGCACTGGAAAAGGGTGAGGCTCCAGAGCATCTGCAGTACATTGACGACATCATCATATGGGGGAATACACCAGAGGAGGTCTTCAAGAAAGGAGAAGAAATTATCCAAATTCTGCTGAAAGCTGGTTTTGCCATTAAAAGAAGCAAGGTTAAGGGACCAGCTCAAGAAATCCAGTTCTTGGGGGTCAAATGGCAGGATGGTCGTCGCCAAATCCCCACAGAGATAATCAACAAGATCACAGCCATGTCTGCACCTACCAACAAAAAGGAAACACAAGCTTTCCTAGGTGCCATAGGCTTTTGGAGGATGCACATTCCTGAGTACAGTCAGATCGTGAGCCCTCTCTACTTGGTGACCCGCAAGAAGAATGATTTCCACTGGGGGCCTGAACAGCAACAAGCTTTTGTTCAGATCAAGCAAGAGATTGCTCATGCAGTAGCCCTGGGCCCCGTCAGGACGGGACCAGATGTGAGGAATGTGCTTTACTCCGCAGCTGGAAACAATGGTTTGTCTTGGAGCCTTTGGCAGAAGGTGCCTGGGGAGACTCGAGGCCGACCATTGGGATTCTGGAGCAGAAGTTACAGAGGCTCCGAGGCCAACTACACTCCCACAGAGAAGGAGATCTTGGCTGCCTATGAAGGAGTTCAAGCCGCCTCAGAAGTGATTGGCACTGAAACACAGCTGCTTTTGGCACCCCGACTGCCAGTGCTGGGGTGGATGTTTAAGGGAAAGGTTCCTTCCACACATCATGCCACCGATACCACATGGAGCAAATGGATTGCCCTCATTACACAGCGCGCCCGCATTGGAAACCCAAATCGCCCTGGGATTCTGGAAGTTATAACGAACTGGCCGGAAGGTGAAACTTTTGGATTATCGTCTGAAGAAGAAGAAGAAGAAAAGCAAGTAACACGCGCTGAGGAAGCCCCACCATATAATGAGCTACCGGAGACTGAAAGACGATATGCTCTGTTCACTGATGGCTCCTGCCGAATTGTAGGAGCTAACCGGAAATGGAAAGCTGCAGCATGGAGCCCCACACGACAAGTTGCACAAGCTACCGAGGGACAAGGTGGATCGAGTCAAGTTGCAGAGCTTAAAGCTGTCCAGCTGGCTTTGGAAATTGCTGAACGAGAAAAGTGGCCGAGGCTTTATCTCTACACTGACTCATGGATGGTAGCTAATGCTCTGTGGGGATGGCTGAATCGCTGGAAAAAGGCCAATTGGCAGCGCAGAGGAAAACCCATCTGGGCCGCTGACATTTGGCAAGACATCGCCGCCCGAGTAGAGAGGCTGACCGTGAAGGTTCGACATGTGGATGCCCATATACCCAAAAGCCGGGCTAATGAGGAGCATCGCAACAACGAGCAGGTAGACAAAGCTGCCAAGGTGAAAATATCACAAGTGGATCTAGATTGGCAGCACAAGGGAGAATTATTCCTAGCTCGTTGGGCCCATGATGCCTCTGGTCATCAGGGAAGAGATGCAACATATCGATGGGCCCGTGACCGAGGGGTGGACCTTACTATGGACAGCATCTCACAGGTCATCCACAGCTGTGAAACCTGCGCTGCAATCAAACAGGCCAAGCGAATGAAGCCTCTGTGGTATGGTGGACGATGGCTGAAGTACAGGTACGGGGAAGCCTGGCAAATTGACTATATCACCCTTCCCCAAACACGCCAAGGAAAGCGGTACGTGCTGACCATGGTGGAAGTCACCACTGGATGGCTGGAAACCCACCCTGTGCCTCATGCCACTGCCCGGAACACCATCCTGGGCCTTGAAAAACAAATCCTGTGGAGACACGGCACCCCTGAGAGAATTGAGTCGGACAATGGGACCCATTTCAAGAACAACCTTATAAACACCTGGGCTAGAGAACATGGTATTGAATGGATATACCACATTCCTTATCATGCACCAGCTGCCGGGAAAGTTGAACGGTGCAATGGACTATTAAAGACTGCCCTGAAGGCACTTGGTGGGGGAACCTTCAAGAATTGGGAACTAAACTTAGCCAAAGCCACATGGATAGTTAACACCCGAGGGTCTGTCAATCGAGGTGGTCCTGCCCAGTCTGAACCCTTACATACAGTGGATGGAGACAAAGTACCTGTGGTACACATGAAGGGCATTTTAGGAAAGAGTGTTTGGATTAATCCCACTTCAGGCAAAGGCAGACCCGTCCATGGGATTGTCTTTGCTCAAGGACCTGGCTACACTTGGTGGGTAATGCAGAAAGATGGAGAAACCCGTTGTGTACCACAGGGAGACTTAATTTTAAGTGAGAGCAGTGTGTAAGGTTTCATTCTGTATGTATATATGCATTCATCTGTAAGAATGTATTGATTTAGGCATGTTGTAGATGGTAATAGAATAAGGGGTGGATTGTCCTGGGTTGTAGTTTAGGGTGTATTCTATCACCATCTTCAGTTAATGGCCCATCAATGCCTTTTGCATGACTCAGAGATAACTCCCTCCGGGCGTTATCTCTCTCTTTAATGGGCCATTAAGGCTCTCTTCCATGACTCATCATCCCATTGTGAGATGCTCCGCCCATGGGGAAGAGCCAAGCATTCTCACCTGGATATAAGCTGGGATTTGGGACAGTAGAAGCAGCCCTCTCCCACTGGATTCCCAGAGGACCAGACCTTTCTACAAGATTTCTGTTTCACGAAGACCACCTCGTCTGGACTGTTTCCATCACCCTGATCAGGTTGTATTCTGACTCTGTCACTGGTTTTTCTTTTTGTATTTATTTTATTTTATTCTATTTTATTTTCCTTTTCTTCTCATTAAATTTTATTTCTGACTTAGAGCCTCTTACTTGGTTTGTTTTTAAACCACAACAGGATGGTTGCCTTTCTTTCTGGTGTTCACATGTGGATTTTGAATGGAAAATCTAATCAGCTGCTGAGATGAAGTGGTATACTGCACACCTGCTCCATCCCCAGGCTCAGGGCTCTGTGTGAGTGTGATGACCCTTAGTGGTCATTTCTAGAAAAGAGGGGTTGGAAATTCATAGATACAGCAGATCTGCTGAGGCTGCCTCAGCAGAAGACCCCACCCTGACATGCACCCACAACTGGGATGCAAACTGCATCTGAGCTGTCAGATTTTGGCTTCCAGCTCCTGGGCAGAGTCAGCAGCAATGGGCAAGTCATCCCAAGTGATTTGGTCAGTGCTGTCCCGAGAGAGAGCACAGAGACATTGTTCAGTCTGGGGAAGCTGCTCTCAGCCTGGAGGGTTTTGTTTGCATGCCTGGAGTTTGAGAAGAATGAGCCCATGAAAATCACGGGCTCTCTTAACCCTGGGCATGCCAGCAGGTGCTCATGTTCCCCAGCCAGGGAGCTCCTCGGGCGCTGTCTGTGGCTCAGGAGGCAGGGCAGGCAGTTCTGCACATAAGGTGCAAGTATGATTGCTGACGAGCAAAGTCCTGGTGAACGCCAGGGGAAACCATGCCAGAGTGTTTCATCCCTGTCTGACTCATTCTCATTCATGAAGCCAGAGCCAGGCCAGAGCCCTCCCTGGCACTGCTCTAGCTTTTTGGTTTATGTGTAATAGCTACAGACCTGAGGGCATGGGAGGCATGAGGCCAGCTTAAACAATAAATACCCTGCTGTGCCTTGCTGCTTAAACAGAGTAATTACTGCCTTACTACATGTGACCCCTCTGTTCCTGTCCCTCTGGCAGTTGTTATTTCATGGCTCCCTTTACACAAGGGATGGCTGTGCTTCTCTCCCAGCTGTACATCTCTCTGTCTGCCACTGTCTCTCCTCCCGTCTTTCTCACTTGCTCTGTCTCAGTGTGTTTCTCTTTGTCAGTAGCTGAACACCATTTTCTCTTTTTCTCAGTCACTGAAGAATCTCACTTTTTTTTGCATTTCTCTCTCCCAGCCACTCTCCCTCTCTTCATTCTCCCTCTGTTTTTTCTCTATCTATTTTTGTCTTCTCTCAAGCTTTCCCCATTTCACCACTTCCCATGCTACTCTAGGTTTTCTGCCTGTCTTCCTCACTATAGCATTGTAGCACTAGCTGTCCCTTTGCTTATCCACCATCTGCTTCTCTCTACTGATCTCTTTGCTAAAAACAAGCCTCTTCAGCTAAGGGATGGGAAAAAATGCCAAGCTCATTGCAATCTGTGATGGCTGAGGAGACAGGGACTGATAAACTAAAACTTCAAAGTTTCAAATTAAAAAAAGAGAAAACCCTCAGCTGGAGGTAAAACAAAAAAATCATGTCAAAGGCTCCCTTAGCTATTTTTGTCTTTCAAAAGCCTGTTCCTAGGGAATAGAAGGTGCAGAGGGAAGGAGGAAAGTTAGGTGAGCAAAACCTCAAACACTAAATGGAGAGTACAGAGATAACAAAACCTGCAGTTCAGCAATAGAAGTTGCTACACACAAAAAACTTCAAATGGCATCCATCGATTTCCAGTCTTTTTTATCTCCTTGCATCTTGTTTTAGGCCCAACAAAGATGCATAACCCATTCTGGTCCCCTCTCTTAACAGCTACAAAGATGCTTGGAGGGAAAACAAACATAGGAGCGGGGTGGATGATCTCTTTCTCCACATGCCAAATGCAAACAGATACTTAAAGCAGATCTGAATTTCAGTTTAATTTAAGACCACATCAGTGTTAAAAAAAATATATATATAAATAAGAAAACTATAGTAATCTCTGCACGAGAAGAATCCCAGTGTTGGATGCACGGACAGAAGAGGAGATGGATAAAACAAAATGTGGCTGCCACCACTGGAGATCAGCTTCCCCTTTGGAGATGTAAGAAACTAGGGCATTAAGGGAAAGGCCTCTCTGGAAGAGCATGTGACTGAATGCATTGCTGACCCTGACTACCTGAAAACGCTGTCTGCACACAGTACAAGTGGGATTTTGTCTGGGTGTGTGTCATTTGTAGAAAGGAAGCATTTAGCCTTTGAGGAAAGAGTGATGGTGTGTGGTAGTGCAAGGGGCCATTTAGGTGGAGGTGACAAGGGCCCATAAATGCCTGGGGAACATGTCAGTCTGTGTTTCTGCACACACATGGGTGGATTTGCAGATATAAAACCCAATAAAATACAGAATATAGCATGTATATATACATATATCATATCTATAAGAGAGCACAGGCAGGTGTGCACACCAACAAAGGCAATATGCAGAGCCAATGGGGTGTACAAGGCTATTTCCAGAGGGTAAGGGGAAAGGAGGGCTGCTTGCCAGCAGGCTAGCATAGCCAAGCAGATTTGCTGTTCAGCTTCATTATTTACTGGGTCCAATTAGGAAGCTAGGGGATAGGAAATGTGGCTGAGGCAAGCAGGCCTTCAAAGCCTTCCTCCTGCACACATCAAAGCTGCTGCCGCAGATCCCTCTGCAAAAAAGGCTCTGCCAGCTCCGAGCAGCAGCAGCTGCCTGGCTCGAGCTGCTCGGGGTCGTTCCCTCTTGGTTTGATTGTCAAGCCTCCTGGGCTCGTGCTCTCTCTATCTCCAGCCTCCAGAGCAGAAAGCTCCTTTTTCTGAATTACTGGGACAGAGTTAAGGAGCTACAGCTTGGCAAGATGGTGTTTAATGGGGCCGTTGCAACAAACCAAGCTAACTATGAATATGTGAAAGACAAAAATACCTGCAGGGAAGCAGGTCGCCTGAAGTCGTGCAAGGGGATGGTTTGGGATGAGAAGAGCTGCACTGAGTGAGAGTCATCCACCTAGGGAAACCTGAAAACCAACCCTCACTGGGAGAGGGCTGCACTGAACTAGGCAGAACAGCCAGGAGACAACCCTTGTCAGCAAGGAAGCTTTGGCAGTACAGTCGGAATTTCATCCCTTGATAATCTGCTCAAGGCAAGTATCTTCCCTTAATGGGAATGGAGTGGCTCGCTTGCCAGGAGCTGGCAGTCCCTCTTTCACCTAATAGAATATGTTCATTGTTATCAGTACCAAAGAGCATTGTCCAAGCCTTGTCCCTCCCCACTTTGATAAACTGCACAGTGACAACCATCAGTTCCCTACCAAAGCTGGCTCCTGTGCAGAAACATTTGTAAATTCACTCGATGTATAAAGCTCTGTTTCTGCTCCCCCAACCCCCTGTTTGCCTTAGAGGTTAGAGTTAATATGACTCACCTAATCTGGCTGCCAAAGTGAATTAGTGAAAACATCTCTACAGCTCTGTGCAAGATATCACAACCTGACATTTCTCTAACACACTGTGATACATCTTTCCTCTCCCTGATCTGTACTACAACACCTCAATTTTATATAAATGCTTTTTGTTAGAAACGGTTAATGTGCTCTTATAGGGGACAAGGCAGTATGCAAAAGGGTTTGTCTTGAAACTGAGAGTAGCTCAGTTCTTGTAGCAAAATGTTGATGCTCAGGGCCACCAGTGCAAAGACAAGAACAGTGCTACCACTTATTCAGAAAGAGACTGTCACTGAAACTTTCCCTGAAGTGTTATGCTTATATGTTTGTCCTAGACCAGGGGAATGAGGAGCTGAATAGGGTTATTGATGTCTTTGATGTGCCTTTCAGAACCAAAGTCCTGCCTTTCACTTACTTCCAGGGTATTCCACTGGGCAAGCCAGCAGCTCATCATCTCTTGGGAGGGTTTCTGTGTAGCTGTGAAAGCTCTCCTGCCAGACACAGTACACAGTACATTTCAAGTGTGTGTATGTGTGCAGAGGAGAAGCTCAAAAACGTCATCCCTTGGGGAAGTATCTACCCTTGTAGGTTACTTTGGAGCTCCACTGATGTGGTTCTCTAACAGACAGACGTAACAGCACCCGTAATGAGGGTGCCACTCCATTAGAGCTGGTTAAGTCACCCTCAACCCTGTTTTCATTACAGCGACAGTCTTGTGACAAGGGCAAATTGCAGGAGAAGCAAGTCTCACTTGGAATGAACCCTGTGTATAAACAAGGCAGAACTGCAGAGCAAATGAGTTGAAAAACAGAGGCAAATTATGTTTTAACCTTTTCTTTGAGAGTCTTTCCCTGATGTCTGATTAACTTTCCAGTCAACTGACTGACCTACTAACTGGGAGTGCTGCTGTGAAAGGAGGGGAGTGTTGGTTGTCAGCTCAGTTTGGGGGTGGGATTTTTAAAGTGCTTTATTAGCAGGTAGCAATATGCCATAAGAAAATCTGGGAATTAAGAGAGTTCCCAGACAGAAATGATCCTTGGTGTAGCAAAACCAGAAGAAATGTGCTGCCTCTACAGACAGCAGCACAGTATAGGAGTTGCAATGCAATCCTTCATCTGTGTTCAGCCACAGCAACACCTCATCTGAAATGCTGTGTTCAGTTTGGGGCATCACACATCCAGAAAAATGTGAACATGTCAGAGAAGTCTAAAAGCAAAGAACAAGAATGATCAAAAACCTAAAAAACCTCACCTACAGAGGAAGGTTGAAAGACCCTGGCAATGTTCAGCCAAAACAAAAACAAAAACAAAAACAAAAACAAACCCAAACAAAGAAAGAAAAAACACCAACAAAACAAAAAAAAAACCACAACAAACAACCCAAGATGACAACTGAGGGAGGAACATAAGTGATTTAAAAGTTGATAAAAGGCTATTGCAGAGAAGGAGGGAATGATTTGTTCTTTTTGTCTGTAGTGGCTAAGACGAAAGTAATAGCTTTAAATTGCAGCAAGGGAGACTCAAGTCAAACTTCAGGAAACTGCTCCAGTGGTAAGGACACCAAAGCATAGGAACAGATTGTCAAGAGTGGCTGCAGAATCTCTGCCGCTGGAGGGCAGAGCATGGCAGTGTCCCCGACATGACATATGTGTCCTGCCTTGGAGATTGAGGAAAGGCTTAGATGGTGACTGAATCCCTTCCCACAGTGCTGTGACTCACTCAGCTCTGGTCTTACAGGGGTTAGGATTCCCTAACATATCCATGAGTTCCAGCAATAAAAAAACACCTGTGAAAATCCCACCCTGCTTCCTTCTCCGCTGACTCTCCACAGCATCAGTCCCAGTGCAGAGCAGAGGACTCAGAGCCATGTCCTGGCAGCAGGAGCCAACTTTGCCTCCTTCCCTTGTGCAAGACGCTGCTGCCGTGCAGGAAGGTCCTGCAGCAGACTGTTAGGGGACGCTAAAAACCAAAGCAGTTGTGAATTTTAGACACAGCAATGAGATTTCCACTACCTGAACATCTGGTAGGAACTGGAAAAAGAGACTGCTGATTAGCCCTGCTGAAAGAGAGGGGGAGCCCTTGTCTTTACATGACTTTAATAGGTACACTGCTGTTTTCATGCTGAGTCTCTGTGACAGGGAGTGGTTTTCCCCTAGAACGATTCTGAAAATTGTCTGTGAAAAAGAAAAATAAAAACGACAGAAAAAAAAAACAAACTGTAAGGGACACAGTTCTGAGCAGATTTTGAAGTTTCTGAAGCCCATCTCCAATGCTGAAGGCAGTTGCACACAGCTGACATCACCAGTGTGTGTGGCCAGGCTGACCTGGCCAAGGCACTGCAGCAGGTCTGTGCCTCTGGCGTGCGATTTGATGCAGGTGGCTCCGTGGGAAGTTCAGCTCCAGACTTACACACTGCTTTCATGCAATGCCATAAACCAAGGGGAACAGTAGGCACCATATGAGCTCCCTCAAAAACTGTAAGCACTTTTGTGAAGTGGGCAGGGTTTCAGAAGTGCTCAGCACCTCTTGAGCAGAAAATATCTTCTGGGCAGAGATTTTTTTGGAAAATCTGACTACTCTCTATCTTTTAGTCTTTTAGGGTTGGGGACTGATTTCTCTAAACAAATACAGGCACACAACTGGAGCTTTCAGTTTCCAATGCTGCAAAGCAGTGCTTACAGCCCTCTGAGAGGAGGAAATGTGGTTCAGATTCTTTCTAGGAGGTGTCTTACTTTGCTTTCTGAAGGAACAGGGTAAATATACCAATCCTAGTATTTCATGCTTCCCTGGCAAGTTTCATGCAATCAATTTGTTGTGTTTTACATGGGTTAACTTCACTGCCCTGCGCTAACCAGGAGGTGATGGGAGAGGGAGGGCTATTTGCTGCACTTTACAGAGGGAAAGCAAAGGAGTGACTCACTCAAGGTCACACAGTGAGTTGAAAGCAAGGCCACAGACCTCCCCCGATTCCTGCCCCCATCCATAACCCCGCCTGACACTCAAGTCAGTGTTTTCCAAAGTGCGTGAGTGAGGCAGCACGGTTTAAATGTGTCATTTCATATGTACGGTGGCTCAGGGATGCGTGATGATTATTGGTCTCCGCAGATCAAATTACAGTTTGTTTCTCTCAGTCGGGCTGTGTTGAACGGTAGCGTGATCTGATCGATGGCACTTCAGGGTGGTGGTTGCTCTGAGAGACAGAAGGACATTTTTCACAGTTTTGCAGTGGAGAAAAGGGTGCTGACAACACATCTGAGGACCCAGCTAGCCCTGAACCAGCACATCACCCACAGCGTGACTAACCTCTGGTGGTACTCAGCCATCACACTAGTGAACTTAGTCTGAGCTTATGTGGTGGAGATTTTGCTCCTCAGCCCGGGCAGCCTATGAGAGGCTATGTATTGCACCACCTGTGTGCTGCCTTCCAGATTTTCAGTTTTCCGTAATTAAAGGAAATACTGGTGTCTTGCTGATGCAGCTTCTGAAAAAACTCTTGAACAACTCATGCCTGTTGCCTGTTTGCAGACTCCATGTTGTGATTGCTCCTCCACAGCAATTTCCTAAGTGTAAAAGCCTAACAGAACCCCTTTCTGTATTTTTCTGTCCTACCAGGCAGGGAGTTTGAAGGTGAGGAGGAGTACCTGGAGATCCTGGGGATCACACGAGAGCAGTCGGGCAAGTACGAGTGCAAAGCTGCCAACGAAGTTGCCTCAGCAGATGTGAAGCAAGTCCGGGTCACTGTGAACTGTGAGTACACCACAGCTGGGGCAGGCCAGTGGGGAGAGCTTTGCCCACAGGCGAGGGTCACGTCAGGAGAAACAGAGATGCCTTTCTGGGTTTTGGATTATGCAACCTGAAAGGGAGGGCGCTGAGAAAACTATCTGCAATCAGACACTTGCCACAGGGTACGGTTTGTGCTTTAAGCCTGGTAATATATAAGAAAAGGTTGGGGGAGGTGTGGTACAGAGAGACAGACAGAGAGGGAGAGAGAGAAAGAAAAGCTGTGAGCTGCCCCCGTCTCTCCTCTCCGAAAGGCTGGCAATGCCTTGTTTTCACTCATTGATATTCGGGTGAACAGCAGCGTGAAGAGAAGCTTCACCAAGGCAGCAAGGAGAGATAAGGGAGGGCTCAGCTGGCTCAGAGCAAACGCATGCCTGCCTGCACCCAGCCATCTCAGCAGTGCCTACACAGCTATCACAGCCAGGGGACACGGGGCAGAGGCACGTGTTAATGACAGGGTGCAAAAACTGAACTTTTATGCTGGTTTCAGGTCATTAGTTTAAAGCTCTGTCTAAAACACTCTTCATGCACCAGTGCAATACAGAGAGGGGTTTTGGGCAAAGGATACAGCAACCCCCTAAAAGCACCAAGAGGCACAGTAAGCTGTGGCTTACTTCCACACCTGTGGATTTGGGCATGGATCCCGTCCCATATGTGCTTAGACAGATGTCCACTTCACTCCACTGGCATGCTCCTCTCACAGTAACACAAGATATTTCAAACTGATGTTACTCTTTAATCCTACACGTGTATATGTCCATCCTCAATACTTGCAAGGCTTATATTTGGCACTGCAGTGATGTAAAGTCAGCTATCCCCATGTACCTGCTTTGTTCCTTGCTTGGAGGCTAAACTTTGCAGCAAGGATGAACAAATGGGACGTATATCCTCTCCTGACCTTCTTCAGTTTAAATTGAGACTTAAACCAGAATATTAACTTAAATTGAAATTGGAGATGGCTACAGACATATTTCTGGGTGCATATTCATGCCTTGATTCACAGGTAGAACTGTTAGAGAGCAGGTTAGGGCAGAGAGCTGATGGCATCAAGTGTTTCAGGCAATACCAGTCTTAATCTGACTGTAGGTGATCATAGCACCTTTTAATACCATCCTTACTCTTCATTTCTTTCCCTTGGTTCTGTGTGGGCCATCCCAACAGATCAACTTTTCTGTCTTGCTTAGAAGTCAAAGTTATAGGCTCGCTGCAGCATCTTCCAAATAAATAGCTTTTTTATAGTCCCCTTAGAAATTAGGTGGCAGGGGTTTAATATCAGCTGCCTCATGGGCAAAATTTGGCATTAATACGAACTGTAGTAGCAGATTTGCTGCACTGAAAGTATAGAAGTGTCAAAAACAGCTGAGTTTATAAACTGGAGACTTTCCATGAGAACCAATTAATAGTTTCAAACACTCTGTGAAACATAATTTCAATGATGCTTTAATGTGTTTGAAACAGATTGTTTGTATAAAGTCAGAATGTTTGATTTTGATTTAGTTTCAACACATAATAAGTATGCACGGTAAGATCTTAAACATTTTAACTGTTGGAAAATATGAAAAAGTGATGTTAATATGTAGTGTAATTTGTAATGTAAGCAACTTAAAATTCCTTAAGAACAGATTTTTTTCTTTTGAAAGAAAGGGAAATAAATCTAAGAGACTATGATGACCATGCAGGAAAAAATCAGTCCCATTAGGGGAATGAAAACTAGATATTTTCATAAATCTTTCCTCATCCTGCTTTGTTAAACAACACCACAAGCAACAGAAAGCGGGAAAACCACAGTAAGTTTGAAAAATGGGGCCTGTCCAACCTCAGGAGCTTCCTGGCCATCTCTTATCATCTGCTGAGGAGCACTGTCAGCTCGGACTGCCGGAGAAAGCGTCTCACTTTGCTTTGGTCTCATACTACCACCTTCAGGCTTCCCAAGTAATTGCCCTTGCACCTCACAGACAGGGAAACTGAGGCCTGGGGAGAGCGGGAGGAGAACAGCTAACTAGGTGCAATAGGCTGGTTTGTTTTGGGGCTGCCGCCTGCCTCCGGGAGAGCACTGCACCACCTTCTCAAAGTGGTGAATATGGGAACTGCTCAGAGCAAAGAGCTGAGCTCCCTGGCAGTAGGCTGGGAAGCAGACGCTTGCTGGAATAATTTTCTATGACCATGGAAAGGTCAAAGAAAGCAAAGGTCTGCTCATTCTGTGACTCACCTCTTGTACCAGACTGATGAAATGGGAAGGTTTGTCTTGCTGTAGACAGCAAGAAGATACAGTGCTCAAACCAAAAAATCAAAGAAGAATGGTTAAAAAAACCACCTTTGCTATCCTTTTATTATCTCTGCTCCTTTTCAAATTAAAATATTTACACGAACACACAGCCTTTGAATGTAGGAACCTATTTATGTAAACTTATTAATATTTATGATGTTAGAGGGCGCACTGCAATATCCCTAAAGCCCTGCATAAAATCCCGATTAAGGTCAGGGAAGGGATCATACTGAGATGGCTAATGTGTTCACAAACAAATTTCCTTCCCTACATTCTCCAGACAGAATTATTCTTTTTGTTTGACTGACACAATCTTTTTTGCCTTTTTTTTTTTTTTTTTTTCCATTTTTGGCCTTTGAGTTCTGGGACAGATACAGATGGCAGAGAGTGTTTCATGGTAACTTGAGTCTCAGCAAAGTATCTGTCTGAGTCGCAGCCCTGTAATCTCAGGGTATGCAAGTATTAGTGATGAGAGACAAGGCTCTTATTCCTTGATCCCTCTCAGCAGCCAGGTGGAAATAATTCTGCCTTTTAACATGTAAAGCTTATCGCTTAATATTTTGAACATAGGGCTGGGATTGATTGTGCCAGTACCTACCCTACCTGGTATCCAGCCAGTACTGAGACCAAGCTCCAGCAGAGCACACCAATATATTTTCCAAGTTCAGTTTGCCCATGGCACAATGCTCAGACTTCAAAGTAAGCAGAGGTGGGAGCACTGTGCTGGTCTGTGGGCAAACTTCAGGCAGAGCACTCACAAGAAAGCCCTTCTGGAGCTTGCCACAAAGCACAATGTCCAAGAAAGCTTGATCAGGATTTGCAACCTTGGACACCTAAGGAAAGTGTCCCAACACTGGCTCTCAGAGTTGTACCCACAGCTTCTGCTAATGTTCTTCTCTTCTAGGCCGTTAAAGTATTTCTGTTTCATACATCTTGCCTTAGTCTTTTCTTATTATTGTTTTGGCATTAGGCAAAGCATTTGTATGGAATATAGTTTTCATGTTAGTGTTAAATTCCTTCTTTACTCCTTTACTTTTGCTGTCTTCCTTTACCCTTGATGAAGTCTTTGTCTCATCTTCTTCTCTCTGATAAGCGCATGTGATCTACAGATCCATAGGTAAATATTCGTAATTTGCAGAAGTCCATCGTTAACCTTAACTTTGCCTGTGTACGCCTATGCATTTAGGACAGAACATTATTGGACAGTGCTGAGAAGAAGCACGTGTAAGGAGTGCTGCTAATGTTGTCTATGAGGGAGAGATCAAAAAGCAGTGTTCTGCAGAGGAGCAGGAGGGAACAAGGGCCACAGCAAACAGCTGCCATGGACCTCCAGTAGCCCAAACAGTTGGGATGAGGCAGGCAGCCCTGACATAGTTTCCCTGTTTTGTTCCACCTGGAAGTGTGTGGACTGACCACGTGTTTCCTTGCTGCAGACCCTCCCACCATCACAGAGTCCAAGAGCAATGAGGCGGCCACGGGACGACAAGCCTTACTGCGCTGCGAGGCATCAGCCGTGCCCACGCCTGATTTCGAGTGGTACAGAGATGACACCAGGTAAGGCCTTTAGCTCACCTCTTCCCTCCTTTCTTTTTCAGTTCCTGTCATCCGCCCCAGATGCTCTCAAATTAATTGCTCCTTTCAATCCATTTGAGTCGCAATGTCCCATCAGACTCAGCAGAGCCAGCATGGGCATGGCTGGAGGAGGCAATTCCTTTCTGCACTGGAGTTGCTGAAGGAAGTGCAGAGGATGGAGCTCTTGCCTTGAAGTCTATTATGGGCCAGTACCCAGTTAATACAGTGTTCATGTGTTAAGTACCCCATGATACAGACCAAAAAGTATGTAGTGTAAGTTTTCAATTAGGTAATGCTGCTCCAGGCGCATTCTTCTAGGGAAAGGAACTGCTGAGGTATGAGATTCCCCCACCTGTGCGACCTGAGCCTCTCAGACTTGCATATGAGAATAAATGAGAAGAGAAAAAGGATCTGTCCTTTCTACCTGAGCATTCACCTGGCATTAAGAAGCTTGTGTTATTACCCTGCATTTTTGGGTAGCTAGCTCTGAACAGGGTGCCCAGGTCCAGGGGTGACTCAGCATATGCACATATTGCAAATCAGTGTGTTTCACTAGGAATATTTTGTTCAAGTACAGACTAGCCTTCAGCTGGCCATGGTGTGTTCATTTCCAGAGTGACTTGGTGCTGGATTAATGCTTCTTCCCTTTCCCTTGTCTTTCCTTGGTTCTTCACTGCTTTACCAGCGGCATTTAATCCCACTGAAATACAATGTTCCTGTTTTCCATCCATGCCTTCTTTGGTCTCTTTCCTCTCACATACCCTCCCTGCCTCCCTCTGTGCTCACCTGCCAGCTGGGCTGAATGACTTTGCTTTGTGCCTGGGCAGGGATTTCCTTCCCAGCACACAGCTGCCGTTGCACTATACACCTCTTCTCCTGTCTTCCCAGGATAAACAGCGCCAATGGTCTGGAGATAAAAAGCACGGGGAGTCAGTCTCTGCTGATGGTGGCCAATGTCACTGAGGAACACTATGGGAACTACACCTGTGTGGCTGCCAACAAGCTGGGAGTCACAAATGCCAGCCTATACCTTTACAGTAAGTACGGGAGAGGGAAGGGAGGCTCTCACAAAGACACGGCTGTGCAGGAAGCACATGGTGGCCAAAACTCAGAGAGACATCTGCCTGACAACCTAGTCCCCCTCTCAGACCTCCAGCCATGACCTGGCTTTCAGCACTCTCTTCGGATACCTATGTGTTCATGCTTGCCTTGAAACACAAACACAGCCAAATTGAAAGGTTTACAGTCAAGCCCTTTGATTGACTGGCTTTGCTGAAGACAGATTTTGTTAAAATAATAAAAATGTGTTTGTTTTAAAGCTGGAAACAAAAAACCCTTTAGAATGACAGCCCCTTTAATAAGCAGACAGAAGGCCAGGGCTCGGAGGATCCATGACAGGTGAGAAATGACAAGTAATTCAGAGAGATGGAGAGAACTCGCCACCGAGCCTGAGGAGAACAAGACAGAGTCAAGAAAAAGAGAAATTGGTTTGAAACTGGAAGGGACAGAAATGAGAAAAGACAGAATGACTTTAAAAAGGGATATGGGACCATGGGGGAAAAGGTAATCAACAGATGAAATATGGAATATGGTTCCTTGGATCTCATTCTGATATCTTTCAATTACTGAGTTTTTCTTAGTGAGTGTAAATAGATAAAAGCTGGGACTAGACCAAGCTCTAGAGCAGAGTTACCTTTACCTGCTGATTCTGAATTTTGCAGCTGATTCAAACCTGACCCTAAACATAATCCCTGCCCCTCACCCACCATCCACATGCACATGAAAACTTTGGTGTATTTAAAATGCAGTTCCCAGTTCCAGGTCTAAAACTTAGACTAGGCTTGGCCCACATGTTATTGGCATCAGAGATACACTGCAGCAAAATGACCCACTCACACAAATGAACACGTAGACACAAAAGTGACTGATGGCAGAGTTCCTGTGACAGTCCCAAATTGAATTAAAACTCTCATGTCATGACCTGCATGTCCTTTTAAACAGAAAAAAAAAAATAAGCTGTGTAAAGCAGTCAGTATAGGATGCAGTTTAGTTTAGTTTCTGCTGTCACCACAAAACCCCGAGTTATGGTTTGGTTATTTTTAACAGATGTAATACAGAAGGATAAATCCATGGGCATTCTTTGTTTACCTCCTTTGTATTTATTTCATGGCAGTTTGATTTTTTGCAAATTTGGGTACATTTTGTGGCAGCTATTTTCTAAAGAACAGATATTATCATAAAAGAACATATCTTTGATTTCCTGTAGCATTGGAGCACACAAAGCGAATTTCTACTTTGGAAGTCTTTTCACCCTGGTCTTGTGACTGTCATGAGATTAAAAAAAAATCCTCAGGCAGCAATCTGGAACACAATTTTCAAATACTCCAGATTTGTTCTTGCTGATATTAATATAATTCTAAGTTTAGAATCCATTATTTGTGACTGAATTCTAAATTTGGCCCTCTCTATTGGTTCCTGTAACACAGATGAACTGAAATGCATCACTGAAACAAAATATGAGATGAAATTCCATAATGTATATATGCACATATGATTTTAGCTGGGGGGTTAGTTTTGCTAGAGAAGCATTTTGCATGATTTCAGAACTTCACCTCAAAGGATCTCAAAGGATTTGCTAGCAATGAATATTTTAATATCACAAGTAATTTAGAAATGGGCGAGTGTTGTTAGCACCATTTTGCAGTAGGAATTTAAAGTACAGAGTGAAGAAGTCGTTTACCCATGGCAATAAAATGAGTGGCAGAACCTCAGGGAGAGACTCAGGGAAACCTTGCAAAGTTGTTGTCAACTTTTCCAGGGGAAAATGTGGCAACTCTTAAAGATGATTTGCAACAGTGAGGATCCTATTTTAGCCCCCTTTTGATGTGTATGAAGAACACCTTATTTCTTTCAAGTTGTTGGATTTTGTTTATAATTTTTTAGAAATTCAAGGCTTGTTTTTACTAGAGGACACTAGAGAACTTCACAAGAGCCAGGAGAATGGAGGTGCAGGAGCTGAGATAGATTTGATGATTTTCAGTGAAGTCTTTCTAACTTGTTTTTGTTGCTTGGTTGATCCCTACTTTTTCACTGTGCAATTCCTTCATATTGTTTCAGGAAATCTCAGTTCTTCTAGTTCGTGTAGAAGAAAGAAAGAGAGAGAACAAAATAAATTCAGGCAGACTACAGCTGGTATTTTGAAGGTTAAGAAATCAGGGGGGAAATGAGTGAAGGGAATCCAGCTTCATAAAGATAAAGAAAGCTGCTGAAAAAAACCTACAAGCCTAGATGAAAGAAATGCTGTAGTGATCACACAGTAGCTGAAATAACAGGTAATGCACATTCCCAGCCACACACCCAGACAGAAAAATAAAACAGTGCCAAGTTTTCTGCAAGGTACAGTAGATACTCAAATACTTGGGAGTGTTTTTCATCCCTGGAATCAGAGATCTTATTTCCTTTTTAAACAGAGAACAAGTTCACTATAGAGCAACACCCCGCTGGGGAGGTAAGTACAGCGATGGTTCCTCAGTGTCCCATTGCAGCACAGAAATGAGTGGCAGCAAGGAGTGAAGAAACAACCAGAGAGTTAATAATGAGGTACTGGCAGCTTTGCCTGAGGTGGAGGGCAGACGGGGAGCAAGCAAAACGATGTGAAAGAGCAGTTTGGCAGTAGAGAAAAATTGGTGGCTACCATTTCATGAAATCTCAGTCAGCACTGAAAGACTCTCAGAGAGACTGAATGCATTAGATGTCAATGTCATAGACAGAAGATGCATTAAAATACAAAAGCAGCTTCCTTGAGCTGTATGAATAGATAGCAAGTGATCTTCCTTAAAGGATGTAGCAGCACGATTGCCTGCGGTAGGTGGAGAGGTTTATACCCTTCACTCCTGGAGACTGAGTTTACAACAGCATAAATATGGCCCTACCAAAGGTTTAACTTACCCAGGAAACTGTCTCCAACAGCAAATATGGAGTATGTTTGTAGAGAGGATACTCAGGTACAGTTTGATGAGACAACTGATCTAATAGCTTGCTGACATTCCTTGCTACCCAGTCGTTTTGCTCATCCTGCTCTCTACCACTCTGTGGTTTTGTTTGTTTCCCCTATTCTGCCACTCAGTGGACATCCCAGTGAGCCTGCCCAACCTGCTAAACCAGTGAATAAGTAAATGAGCTATACTGCTCATATCCCTAAAATGCCCCAATTGTTTTCTTTTGTTGTACTGAGCTGAACTAGTTCATGGCTACGCTCAACAGGCACCAAAGCCCATGCAGGAGAAGAAGCTCTATCCCACATCTTGTGTGTATGAGGAGTTGGGAGGCAGGACTGTGTTTGGCAGCACTGGTGCACTGCCAAGCCAGTAGGTTGATTCACCTCTGCAGAGACTGGGAGCAAGGTTTGTAACCCCTTAGCACAAAAAAAGGGGCAGTAATACACATCTCTGGGAAAATTACCTGACAGAGAGGCAAAGCCAGGGCTGCCATCACAGAGCATCAGAGGTGAAAAGCAGTGACACGACTGAAGGGAAAGGGTTCTTCCTCCAAGTGTATTAAAGAGGTAGGGAACATGTTTTCTTTTTTGTTTTACTCACCTAGCAGTACTAGGGAAAGCATTACGAGTGAAAGTCACAATTTGTATCTGAACTCGTGCTAGACAGAAGTGTGTATATATACATACATATATATATACATATGCACATAGCAGATACACATTTGTGGGAGGAACACAGATACATGGGTTTATGTGTAGGTGAGTATGTATACATAGGCATGCACCTCTCTAGTGTAGAAGCAAACCCACACACCCCTCCGCAGGCAAACACAAGCAGGTGCAGCACCTGGCACATTCTAGCAAAGCAGAGAAAAGACAGAAAAGCTTTTCCAAATTAGCTGCCTTCTGCCTCCTGACAAGCTAGCCCATCCCATAGGCTGAAACAGGAGACAGCAGCACAGTGCTGCACATCGTGATGCAGTCCTGCTGGCTCAGTTGGCTCAATTATAGGAGCCTGCCACATCAGCAGGTCCCCTGCTGCATCCTCTGCACCCTTTGGGGAATAGGCAAACGTGGAGGTGAAGCAGGAGCTGGCAAGACAGCGCCAGCTCCAGAGGCTTCTGGTGGAGCCCAGCAGTTTTGGTTGAAGCAACGCATGTTCCTAAAAGCTGGCATTAGCCTCTAACGTGTCATTATTTGTTAGCATCCTGCCACAAGTGTGCACAGTCTGACACCCCTCCTTCCACTCTGCCCACACTTTGTTGTATCTGAATTTTGGTTACAGTGGTGTCTGCTGGGGTTCGGAACCTTAACCGTGGCCGAAATCCCTCTTAGTGGCTCTTTGTGCACACCCCCTGTTTTCCTCAAGGCTCTCAATAACGGGGAGACTCAGGAGGGAGGAAAGTGGTTTGGGCTGACAGTCAGAGGGGGCAAGGCTGAGACACTGCTAATGAGCCAGGGTGGAGCAATAAAAGCAGCACACAGTGGGAGAGAAGAACAGAGACAGAGTCCTTGAATAGAAAGCAGCATGATAATGAGGCCTTAGTGCTTTGCTTTAACTGCTTATGCTGTGCAGCCTGCAGCCTGCTGTGCGGGAAGAAGGTAAAGGGGAGTTGAGTTATTTAACCAAACTAAATAACAAGGAAGTCTTGTCAGCACAAACAGCCTGCTTTCGCAGAACAATAGTCCCCTGTTGCTACATAAACACAGAGATCCAGGCTAGACTTGTATTTGATCTCCCCTGTGCCTGCTGTGGATTCAAACAACTCCATTACCACCGTGAGGGCAGGAGTTCTGCCAGTGTCATGGGGATGGGCCTTACTTGCTCAATCCTCAGGAGCTCTAGTGAGACAGAAACTCACTCTTTGCACCAAGGATACTGTAGAAAGAGCATTGGCCTCCAAATAGCAGGGCCTAGGTGACCAGAGAATAATAGTGGGCTACTGATTTATCCTGCCAAGCTCTGTGTCCATCAGCAGTGATCTTAGCAGGTAAGCCAGGAGATAAGTCATTGCCCCAGGCCTACCAGCTGTTGCAGCTAAATGTCTACCTATGGATCAGTCAGTGGGTAGGAACTTGTCTCAGTCAGTACAAGGCATCCAGCAAGCTCTGAAGGCAAAGGAAGGAGACCCAGTGATAACAGTCAAGCCTGGGGACCTTGTATTCTTGGGTTTGTGTCGGGCTCTGCCAACAGTTCAGCATTTTACCTTGGGCAAATTGCTTCCTTGCTCTGTGCATCACCTGCGCCTTCTGTGAAGCAGAATTATCACTACTGTTAGCCTCAAGACTGAGGTCCCAGACACTGCTTTCCCTCAGTGTCTGTGCAATTCCTTTTGGGATCCTTTGTGGAAGAAGCAAACCATGAAGCCAGCAGTGACATATATCAAAGTCCTGCTGTGACATATAATGAAGATTATAAACATTATAAAACCCCTATAAACAAGACAGCAAGCTCTTCGTACAACTCGAAGATGATGAGTCTGCAAAAACTCTGTCCCTTTCAGGGGACAAAAACACTAAAGAAGCAGAGTGTCCTTGAGGACTGGTCAGGGTGACTGCTCCCATGCACAGATCCTCAAGGGAACTGTCACTGGCAAGAAATCCACTGTGGAGAAGGTTCTGGGGAGGCACAACTACCCGTGCAGGATTTCCACAACTCACCTCCCTGCCAAGACTAGCTTCCAGACAGAGGTGTAGCTAAGAGGAGATATAGAGTGATGACATGAGTGGTCTTGAAAGTCAGAGGGAAGATATGGACCATCAACTCCAATTACCTTCCCTGCAGGTGCTTAATCCCTCTTGGTGTTTGGCTATTATTTGTTTAGTTCTTCAAATCACTTCTCTCTGACTCCCAGTCCCAGGGGATGTTGATGTGTATTAGGCGTGTTGCTAGCAAAATGCTCTGTATATGAAACCTACTCCAGTTCATTTAATTTGGGGATGGACATCTCCATCAGGTTTGTATCTGCTGCTTGCTTGGTGTGAAAAGTGGCTTGTCCTTTTCTCCTGCATGTTGCTTATTGGTTTTTTTTCCCCCCTTAGAACGAGTTTTACCCACACTCCCCAATCCTTTTCCAGGTCAGTATATGTTTTATATTCAAGTAGCTCTTTAAGACCGGGTCATTCTCCGTCATCTTGACAAACACTCAGAGCTAGGCATGGGCAAAACAGCTCAGAAATGTAGTAAAATAAGGGCTTTCCCTTCTCATTTATGTGTCATTTTGTCTTTTCTTCTCACCTTCCTCATGCTTCTCTTTCTCCTCTCCCTCTTCAAAATACCAAACAACTGAACAGCAACAAACTTTAACCAAGCTTTGAGCCACGACATTGAGTTGTCACCCAGGTGTGCACAGTCTTTAGTGAGGTTCAATCTCCCTGCAGAGCTACTTCTAAAACACATTTCCATCCTAAGCTCTCTTTGCCACTTGTTGAGGTTTGGATCAAAAGCATTAGCAGACCTAAAATTTTGCAGAGATGGTGGAAAGGACAAGTGGAAAACTAAAAATTAAAACACTGCCAGAAAGTATTTTTCACTCTAGTTGAGCATTCTATCATCTACAGTGAAACACTTTGTTCTCTCATGCTTTTGTCCCATCTCTCCAAGTCTTCCAATCACATAATCCTGCATCTGAGGCAAGAAAGCATGAAAAGAGGCACATGGAGAGATGTTACTGTCTGATTTATTCCAGAAGGGAAGAAGGTATGAAGGCAAAACAGGGTCTGGGTGCTTTTTCCGTCTCTGTGTTGCCCACTCCCGCCTCGGGTGCAGACAGCATGGTCCCAACATCCATGTGAGATTTGGGGCTTGGTTGTGATCTTTTCATTCTGAAAAAGCACAGAGACCAGGCACATCCAGAAAGCAGGCTGCAGCATTTGAAAGTGGTGTTTGCAACCAAATCAACAATAAGGCAGCAAGTCCCTGTGTTCACTGAAAAAATCTTGGCCTACAGCTCCTCAGTATCTTTGTTTTACTGCCATAGGAGGAGGATGCACTCAACTTACGGGTTGCTCAGAGACCTAAATTGTTAATGTCTGCACAGAGCTTTGGGATAGAGTGTTATTAGGAACCCAGGTTGTTTTGCAAAAGAGCACCTGCTCGAACAAAGCACCTGCAGGTACTCCCATGAAAAGAACAATAAATGCTGGGTGTTACACATGCTCCGTTTAACTACTCTGCTGTTTTCAAATCGAGCTCTGCTCTTGGCAACTTATTCAGGCTCAGGATGTAGTCACAATTGCCTATTTAAAAGGCAAATCCACAAATACAATTAAAGAAAAGTACCTTAAAAAAAAAAAAAAAAAAAAAAAAAAAAAGAGGGGAGGTAGAAATCAAGCTACCATTAAAATTAAATCCCAGAGAGTGATTTGTAAATAACATTCAAGGAGCTGAGAAAAGGAGTAAAGTAGGCCATTGGGAACCTACTGTGGAAAAATAAATCCAATTAAACACCATTATCTTATGTATTGCAAATGAAACTTGTGCTTGGATATGAAATTAAAGTTGCTGAGGCTGTTCTGAATGTAGTGTTTTGAGGAGTTTTCCAATTTTAGGTGTTCTTTTTTTTTTTAAGCAGACTTTTCAATGACAAATATTTTTGTCTGATGAAAAACCCAGGGCTCTTTGGTTTTATGATTATTTTTATTATATATCCTTAAATTCCACAGGCAGGCAGTGTTAATTTTTTTCATAGCCAGCCCTGTTTACAGCTGGTTTTGAATTAGGAGCCCATTAAGCTAAATGATAAAACAAAATCTGCGAGTGAGCAAGGCCAGGATTCCCATTACAAATACACCTCCTAATCAACTTGCCAAGGCCATCCTGCACAGCTTTAGTTGATCCTTTAAAACACTTTCCCCTCATCTCTGAAGCTGTTATTTTTTTACTGCTCCCCAGTCTCCTGAGATCATCTTGAAGGACATCCTGATGTACCATCACTCCTGTGAGGAGTCTCCAGGAATCTGTGGTGCCAAATGCTGGTGTGTCTCCAGTGACCCAGAATGCACCAAGAGGATTTTGCAGAGGGGGAAAGCAGGATTTAAATGCTCTGGGCCTCACTTGTTTTCTGAAAGCCCTGACCAGCTTCTCCATTGTGGGCCTTCAGCACAGATGCTGGGTGCTTTTCAAATGTGCTTTTGCTTTGCTGCTCACCTTCAAAGAAACCTTGTACGTAAATTTTTTTTAGACCTTTTTCTTCCTATGAGTTGATGTTCTGAAATGTAGTCCTCAGCCCTCAGTTAAGCCATTCTCAATGACCAGAATCCTTCCAGAAGCCTTCTTCCTTTTTCTCCCTCAGTTTTCATTTCTGTTAATCCTCAGTAACACTTCCCTGCCTGTGGGGTTTTGAGCATTAATTTAAAAGGGAGGTGATTTGAGATGAAGAGCGCTGTAGTCCTGCTAAGCATTGCTATCATTAGCTAGCTGCTGTGGAAACATCTTGCTTCCAGGCAGGCTGGAGACTCAGAAGCAGCCCATTCAGCTAAACAAATGGGACGGGAATTTGATGAGACACTTTCCTAAAATGCTGGTGGAGCCCAGCTGATTCAGCTCTGAACTGAGTTGTCCTTGATAAATTTTCCAGCCCTCCTGATTTTGCAGCCAGGCTCTCAAAATGCCTTGAAATGTCTTCTGGGATGATGCCATATCATCACATCTTTCTGTCCGCATTGTGGCATCATGTTATAATGGGCTGACACAAGACCTGGCTGTCACCAAGCAGGGACCTTACTGCGTGATCATCAGGTGCCTTTTCGAAAGGATTTTTCTTCTGGAAAAAGAGGATTTGTTTATTCCACACCACATCTGCCAGTGGAAAGGCAAGTGTGGCCACTGTTGAACTTCAAAGAGTCTTGTCACAATTATGGCACTAGCTCCATCTTTGTCCTTCATTGTCCCTTGTCCTCAGCCCTTTGAACATGAACTCCTTCCCTTTGATTAGCACTTAGTGTCCACATCAGAATGGCTTAGCCAGGCTGATGGGCTTCAAAACCTGTGAGTCTTCCTCACAGGAGTTTTTTGATGAGGGCTGGCCAGAGGCTAAGTAGGGGCTTTCTCAGTGTGATGAACTTGATGCCCTTGGAGCTATACAAGAGGGATGTGGTGTTTCAGAAAGCAGCACATCCAGAGCTTCCCACAGGGCAACAAGTGTGTCAGCCTTTGGGGTCTGATCAGACAAAGTCATGGCTGTCAATAGGCTGACACAAGATTTATAGCAGTAGCGTGCTAGCAATTAGCAGAGTGGGAGGGAAAATGAGTCCTGCCTTTCTGCCAAAACGTGCACTGATCGGAGAATGACCCTGTGTGGCTGTAGATTGTAGATAGTCTCCATTTAGCTGTAGCCTGTGTAGCTGCACTGTCACTAATGCCTTCATCAGGTGGGTGGGAGCTGGGGGAAGGGAGAAAAGAGATGTTCGTTTGGGTCTGATGGCCAGAGTGGGAAACAGAGAGCATCTTTCTTTCTAATATCTTCTCAGTCCTCTTTCTTCTATCTGGGTGTCCTAGCTGTGCAGAAGGGAGCTCCTCTGTTGCAGTGGTCACCTCCCACCCCTCTGCTCCCTGGCCCTGCCAGATCTGCTGAGCCAGCTGCTCTCATGTCAGCAGGGTCCACTTTGGCAAAAGGGTGGACACCTCAGTCCATCAAAGCTAAGGAGAGAAGCAAGGGGAATTACAGCAGAGACTTCAGGCTGTAAAGTCTTAACACTTCATGGAGATTTTCTGACTAGGCAGTCAACCCTGGTAGTATGATGTGACCAGCTGAAAGATCCATCCACCTCTGGAATCCTCCTCTGAGGCCTGAGGATGCTTTCTCATTTGGGCTCCAGTAGAGGGTCAGTGAAAATCCAGGCCTTCAGGCCTTCAAAACAAACAGGTTGGCTGAGCTAGGGAAGCCATAGCATAGACAGGCCAAAATAGACAACCTTGTCTTTTTTGAGATCCCAACAGAGAAACAGAGAAAAAAATAATTACCAGAAAAAAAAAAAAATAGTGGCCATAGGGACCAAGCACATGAGGGCGTATTTGGAACCATGTCAAGTCTGGTATTCCCATAAATCCTAAGGCATTCGAGGGACATAGTTCAGCTGTACTTCCCCACAGTGATGTGTGGCTGACTACTCAGGGCATGTCTCACTTCCCTGAAAGCTGTCTGAGCCCCAGGCACTGGCAGCTGATCACACACATGGCCCCAGGTGGGGAGCGCAACTCACAGCTCTTATTGATCCCACGGGTGATCCACCTAGGTCCATCAAACCCACCTAGATTTTCCAAAGAGCTCAGTGTCCATTTGGTGAGTGCAGAGCTGCAGGGTGGATGCTCAGACAGACCAAGCTCCTCTTGCTGCTCAGGGTCAGCTTGCCACGGCTGCAGGCACTGAGGGCTGGGACTGAGCTGGGTGCCAAGCCTGGGGGCCTTCAGGCCAAGGGAACAGGGAGGACAAGGCAGGGTGAGGGCAGACAGCCAACATCACAGTAATTGTTTCTTGCTATTTCATAGGTACGAGGCAAAGATGGCACTGTGTCTTATTTTGGCTGTGTGGTTTAAAGTGAGTAATACTAAAGTCAGAGGTGATGATACTGTCTTCCAAAAGGAAGTAGTATGGATGTAGACAAAAAACAGCATCTTAGGGAAAAGAGACATGCCAAGAATTGATGCCAAGCTACCGACATTTCTTAGTAGGTTTTGCTGAATAGCAACAGACAGCTTCTGTTTATTGAGATTGCTTAAAAAAATTAAAAGCCAATCTGCTTCTTCCCACCCCTCCCAAAAAAAAAAAAAAAAAAAAAAAAAAAAAAAAAAAAAAAGTAGAGAAAAGAAACAAGCTTGCTTAGAGAAAAAGAGAGAGAAATAGAAATGGCTTTTACTGCCTGATCTGTTTCTGTACTTTTTGTTCATTATTTTAATTTAGATTGATTTATTCTAAAATTAGCAATGGGTTGTATATATTTGCATAGTACAGTGCTGTGGAGGATCCAGTGAGTGAAGAAGATCAGCAGCAGAGGGTGGGAACTGAGACTGGAAATCCCAGAAAAATATTCCTCCAAGTTGAGCCCTTGCAGTGGATAAGGAAGACGTTTCAAGGTCTGTGCAGTCACTGCTGTGGCTTTGCATGCATGCAGAGCAGCCCTGCAGAACAGAGGTCAGGGCACAACAGTCGGAGGGGAGAGTAGAACTTGGGTGGATCCAGTGTGGGAGAAAACACATAACTGCACTGCAGAGATTAGAAACAAAGCCATGGAAAATCAGTTGTCTGATAGGCACAGTGATACTATTAGTGTTGTAGCATGGACAGAGTACCCTGAAGAACAGAGCTGGGGCAGGCTTTAGCCCTTCTGAGCCACATATCCCCAGCCCAGAGGACACTCATAGCCTGATACTACCACAGCTGATAGGTGAGCTTCTGAAGTCATCCTCTGAACCTTCCTCCTTTAGAGATGCTGAAGACAACCTATCCCCACTGCACAGCAGGTGTACTTAAATCCTTGCTCTCTCCTTCTTGTTCTTCTTATTTCTTGTGTTGACTGGCTGACTGGAACTGTGGAGGGCAGCAAGGAGGAGGATGAAGAACTGCCATTGTTGTCTTGATTTAATCCTTACACACATACAAAAACCCCTCCAACCCCCCTGAGAAAATGACCAAAGAATAATTTCTACCTTCCTCCTCCTCTTTGCCCTTCCATTTCCAGTGTAAACCACTCAAGAATTTGCCTAACAAGCTGGCCTCCCCTCTGGTTATTGTCCCAAGTGAACAGTCTCTCCATTCACTAACCCATGACGGTAAGTTGGTTTGGGAAGCAGCAGGTTTATCTTCCCAGCTCAGGCAGTGCACTGGGCTGCTTGTGCAGCGGTTGCCATTCAGTGTCTGCTCTGCTGTTGATAAAGCACATTACACATGGCTGGGCTTGCATGATTAATACAGCTGTCTGAGCGCTCTCTCTAAAAACAAAAACAACCAGAAAGGAGAAGGGAGGTGCGGGATTTGGGAGGGAGGGAGAGTGTGCATGGGGAAAAAAGCCCAACCATTCCAAAGAAATCAGGCTTGCAGAAAAAGCAGAGCACCCCTGGAAGGCCTTCCCTCCCATGGGCAAGCAGGTCTGTCAGCAGAGCTTCCCTGCAAAAGGGAGAGGCCTTGTGGCAAGGTGAGCAAGGAGCAATGCGTGTGGTCCTTCCCCAGCATCACCTGCATGTCCCTCTGCACCTGGGGAGTGGATGCATGGGTGGGAGCATGGGATCAGGCCCTGGAGAAAGATGTGCTCTGACCAGTATGGCTTCAGCAGGGTCTGGTCAGGCAGCCCCTACGGTAGGTGTTGCAGGTGCACAGGCACACTGACCCGTGGTGACACTGCCCAGCCACATCCCCATACACAGCCTGTGCTCAGAGGCACAGCCCACAGGCACTGAGCAATCTCCAGGCACCTGAGAACATCTAATGAGGAACAGGAATAGCTTCTTACATCTTCCCCATTGCTCCAACTCATCCAGCTGAAGGCCTGCTCAGCAGCCTGTGTAAGCTCTATTATCTTCCCGTTTTTAATAGTGGTCTAGGAGTGGGCTGTGGGAATCCACAATGGCTTTCTGCTCTGGCCTTTCCCAGGCCTGGGCCAGATATTAAAGCCATGCTTGCACTGTTAGGGTGTTAAAGGTGACCAGGAGTCTCACTCTGGAATTGCACACACACGGACACTTCCATATTTTGATGAGAACTACAGGGAACACAAGGTAATATTTACTTAGATCCCACACTTTAGAGACACACAGCAGCACCTGGGCCCAGATTGACTGTCATGGCATCTCTAATTCACTGAAATACTGAGAGTGATATCCCTAAGAAGACCTCAAGGACACGCTGGGAGGACACTCCTCTGCAAATACTAGAGAAAGATAGGGAGGCCAGAGGCTGCAGTAGGACTGGATTTCAGTATCAGAGTACCATCAAGCACCCTGGTCACTCTCCACCCCAATTTAGTTCTTTTTCTGCTCCAGTCACCTCTATGTTTGTCCCTGCCTCTTCATTTCTGGCCACAGCCCCTCAGATCTTTCCCATGCCATATATCCAGCAAAGCTTGTAGAAAACCCATAGCAGGGATGAAGTGAGTAAACAGACTGACATGAAACTGATGAAAATATTAATTTTTCAAGAGGTTTCAGAGCCTCCAATTAGCAAACCTGCTTCCTAGGGCTTTGTGTGCTCTGGGTGAGGGGGGCACTGCTGTTTGTCCTCTGTTGAGACACTGGGTTATGTGCTGGCATCGCCTTTGGTCTTCAGTGCCCTATACACATGCTTCAGAGATCAGCAGGAAGGGGTTGTTTATCCTAGAAAAGCAAAAAGCAGAAAAAGCTCAGATCTTCCCAAAATAACTGCTGAGAAAGTCTGTGCTATGTGGTTTGTTTTTTCAGGTTTTGTTTTTTTTTTTTGGGCGGGTTTTTGGTTTTTTTTTTATTTGGGGGTTTGTTTGTTTGGGTTATTTTTTGGGGGTGGGGTTGTTATGTTTGTTTGGTTGGTGGGTTGATTTGGTGGGAGGTTTGTTTTGTTTTGTTTTGTTTTAGGGTTCTTTTTATTATATTTTGCTTGTAGAATGAGAGTCTAATGTGTGATTTGAGGACAATACAGTTTTAAGTATCTGATTTTGCATCAGAAGCTGGGGAAGGTGGAGTTTGGGGAGGTGCTGGGTTTTTTTAAATAACCATCAGTTGCTAGGGAAATTAAAATGGTGGGAGAACAATGTCTTCAGCTATGAGGAAACATTGAAACTTTTTATATACGCAGGACAGATCTGAGGATGAAAGATCTGTGTCACCTTGAAATAAAGGTGGTCTTCTAGCCACCACCAACCTCACTGGTCAAGATAACAGCTCAATTTTAGACTGGGATTACTGTAAACCAGTTCCAGGATAAATGGTGTAAGCAACAGCTCTTGAACACCACGACCTTCTCAGAAAGACACTGAAAAATACAATTTCAGGGATATTCTTCAGACCTTAGGGAAGGATGGGTGAGCTGCATTACAGAATGAATCTTCATTCCTCTAAGACATGAGGTGTGATAGATGAGTACTTAGTACACCATGAAGAAGCTCTGAAACATGGGGAAGAACTGTTCAGTGCTAAAAAAGCATGAGCAAATTCTGAAATACATTAAACTGTGTGCAAAGATTGATAGACACCAGAGACATTTCCTTAATCTTGTTGGAGAGTTGCTGGAGGGCAATCATCCCTAGCTTACACAGTGGTTCTTGCACCTCCAGGAAAGCCAGCCTATTGCCACTGCAGTCACAGTCAAGTTTTAATTACAGGAGCAGAACTGGTAGTGACAATGGGGAATGAGCAGGCAATGAGCAAAATAGCTTCAACACTGAGAACAGGGAAGGGAAAAAAGTGTCTTCTTCTAAGAGGAGGGGGGAGGAACAGGAAAGAAGTAAGGAAAAAAGCCCCAAATGAACCCTAGTAAGTAGAAGCTGGTAATCCCTAAAGCCTCAGAGTAGAGTGCAAAGCCCTGGAAGAAAGAAATTAATAACTTTCAAAGTATGACCTTGAAAATGGAATTAACAGTATTCCTCCCTTTTAAGCCTTCATGATAATAAAGATTTCATCTTCTGAAGCCCCAGCAAGAGAGTCAACAGACTAGGGAAAATTGCTTCCTGCAGAGCAGCTGGCAATTGTAAAGCCTAAGACCTCTACAGGCCTCAGAGAGAGAGATGATAGAGACACCTGCATGGTGCACATCCTCTGTCCCTTGTGCCTTCCTCTTTAGAGGTGGTGTTTTTTCTTCCCCCCTCATTTTTGGTCCTGTTTTTTGCTCAAGAGGCAGAACTCCAGCCTTCATTGTAAGTAGAGTCAGCCTATCAACAACATGGAACCCAGAGCTGCTGAGAGTGGACAGCACCTGGAAAAACAGCAGGCTTGGATTATGATCACTCCTTCCTTCCCATCACAGACAAGTTCTCCTAGCCCATCCCATGCTGCTTTCTGGCTTCTCTTCCTTTCAGAAACTCATGGGGACCAATTACCCTCTAACACCAGATTTTACCTTGCACTCCCTGGCAGGATCCCAAGGGCAGATTCCCCAAAGCAAATCAAGAGCCAGGAGCTCTCTGATGCCCTTTGAACCTTCTCTGTGGGCTCTCTTCCATCAGCAAACTGCAGATATGTCAAGCCCTGGAGTCTTATTAATGTAAATAAGAGAAAAACTGGCACCCACTGTCTCTTCTCCTGCCTTCATTTTGATTTACTCAGATGACAAGATTGGCAAATGTGGATGTGAAACATGTAGATGGGTGGACGATTTTCTTTTTCCCCCTCAGGAATGTGTCTGCCCTCTGCTTGCATCTCAAATGATCTTTTTTAAAGGTCTGTGTTGGGAATCTTGAAAATAACAAGAAAGTAACCAGTTTCTGCTGGTGATGACCACGGTGCACACATCTGGAGGCATGCCTCTGGTGAACTTGTGGCTTTACTTACACATCTGGCCTCATTTGCCTCTTGAGCAAGACTTACGTGTCATGGCAGTCTCCATCCCCCTCCCTAATGGGCCCCTTCGAGGGTGCTGTTGGTGTTACAAAAAGCAGCTAGAGAGAGTGAAGAGACAGAAATTGGAGTTTCTGTGTGGAGGAAGGAGAATAATAGGATGGGTTGGGTTGGAAGGGACCTTAAAGACCATCTAGTTTTAAATCCCCTGCTATGGGCAGAGCACCTTCCACTAGCAAGGGGATGTGTGAGAATGGTGAGGAGGCTACAGGGTGCTCAAATCCCATCCAGTCTGGCACTGAACATTTCCAGGGATGGGATTTCCACAGTTTCTGTGATTGCCTCACTCCTCTCATAGAGAAGAATTTCTTCCTAATATACAATCTGCCCTCTTTCAATGTAAGACTATTACCCCCTGTTTTATCACTACACACCCTTAGAAAAAGCCCTTCTTCAGCTCTTGTCAGACCTTTTTAGGTACTGGAAGACCACAGTGAGGTTTCATGGAGCCTCCTCTTCTCAAGGCTGAAGAACTCTGTCTCTCTCAGCCTGTCGTCCATAGGAGAGGTGCTCCATCCCTCTGAAAATCGTCATGGCCCTTCTCTGGGCTCACAGCAACAGGTCCATTTTCACGCTGGGGGCTCATCATAAGTGGGATAAGCAGAGTGGGTTACAAACTTCACCAACACCCTCTGCACCCTCGGTTTCTGCAGCCGGAGTGGGCAGATGTCCTGTTTTTTATATGTCTTCCAAAGAGGTTTTGCCAAGGATGCAGATGTAGTGGCCGTGGGAAGATGCAGGCGGTGGGGACCAGATTCCATGCCGTATCCATGTGCCCATCCGGGGCCGGCTCGGCGGCGGTGGCTCGGAGCGCGCACCTTTCCTCAGGTGTCCGGGGGGTTCCCCGGGCGTGTGTGCAGAGCCACCCAGCCCCGCGGTTATCCCAGCGTTTCCCGTGCCGTCCCCAGCCCACAGGATCAGCAGGCGGGTTCGGTGTCCTTCGGCTGCCACCTCGCGGGGAAGGAGCGGCGCTTCGGCGGCGGCGCCCGGGCGGGGACAGAGGGACAGAGGGACAGAGGGACAGGGGGACCCGCAGCGAGTGTCCGGCCAAGGGAGGGTGACAGACATGACTTGTACCAGCGCTGTCCGCTGCGTGAGGCCACAGCCCGGGCAGCACATCTGTGCCTAAACAGCTCTGCTGGAAACCCCACCTTCATTCCCCAGGCAGTTCTGAGCCCGAGCTGGTACAGGTTGCCTGCCTTTGCAGTCCTGCTTCTAATGCCCTTTTCCCATAAGCACCACCACGCTCCTCCACCTGCCTCCCTCATCCCTGCTATCCTGTACCTGGTCAGGACCTAATTTCCTCTCTTTATCTCCCCTTTTCCCCTGTTCTCATTGCTTACCTAACCTTCGTGCTTATGTAACATCCTCCATTTCTCCATCCTCACCCTGGCAGACATCTCGCCCCTTTGCCCTCTTCTGTGTCGTGAGCTGAGCATTCCCATATTGCCATTTCAGTTGATGATCTTCCCTGGTATCATTCCGTGCTGTAGCCCAGCATTGTACAAGGCTCACCCTGTCACCTCAGTCCACATTACCACCTTCTTACACCTCCCATCACAGCAGCCTTTTCCCGTGCCTCTGCCCAGAGACACGCATATATTTTTCACCTCCTCCTGCAGCCCCTAACCCCCAGTGGGTACTATAGGCTTTAAGAAGCCAACACAAGCCATGAGGTAAGGCCTGTGCAGGGCCAGCCTTCTGACCTCAATCACTGCTGCAGAAGCTGGGTGTGTTGCAAATATTCATGACAAAAAAAAAAACCTCATCTCTCCCTATCCTGGGAAAATCTGAACACTCTGCAGCTAATTCTTCCCACACAAAGTAGTTTCCTTAGCCTGGGTGCCCCACAGTCAGCAGAAGAGACTGCAGAGCAAGGAGTGACTGAGACCCCAGTTTTAATCTAGCTAGTTCGTGTAGCAATTAATAGCAGGTGGCGTGCCAGCCACATGTTAATGCCAAGGTCCTAAAGTCACAGGACCCAAATTTAATGTCACTGCTGGCAGCTACCTGATGCTGTGCTTCTTAAAGAGCTGAGGGAGGCTGTGGATGTGGAAGTCTCCGGGCAGTCCAGAAGTGACCACACAAGTTCATGGAAGATTATTCTCAGAGGGGTGCAGCTTCTGCTGGCTCATAATGACTCTGAAGCAGCTGAGGTAGGTCAGCATGCTGGCCATGTGCTCCTGGCTGGCCCCCACCTAGCACCCACAGAGGACAGGACTGAAGCTTAGACAAGACCCTTGGACTGATCCAGCAAAAGTCTTCCCTTGTGGTGTTTTCCTCAGGCTGGTTTTTGAGGATGAGAGGAATTCTTGGGTTTGCAATCTAGCTGTGGTTTGCTCTGAATGCAAGCAGCACCCTGCTTTTCCCATCTTCCTCTGCCGTCTAATCCAAGCTTCCCCATCCTTCTTCCTATGTCTTTTCCTACACTCTTCGTGGGAGTAGGAGCAGCTCTTGAACCATCACACACACAAGCATTACAGCTATACTATGCCGAGTCTGATACAGCAGCACACATCCCCATGTCCTCTCTAGTGAAACCTTGGCTAGGCTGGCTGGCACACGACAGCGTGCAGCAGCTCCTCTGCCTCATGCTGTGTGGAAGGGTTTGCCTGCAGGAGCATTAGGCACGAGGTGAAGTTGCTGATGTCTCAAATTGCCACCCCTTCTACATCTTCACTCAGAAGTATGTGGAGGTCCTCCCAGAAGCACTAGGGAGGACTCCTGGAGCCTCTCTGTGCCAAGCTGTTATTCAGGCAGGCGAGCAGTGAGGTCACTGTGGCATGGGGTGGCATGGGGGCTGCACATGGTCCCCTTCAGCCATGTGAGAATTACAGCTCTCCAAATCTTGGCCAAGCCTACTTTGTGGTGTTGCACCAATGCAGATCACTCAGGCTGTATGTGTGGCACCGATAAAGCCTTGGAAACACAGGCTGCAGTGTCCCATGAGGCTGTTGCAGCACAATTAGGCACCATGGGAGGGCTCCACCTGCCTCTGCAGCAGGTATCCAAGTGTCTCACATTTGGAGCAAGGAAGAGCAGTGCAGTTGTTCTGCCCTTGACAGTTTTCAGTCTGCTCCTTCTTGATTTTCTTAATGGGATCTGACTCGGTCAGCATTTAGGGTCTGGAGTCCCTTAGGGGTTTAGCTGTGAAATGCTGCCAGATATTCATATTAGCTCATCAGCATCAGAAACCTAATTTCCTCCCCTTCAAAGCTGTTGCGTGGTCACGGACTTGGCAGGGCTACCCGGTTGCCGGGGCCGGGTGGGGGGATGAATATCCCGGGATATTACAGCAAATTCCGGGAGCACAGGCTCAAGGTTACCGAAGCGGGAGACCGCAGGGACAGCCCCGTAGCTCCCGGTGCCAGCGGAGAGGGAGCACGGGTGCGCAGTCGGGGCTCTTTCGGGAGGGCGTCCTGGGGGCTCCACCGCGCCGCGGCCGCCAGAGGGCGCCGGAGACCGCGGGCTGGCCCCACTGCTGCCGCAGGAGCGGGATGGGGAGGGGAGGGCGGGATGGAGGGGAGAGTGCGGGATGGAGAGGGGAGGGCGGGATGGAGAGGGGAGGGCGGGATGGAGAGGGGAGGGCGGGATGGGGAGGGGAGTGCGGGATGGGGAGGGGAAGGCGGGATGGAGGGGAGAGTGCGGGATGGAGAGGGGAGTGCGGGATGGAGAGGGGAGTGCGGGATGGAGGGGAGAGTGCGGGATGGAGAGGAGAGTGCGGGATGGAGAGGGGAGTGCGGGATGGAGAGAGGAGTGCGGGATGGGGAGGGGAGGGCGGGATGGAGAGGGGAGTGCGGGATGGAGAGAGGAGTGCGGGATGGAGAGGGGAGGGCGGGATGGAGAGGGGAGGGCGGGATGGAGAGGAGAGTGCGGGATGGAGAGGGGAGGGCGGGATGGAGAGGAGAGTGCGGGATGGAGAGGGGAGGGCGGGATGGGGAGGGGAGTGCGGGATGGAGAGAGGAGTGCGGGATGGAGAGGGGAGGGCGGGATGGAGAGAGGAGTGCGGGATGGAGAGGGGATGTGACATGGGGGCTGCAGGGATGGGGGATTGCGGGGAGCCTGTGCGCTCGGGGGTCGGGGGCTGCGGTGTGCGTGTGTACACCTGGGGGAGCTGTGCACACACCTGGGGGGCTGTGCACACCTGGGGGGCTGTGCACACCTGGGTGAGCTGTGCACACACCTGGGTGAGCTGTGCACACACCTGGGGGAGCTGTGCACACCTGGGGGAGCTGTGCCCAGGTGTGCCTGTCCACATGTGCACGTCCCGCCGTGCAGCGGTGTGGGCACTCCGGGGAGGGCGGTCTGCAGGTGCGGGGTGTCCCCTCAGGTGTGCGGCTTCTGCAGCCATCGTGGCCGCTGTCGGGGCTGGCGCTGTCCTCCCCACACAGCGTGGGCGCTCACCCGTGGCCGTGCGGGTGCCTCCGTGCCCACGGCAGTGGTGTGCACAGCCACAGCAGCAGCAGCTGCGCGTTCACACACATGGAGAAGTCATCACGCAAACACGGGCTGGCACAGCCTGAGGTGTGGCTGGGAAGGAAGGCTGACAGTGATAGAATGAATTGAAAACTGATGTTGTTTCCTGCAGAAAATCTCGCTCAAAGCCAAGCATTTTATTTTCTTCCAGCATTTTCACTCTCTTTCTTATTACACTTGAGCAGCTCTTGTCCCCCAAAACGTTTCTTGGGTTGGTTGGTTTTTTGGGTTTTTTTTTTTTTGCCTTTTTTGTGATAGAATAATAACCTTTCCATATTTTTATAGTACTTAAGACAGTAAATGTAGCATTCATGGCATGTATTCTAGCTAGCTGTGCTGTAAAACCCAGAGATTCCATGTGGCCCCCAAGACCACACTGGATCCCAGTCCTCCCAGTCAGGCTAACACTAACCTGCATACCTGCTGTGAGAACAGCTGCTGGTGTTAGCCTCTGGTGTGGCACAGATGATCATGGAGATGCATGGAGATGTTTCTGCAGGCAGCTCCACCATCTGACTGGGACACACAGGAAGCCATGAGAACATGTATTATTTTTCATCTCTGGAGACAGGAGTTTTGCCCTCTCAGACCCCCTCAGACACACAAGTTCAAGCAGAACAGAAGCTGGTGTGACCCTCTTCCAAGGTCTCCATCACATCACACGTCTTTGTGTGTCCTCTCTTACACCTAGATACTGCAGTCACTTGTCTCTTCAGCACACGACTACACCATGTCATGCCTCTGCCCCCAGTCCCCACCAGGCTCCCAAACTCTGATCCCTGAATTTAGATGCATTTAAGGCAGCAGTACCCAGCCAAGGCCAAATGTCCTCTTGCCTCTGCTGTGCTGGGTGTGCAGTACATGCCACCACTGGTGCAAATGCCCTTGCTCTGGTTGTATGGACACCCTAGAAAAGTGGCAGAGGAGGAATGGTTGTCACGAGTACGTCACATACATGTCCATGTGAGTGTTACAACAAATAGTATTTAAGGCAGATAGTAAAAATGTGTTGGCTGAAGTTTTTTTTTTGTGGGCAACACACCCTGCCTGGTGTGTTCTTGTTTATTTGCTGGGCCAGAGGAGTCACGTTTTGTGCCAAAAAGGGATGCAAATGGTCCCAAACAGCCTCCCCACCATTATTTGACTGTGGCATATGCTTTTTCTGAAATATAGGTGAGGTAGGGGTAGTAGCTGAACTGAAACTTGTTCTTGAGTTTAGGGGAGGAAATAAAATGAGTAAAAAAACCAGTGTTGTAGGATTTGTGTGACAAGTCACAAAAGATGCATGTGGACTAGCTAAAAAAAAGAAGCTATAGATGGAACAGAAATTTTCCACACAAATCAGCACATCCTTACTTAATAATGAAAGAATAGAATGGGGCACAAACAGCTACTCTAGTCAGCTACCTTAGGAAGAAATCAGACAAATGAAAGTGCAAAGGAGTGTGAGGGACTCTCAAGACATCCCTCTTGGATTTGCTGCCTTTTAATCACCAGCTCTAGTTTAACAGTGACTGTGCTGCTGAGCAAGCCTGTGGCACTTGTGCTCCACCCAGGAGAGTGGGGCTCTTCACCTCCACAGGTTGTGAGGGAGCAGATGTACTTCTGTCTCATGGAACTCTCCTGAACTGGGCCTGTTCTGTTTGTTTTGTTTCCTTGGTTGCCCTCTGCCATCTGAAACAGCTTTGCTTGGTAGTAAGCATGACTTCTTTCTTCCACAGCAGGATCCCTTCCAACATAAAACCTCATCTCCATCTCCACACTCCAGCATCTTACAGGCACACATATCTGTATAAATGTACACGTACATGTGCGTGCATGCACACATATAGGAGCACTTTATGTGCACATACACATGGTGAGCCTGCATTTACAGACCCACAGCCACAGACACCTCCCTGACCAATTACAAAGAAGAGGCTGGCGAGGCTTGGGGTTGCAGGGTGAATTTAAAACAGCACCACTGCCGTTAAAGCTATCCAGAAAAGGGAACCCATAAATGAGAGGATGAATGAGAAGATGTCAGCAGTGTTAACGCTTAATATTCCCAGAGCGAGGCTGCATTATTTGTTGCTGCAGCAGCACACTGCTCCCTGCCCCCTCCGACGGAGCCTGTGGATGCGCATGCACACACCTGCAACTTCATTTCCCACTCTCATGAAAAGCCAGCCTCCCTGGCTGCACCCCCAGCCCACAGGTGCTGTGTCACAATGTCACAGGGCTGTAGGTGCCACAGTGAAGCTTTCCTCCATTCCGACTCAGGAAGAAATAATTACGGTGCAGCCCTGGGAGGGAGGGGAGATGTCTGCTGGGTGGGCCCATGTTTTATTGATCTGACCTCTGTGATGAATCAGCTCCTGCGGAGCTGGTGTCTGCCTGCAGACAGGTACTGGTCACTGTGCAGAGTTACAAGGAGTCCTGGCACCTCAGGGCCAACACTGGGAAGGGAGTGGAGCAGGCAGGTGTGGGGGTAGTGACCAGGGGCTGCATCTGCAAAGATGTGAGCCATATCTCTGCACTGGAAGGCCAGCAGCTCCCAGATGGAGTCACAGCAAGGGTTGGGATGTGGTCAGCAGCCAGGATTGAGCCTTCTTTCTTGCTCCAGTCCCTGTTCCTCCAGCGTGGGTGTTGTTCAGGGAGAGCCACATGCCGTTGGACTGTTGGGCTGAGGGAAGGAGGATGCTGATGAGCTAGCAGGCAGCAGCCTGTAGCTGGGCTGGAGGGAGGCTCACCAAGGTGAGAAGGCAGCTGTGCCCTGCAGCCCAAACCCACTGCTGCTGGGGCTGAAGCGCTGTGTTCCTGTGTCACTCCCATCTCACCCAGCCTCATGTAATCTTGTCTTCTTTTCTCTCCCTTCTCGCACCCTGCAGGACCCGGCACAGGGAGAGTAGACAACGGCTCCATGAGTTTGGCCGTCCCACTGTGGCTTCTGGCAGCATCCCTGCTCTGCCTACTCAGCAAATGTTAATACAAATCAGAATTAAAATAATAATATTAATAATAATTAAAAAAACCAACACGACAACAACAGCAACAACACACAAAACAAAACGCGTTATACAGGAGACAGAGCGAAGAGAGGGGAGAGAGAAAAAAGAGGGGGGGAGAGAGAGAGACGACTGTTTCTTTCACAACTTTTGTGTGTTCAGGAGTGAAGAGGGGGGAGAGGAAAAATTACAGCAAAGAAGACTCAGCAACATTTAATCCAAAACCTGAAAAGCAAAAGCCGGCTGTCAAGTCATCGACTGCCTAGGAGGCAACACGAAGCGAGGGAGAGGATGGGGCACCAGCAAGGATCGTGTCGCCGGAGGATGCTGCAATGTAAACAATCCAACAAAAACCGCAAAGCCAATCAAAAAGAAGATCCCTTTTCTTTTCTCTCCTCCTTCCTCTTTTCCATACTCCCTCACTTTCCTTCCTTCCTCCTCTTTCTTTCTTTTGCAGAAAGAGGTCTTTGCTTCGGTGTCTATAGCCATTTAACTTTTTGGATGCCCTGGGTCATTTTTGTGAGCTAATGCTCAGCCAGTTCATACTTTTAAAAACAAATTAAAAAAAAAAAAAAAAAAAAAAAAGGGAAAAAAAAAAAAAATAAGAAAAAAAAAAAAAAAAAAAAAAACCACAAACCAGAGCAAGTCACCTGAAGCTCTCTGCACACTGGTGTCCTGTGAAGAACCCCTTCCTCTCTTCATTTCACCCTACGCTCATGTGCACCCAGCCCTTGCTAAACACCTTCTTACCTGTCCCCCCTCCTTCATGCAACATTGCCCCCACAGGCCTGAACTAAAGCTGTCTCAACTCTACTGAAAGCCTACTTTTCTTTCTTTTTCTTTTTAAATCCTTTTCCTTCCCCCACCTCAATGCAAGCAGGTGTCTTTCTCTTTCTCCTGTGTATGCCTGTGTGCGTGCGTGCATGCATGTGTGGCTCTTGCTCCGTCTTCACTCTTTCTCTCTTTCTCTTGCTCTCTCTAAGCATGCAAAACCAACAGCCCATGTGTACATATGCTCATCCTGTTGTAGATAATGTCCTGCCTTGTAAGTGTCAGACAAGATGCAGAGAGATCAGTTAGACAGAGAAGAAGAGTGAGGAGAGAGGTGCAGCTGCAACACAGGTTCACATTGTATCTATCCGCTCTCCTGTGTCCTCACTGGCTTTTTGTCTTCTGGCCACCTTGCCTGCAAGAGTCAGTCTGCACCCTTGTCTAGCTTTTTTTCCTCTCCCACCTCCAACCTGTTTTGCTCTCAGCCTCCAAGTACCAGCACAGCAGCCCGTGCTATGCATGAGTGTGTGCACACGCACATGGGGGTGTGCACTCATGTGCAATTGTCCAAGCAAGCAGAAGAAACCAGGACTGGCCTACAACACTATGGACTGAAGAGTGCAGCCACCATTCCTCCTGGAGATGGGAGGCTGGGCTAGTGGGATGTGAGTGATGAGACCTTGGACGTCACCAAGCAGCCATTCCTTTTAGGTATAGAGGGCATAGGAATGATACCTCAACATGAAAACCACAATCTGGTCATTCCTAACCCTTTTGGTAGACATACAAAAATAGAGCCAATACCCTTTTTTGTTGCTTTGTTGTTTTTGTTCTTACTGTCCTCCCCGGTATAAAAGGAAATGTAGGCTGTGTAAGGGTGAGTGTGTGTGCGCATGTGTGTGTGCTGTAAACCACTGCTATAACAAAACTCACTGCAAATTCCACATTTGAAAGAAATTGGGTCAGAAAATGTTGAAGACCCATGAATGTAAGAAATAAAACAAATGTCAGGTCCAAAACCCTGGGCTTACAAAGTAGGAGCTTAAAATGATGCAGCAAAGAAACTGGCAGCACAATTTCCCCGGCTCTTCTCTTATCTCATGGGTGCTGCTAGTCTTGCTGGAGAGTGCCCTACGCTTCCCATGGCAGAATCACACACAGAGGTGCCAACAAGAGAGGCTTTAGTGGTTCCCAGGTGAGGAGGTGATGAAAAGCTGTGAGAAACAGGACTGAGAAAATGCTAGGTAGTGGCTGGATTTGCCACACCAGCTCAAGGTTTGCTGTAGGAGCCAGAGTGAGCAGGGGCTGCAGTGCCCATGTGTGGGTTGGGGCAGAGGGTGGAAGACTCCTGTGTCTCCTGGCTCGTCACGAGCCATAGCATCCACCAGCAGCAAAGACGATAAAACACAGGGTTTATCAGACAGGCCTTTTTTGGAGAGAGGGATGTGCAGGGGAGAGCTTAATTTAGGCCGCTGAAGTCGAGTGACCATCCCACGACAGCACGGTGTTTGACAGGCGCTCAGCTGTCAAGCAGCAGCCAGTTTTGCTCCTCTGTCTTTGTCCTGGGCGCTGGCGTGGTAGCAGCACAGCTGTGAAGGGGTAAACAGCTTGGCCTTGCAGTGTGCGGGAGAGGACACCCACCAGGTGGCCCCTGCCGGGAAGGAAAGCGGGAATTGTTGCCTGCGAGCCTGTCCTCACCTTCGCGCGGGTGCGGCTTCTGCCTGAGCCGGGCGCGGTGCTTGTGCCTCGCACTGCGGCACTGCCGGCGCTGCCCTCGCTGCTGAGCTCAGCGGTTCCAAGAAGCACGCAATTAAGCAGGCAGTCAAGGGCTCCTCTCAGGCAACCAGAAGTGCAAGGAAATTTATCAGAGGGACATGAGAGGCTGAGGTTTGGTCATTGCCAGGGTTGGTGTAGAGGTGCTGTGGGGCTGGATGGTGGTAATCTATGCTTCTCCACACCCCAAAGCATACCTGCAAGAGGGTGCAAGTTGCAAGTGGGTGCTTGAAATCCACCCAAGGCATCCAGGAATGGCTCCCTTCCTCCAAAATAGGGCAGTCATTGATGGGACTTGGGCATCTCCGTTGGAGATTGTGTGTGTCAGCCCATGAAAAAAATGCCCTGCATCCTTCAGAGCATTCAGACATCCCAGTCCTCATGCCTAACCTTCAGGAGGGCCATCTAATTCAGAGTCTTAGTAGCAAGTCCAGATTTTCTGCTGCTTCCTCTTTCCCCTGGTACAGCCATGAACTGATCCTGGTGCCAAAAGCCAGGTCTGGGAACTGCACCCTTTCCTGCACACTGGCACGAGGGAAAACACCACACTGCTCTTTCTCGGGGCTGTGCCTATGCTGGATTTATTGGCACAGGCTTGTTGAAAAAGGAGGGCAGCCTGCAGTGTCTTGCTGTGCCAGGCTGCCCCTAAGGGCTGAGTCAAGCCCACTTCAGGTTCTTTGATGTCAACCCGGTTGCTATGGTAGCACCTGTCCCATGTGTTCTCTGCATGTGCTTTTGTCACTGTGGGGTCACTCCCAGGCACTGGGGTGACATACATCAGACCCCTGTGGTGTGGTGGCAGTCATCAATTCCTGGCACCTCATTATCTCATGTCTGTTTTGGTTCGAAGGAGTCTTGAGGGGATGTTTTTTTAGATGTCAAGGCCCAGAGGTGTATGGTTAAAAGGGAAATATCTCACTAAAAGCTGGGCATCCATTTTTTTAAAGCCATCTGCCCATTAGTGGGGGAAATGGCCCCAGTCCCAGTGCCGGGATCTGCTCTTTCCTGCAGGGCCTAGGCAGATCTCTGCCTCTGTTGCATGGCTGTGAGAAAGGGTGAAAGCGAGTTATTTTCAGACCTCTCTGAGAAGAGCCACCAACACCAAGTATGCTTGTTACCTGCAGAAGTGCTGGGAAGCCCACTTCTGGCATTGTCTGTTCCTAGCAGGGCTGGGGAAATCATGGGTACACGGGAGCTTGATTTTCCCTAAGAATCTAATCCTGTGAGCTGCCGTGTGCTTCACAGGGTGCTGTGAAAATCTCTGTTTCTCCTGAACTCCAGCTGAACTCAAGCTGTTCTGAACTTTGAGGGACTTTTCAAAGCACCTGTTGAGAGGTGAGCCCAGATGAATATAGGAAACACAGGCAAGGTCTAATGCCTTTTCCCATTCTTTTTCCCATCCACCCTCTGACAGAGATGTTGCAATGGCTTTTCTGGTGTGTCAGGCCCTTCTCTCTGAAACTGTTTCTCATCATTATCTCTTTTCTCCATTTACATTGCTATCTTTCCCATCACCTCCCAAAGAGTTACGTTCTTGCTTCCTGCTGCCTCTCAGCTGGTTGGGGACCAGGGAAGACGGGAGTTTGGAATGGGACACCAGTTCCTCGAGCTTGTCAGTGTAATTGTGTTTGATTGATGGAGATTTAACATTTAGTGTTATAAAAAGATACGAACAAAATGGAAAAAAAAATTGTATTTCTTCTACTGGTTTGTAAATATTACAAGAGTTACATGAGATGTCTGGTAATGTCCAAGCAGAGGAACAAAAACTTAGATTTCATATATGGCCCCATAATTGCTAGCAGATTTCTAACCCTTTTCGGATGACCGAGAGGAGGGGTGAAGGCAAGTCTTTCTGAAAGGAACTGGACAGGGGAACTGCAGCCACCCCCGAGCCACATGAACTCCATGCATGATTGTAGCATGTTGCTTGGAGCGTGTGCCTGGTCAGATGGAAAACGAAGCAAAGGCCTGTCTCTGAACGGCTTGGAAGGGCGCCGTGGGATGCTCCAGCCGACACCTGTATCTTGGCAGTTGTGTCCATTTCTCTTTGTTTGCAGCCCCACACCCGCGGGCTCGTTGCTCAGTGACGCACCCTCTCCTCCTCCCCCGCACCCGCTTTCTTCACCAGTGAAGTTGTGTCGCCTCATGCTACCCCCGAGTGCATGTGAACGTGCCATTCATGGAGATTTCATTGGTGACATGCATTGTGTCAAGAGTTAGTCTTTGTCTGCACATCTTTCTCACACCACTGACTGTTCACCACTTGGGCAGATCGCTCATGCACCGCTGCTCGCCGCACTTTCGGTCAAAGAACATCCAAGCTCCACTAGCTCTTCTTAGCTCCAGGTGCATCCAGAACATGTCACCCAGGACACTTGTCTGATCAACCCCAAGCACAGAGCGTGGACAAAGTCACCATCAAAGGCCATGTGGCCTCCAGGCAGAGTGGAAGCTACACATCTGGAAGGAATTTGGGGGACCAGCAGAAAGTCCTGATGAAATAAGAAGATCTGGGAAGTTGGAGGAGTTTTGCTAGAATCCTTCACAGCCCCACCAGCAGATGATATTTCAGCTCAATTTTTGTGCAGTGTTTCATCACCTCACCTTTCCCTGGTGAGGGAATCTGTGGGCACAGGGAAACAGGGAAACACCTCTTCTCCTCCCAACCCCTCACACCTCTGCTTCCTCTCCTCCAAGCACACTGACCTGCAGCCCAAATCATCATGGTGCTTGATGTGATGTAGCAACTGACATGGGGGATGGCTGACCAACACAGCATGGCAGAGGAGGTGCCAGGGGGGTGAGCAGTTCTCTCTCTTTCTCTATCTCTCTCTCCTGATGGTGCACAATCTTACTACTCTGACCCAAGGACACAAAACTTCTTGAGTTAGGGATGCCGGGAAGAGCAAAATTTGAGGCAGGGAAGTGATGGAAAAGCTGGATGGTAATCTCCAAGATGTGATGCCGGAGGAAAAGGGTAGGGATGAGTGCTGTCCATCATCCATGCACAGAACTCTCAGGTTCACCAGCGAGGAGACCATGGCCTCTCAACGCTAATCTTAGAGTGGCTTCATTTCCAGTGGGATGCCCAGAAGATGATTTTTTTTTTTAATTGCATGACTCTGCTGACTAAGAGCTGTGTCACACCACTAAAACCACTTTCGCTTTTCCTTCTTGTAACTTGCTAGAACAGTGATCGGGCAGCTCCCAGAGCCCCCCAAATTTTGCCTAATGGTTGGCTCCCATTTGGGCAACATATGGTGCTTGCTTGTCGGTTCGCTCGCTGTAACGGGGGAGCAGAGCTCATCTTGGTGAGAGCACATCGGTGTGGTCCTCTGTACTTCTGTGGGTCAAGGCAATGGAGTGAGGCCAGGAGACTGCCAAGGCAGGCCTTGGGCGAGAGGAGCAGCCCTCCTAATTAGCCCAGGCAGGTGGGGAGCAAAGGATCCTTCACTTGCTGCGGGCTTGTGTTAGTTGGTGCCACAGCAACTCAGCCTTGCAAGCCTTGTAGAAGTGCCCAGGCAGTGGAGAAGGAGCGGGCAGGGACAGGGGGACATGACTGCAGCACAGCTGGTGGGGGCTGCATGAACAGCAGTGCTCCTTGGGCAGTGCAGCTGGGGAGGGGGCAGAGATCGCATCCCAGAAGGGCCCTTCTTTCCCTGCCTGTCCTCATGGTGCGTCAGGAGCTCCCTCCCAGCCTCCCAGGGCATGCTCAGCATGCAGGCCTCAGTGAGTAGGGCAGTGTGACACCACGGTGGCTCCAGCCGTGTCCTGAGAAAAGGTGTGTGGGTTTTCTGTAGGTAACAGAGGGCTCACGGATGGAGACGAGGTCCAAGGCCTACCTGGGAGACAGCCAGTGAGGAGAGCACGTCCCAGGCGGGGCTGTCCTTCTGCTCCCCGTTCGGCCACGCACAGCCCCACCGCGCACATGCTACAGGAGCGCTCCCGGGCGCTCCTTCCCACTGCCTCCATCACGCACAGCCAGGCAGCGCTGGCCACCCGGCACTGCCTCTGCCTGTGACACACAGCTCCCCTGAGACCTCCTGAGGAGCCAGGAGAAGGTGTGTGTGCCTGTGCCTGTGCCTGCGGGAGCACACGCGTGTGCCAGGAAAGGGAGGAGGGGGCACAGAGCAGGAACCTGCCTCCACGGTGCCACCGTCACCTCCCAAAATCATTCAACCTTCCCAGCTGGAGCCAAGATTCATCCTCTAGACCTTGAGAATGAAGGCCAGTCCCTTCTTCTTGCTACACGGTGGGGTGGTTAGAACTCTCCTCATTAACAGTGTTATATACATATAAATATATATATATATCTATATCTTTATATATATTTTTCCCCAGCACTGTAGACATGAGCTGAACTTCTCTTTAACGAAACGAGAAAATGGCCATTTTATTTTTTGCCATTGTTTTGGTTTTGAAACTAGCTCTGTGAAAGAAAGTTTTAAAAGCTCAAGTGTGTGTGTAAAAGAACCAATCCAAAAAAACTAAACAACCCAACAAAAAAATGAACAAAACCCAGTGATGGAATAAAAAAAAAGTAAGCTTTTTATTTTTTCTTTTCCTCAATGTATTTAACTTCTGTTATCTCGTTTCTGTTTCTTTACATGTATGAATGCTCTGCTCTTCTGTGATCTTAAAAAAAAATACAAAAAAATACAAAAATTAAATATACGTGAAAAGAAGGTAATGTTTTTTTTTCATTTCCCCTCCCTTCCTTGCATGCTTGGCTTGTCTCCTCTCTGATCATGTCTAATGACGACTTTCCAGCCCACAGGGAGAGTGTGGGCCAAGGTATCCCTTCCCTCACCTTCCTTGGAGGGGCAAGGTGGTCCGGGGCTGCAAGTGGGGCAGAGGCCAGTGGCTTGGGACTGAGGGTGCTGTGTCACCCCAAGCAGTCTGACCCCTTCAGTGCAGTGCCCGAGGATGAAAAGAGCAGGCTGGCTGGAAATAGCTGTGAGATGGGGCTGCCAGGAGGAGATGCCATAGGCAAAGCTGCAGTGCGCACCCCTGAAGTCAGCACTTGCCTTCAGCTGCTTGTTTGGTTTGGAGTTTTTAATTAGTTAAATTGCATGAGTGTATGTGTGTTCACAGATAGAGGCTGAGCTCAAGGCTGCAGTCCCAGGAGGGGAAGAACAAGGAAGCTGATGGAAGGAATGGGCTGAGGCTGAGCTGCTTAGGCGAGCATGGGACAGGAGCACCAGAAGACAGAGCATGATGGTGGAGATAGTGGAGAGAGTGAGGAGGGGTGGTGGGGAAGGAGGCAGGAAATGCTGGCCAGAAAACAGCAGCGTGCAGCACTGGAGAGGCCAGGTTTTATGACAACGAAGGAGTGGGGAAGCAGGGGAATGGAGAGGGCATGGGCTTGGAATGAGGGCAGCCAGGACAAGGGGAAGAGGGGCAGGAGTCTTGTGCCATGGTCACAAGCAGGCATGAGAGGAATAGGTTAGAAGGGAGCAGGAGGAAGAGGGCAGCACAGTAGCCTGGGCAAATTTTCAAGCAAACACAGCCGAAGGAGTAAAGAAATCAAGAAGCAGGAAAAATGTGGTCAAAGGAGAAAACAGCACCTGGGCAATTTAAATGTGTGGGTTGGAGAACCCAGTACATCTACAGCCCAATGAGTATAATGGGAGTGTGTCATGTAAATGCCACCCATCTATCATAGGGTGGTATCTAGCAAGTGATACCACCCTGGCATCACTGTCCTTTTCCCAGGGGGAGAATCTCTATATCCTCTTGGCCCCCAAGGACACAGCTAACTGTACTAATGCACAGGGCAGCATGTGCCTGCACCCAACATCAGGGCAGCGCATGAGGCTGCACATGGCTGGGCTCAGCCTGGGTTGCAGGAGAGCCTGATAGCAGCTCTGAAAGGGAAGTGGTCTCATCCTCACTCACCGCTGAAGCATGAAAAACAAGGGCTTCTTATTTCTGGGTCTGCTCTGCCCACACTAATGTGTTGCCTTCACTGCCTCTGTATGGCCTTCCACTGTCTCTCCTCTTGCCTATTTACAGTCCACTGGGGCAGAGGCTTGAGACCTGCACACAAAACAGGGGGATATTCTATGAAAAGTTACAGCTAATTTTGTTTCTGGAACATAACACATAGAACAGTGTAAGCCTGGTTTCTGATTGAGTACAGACTTTCCTTGAATTGTATGGAATTGAATAAAACCAGAGCTGTCAGAAGCTCAGCACGAACAGTGGGCTAAGCAGAGGTGCATCACTGAGCACGAGGTGCAAGCAGGATGGTAGACATGAAGGAGAGTAGCACTTACCACACATCTGCTATTTGAGACTGAAGAAAAGCGATGGGTTATGAGCTCTCCTCCATCACCATTGTTCCCTTCCATGGCACTGGGAGAGCCAGAAGTGCAGCGTGGAGGAGCACAGCAGAGCTGGTGGGGAGAGTGCCAGGACAGGGGTACCATGGTGCTCCGTGCTGAGCTTTCCTGGCTGGTCACTGAGGTGGAAGCAGGCCAGGTTTGTGGTGCTGTACACGAATGACACCAGTGCCGCCAGGGCTTCACCTCAGTGTGTGTGCTCTGAATGCACCTGGAAAAGATGTCCTGGCCTCTTTACCTTAAAGCTGAGGCTAAAAAGAAGACAAGATAAACTCTGGCAAGAACAACCCCTCTTTTCATTAACATTTTAAATGGTTATTTTTAATGGTACATTTAACTAACACTAAGTTATCCATGGGAAGAGAATTTGGCTGTTAACACTGGCACCTGCTTAACAAACAAGCTTTGCATTTGGTGAGGCTGAGCGTAACACCAATAGTACTCCTTGCTAACAGCAGACTCATTAACATTAATTCCTGCTTTTGCCACCATGAAGATCTTTTTGTATCTCTAAGAGCAATTATTCGATGCACCCCATTCTCCCTGCAAAATGTACATAGGAAATTGTTAGCAGTGATGCAGACCTACCAGTAAATGAGGATCTGAATTCTTAGCACTTAGCATAACTCAAAATTTCCAGAAGAGTAAGAAAAGTGATGAGATGTTCTGGGGACTATATTCTTCATCTTTCCTCACTGAGGAACTTGAATTCTATTCAAGCACTGCTAAATTGCAATTGGAAACTAGTTTAGGGTTATGGTACTCAAAGGCTATGGGACAATGTGTGTCCATAAAAATATCTTACAGTTCAGCCAAGACTGGCTTTTTCTGTCCAAAGCAGGTGTTGTCAGAGTGGGCAGAGAGTTGGATTTAGAGAGGTAAACTGTGATGGAGGGAACACCAGAACTTAAGGTGCATCCTCGTCAGTGCCCAGTACAGACAATCCCTGCCCTGCTCCTGCTGGCCACACAGGCCAGGATGTCACTGGCCTTCCTGGCCACAAGGAAACAAGCTGGCTCATGTCTAGCCACTGTCAACCAGAACTGGTCTTTCTCTGCTGGGCAACTTTCTAGCCACTCGTCCCCAGGCCAGTTTCACTGCCTGGGGTTGTTGTGACTCAAGGGCAGGACTCAGCACTTTGCCTCACTGAATCTCATTCTGTCAGTCTCAGCCCATCAATCCAACCTGACCAGAATCCCTCTGCAGAGCTTCCTAGTCTCCAAAAGGCCAACATTGCCACACTCCACACTCAGTGTCATCTCCAAACTGATGGAGAACAAATGGAGGTTTCACCTGAAAGATGGAAATTGCATTGATTTCCAGAGAAATATCTGTACCTAACACCTTTTTATTGGTCTGTTGTCCATGTTATGAACACATGGCAGGTGTGGTGTCTGTAAAAACTTGAGAACACATTGGAGACTATGAGCTTTACACAATGGTCTCTAATGTTTAATACTTTTAGAGTATATGGTTTGTAGAACATTTACTGTTTCCTCTTCAAAAGTGTCACCTTTCCAGCCCAGCTTAAAAATGGTGCATTGACCAGGAAACTAGAGAAATTAATGTTTGAAGCATTATAACAAAGAGGAAGGCTAACTGAAAGGTATAATAGAGTTGTAACACATTTGAATAACCTTGAAGATAAATCTGAGTTTAGGTCTTTTAAAATTTTACAAATTATTACAAAATGCTGACCAGGAATAATACTACTCTGCCAGTAGAATGCTATTCAAAAAATTTTACAGGGCTGGAGGGCAGCAAGGCTTGGTTTGGAAATCACACCTCAGCACTGATCTGCTGCTGCCTCATTTTGGGTGCTGATGCTTTTATCCAGGTCTGTAGCTGGGATTCTAGGGTTGCAGTCCCCTGATACCTGAGTTGACAGGATGCAGTACTAACAGTGGGAGAGTTTGTGGAAGCCACTGATAGAAGTGGATGATCCCACCTTCTTCTGCTGGCTCAGCATGTGAATCTGGGTTTTCCATTTCTTGGAGCCCTGCCTCCCAGGCTGTTTCCTCAGCTTGTTGCAACCCATTTTGCAACACACTCCTCCCAGACAGAGAAACCACTCATGGATCTGAGGCTCTCAAGGATGCCACACGGACAGAGGGTCACTGAGGATGCCCAAGGCACTTGACTCAAGTGCAGGAATCCAGCAGACCTTCAGTCCCTCACAGTGCACCTGGCTTCCAGTCCTGGCCCTGCATTCCTGTGGGGAATATATTGTTCACTTGATGTGGCTTCAGCTGGCACAAGTTGTGGAAAACAGGCACTGAGCAGTCATCCAGAACACCCATGAGCTGCTGGCAAGCTTGAGCTAAGACCATGCATCCTCTTTGAAATGTGGTTTGGGAAGCCTGTTCACATAAAGGCTGCCTTGCCTGTCTGTGGGTCCATCACCCATTTGTAGAGTGGCTGAGAGCTTCCAGCCACAGGAAACCTCTCTCAGATCGTCTCACTTGGCTGCTGACTGTACTGGTTTGTGTAACAGAGCCAAGACAAGCCCCTTCCCAGCAGCAGTAGTGCTTGTGTGTTGGTTGTCTGTCTGGTGAAGGGAAGATGGGCTCCCCACATCATTCCATGGATGACACTTTTCTCAGCCTGAAATTCCACAGAGCCACCACAGAGCCTCACACACCTTCAGCACAGCCTCCTGCCTCTGCTCAGAGCTCTTCCCCATGGCACAGCAGTGGAGATGTGCAGAGGCTCACTGCTGGAGGCTGGTGACAGCCCCAGCTGCACCCTGGTGCCTCTGTGGGCATTGGCCTCTCGCCGTGGCTGAGGCAGAGCAGGAGCAGTGCTGGAGTTTCCACCCACAGCACACAGAGGGATTAGCACCGTGCCATGCTCCTGAACAATCTGCTCCTGCTGCTAGTGCTGCGGAGCTCTTCTGCCAGGCTTTTCTGGGGCAGCTGTTGGCTCAGCAGAGCTGTGACAGGCTTCAGGGCAAGCGTCCCGGGCTGCAGGATGGGGCTGCAGCTGCCAGGGCCCCGGTGCCCAGCACAAGGGGTGCTCTCCTTGCAGGGCACATCGTGCAGCAGAGCCCAGGCCTTTCACTGCCCAGGGAGCTGGCAGGGAGCGGGAGGAACAGTGGTGCAAGCATGGTCTGGGGCTGCTGTCTGCTTGAGGATGACATAGTGGTGCATCTCCCTAGGGAGATGTGTGTCTTGCGCGTCTGGGAGTGTTAGAGGACCAGAGGGTTGTGGAGAAGACGTGAGGATTTGTGCTGCTGGCTGCAGAGATGGATCCCCTTCCCTCGGGCATAGGTGAGATCTCTTCATAGGCCAGCCCCTGACTCCAAGCAAACCTGAATCAGCTTGAGGACAAAGACCTCAGGAAGCTCAGAGGACATTTTCAATGCTGTCCAAACCCTTCCTCTTCTATGTGTTACCCCCATTAGCTAATTGAAATGGAAATAAAAAGAGATATCAAACGTCTCTCAAAAGAGGCTGTAGCACTTGCAGATAAAAGTTCGAAATTTAGCTGCTCCCTGGCCCCTGCCCCAGGCAACCACCCCAGGCAGCAATGTGACCTTGGGAACAGCAGGGATGGGGCATCCAGAGGCAGCTAGATCAGACTAACAGCACTAACAGCATCTGATTGCCACTGAGTGATAGCTGAGTTAACAAACCAAGAGCTATTAAGGAGAATGACTGAAGAAAAAGGGGGAAAAAGGCACTGGAGGCACTTTGTGCCTCTAATGATGGCTTTGATGTGGCAAATGAGGGAAAATTAGCACCAGACAGACAAATGGAAACTCATTTCAAGAGGCATGGAATGAGACAAAATTGCAAAGAGAAGCTCAGAAGATTGATTCCGTAGCAATGAAACTTTATCTCCCAAGGAATCCAGTGTTCTCGCTCACTCCCTTGCTCACTGTCTGTACACTGTCTGTACTCCCTTCGTGCCCTTTTAGTGATCCCCCCTGCTCTTTCATAAATACTAGAGCTGAGAAAACAGTTATTCAGAGCAGTAGTGTGAATTTGCTTTGATACTATCTGCCCTCCCACCTTTATTAATTTGTGTCTGCAGCAGTTTTTTACTGCATCGAGGGTGAACAGGAGCAGGAACTCATCAATACTCCTGCAGGTAGCCAAAATCTGTTGTGTTCAGCTTTGCACAGCAGTCTGAGCACCTGAGGTGGTTTGATCACAGCTAAGGTCAGGGAGGTTTGACTTGGGACACAAGGATAAAGGCTGTATGAGGTGGTTTTTGCTTGTATACCAGAGGGAGTAGTCCCCTTCCTCCATTGGTTAGGCATTAAATTAAATTAAATTAAATTCTTTAATGTAAATTAAAGAATTGCTCAACTCTGTTCATCTCCAAAGTGCTGGCAATGCCATTGCAGTCTTTTGCTTTGTGTCTGACGTGTGGCTGTTTGGTAGCTTTGAATCCCCTTGCCCTAAGAGACAAAAGCTTGCCAAGGATGGGAAGAGGTGCAGGTCATGAGGAGGGAGCCCGTGCACTGCTCCATGCATCCTTCTGCATCTGGTACCGACTCCAGGGTCACCTGTGAACAAGGAACAGGCTTGACAGCCAGGCCAGGGTCTTGTGTTCAGTCAAAGCAGGGCAGTAATTTAGGGAATGGCAAGTCTACAGCCTGGGACTCTCACTGTGGCAGCAGTTTCTGTCCACTGCTTACAAACAGTAGGGATTTGTACTAGAGGTAGACTCATACTTGCCTAAAGTCCTTACTGACACCTCCTGAGTTAACTGAGCCAGACCTGACTCATTGCCCTGGACTAAGCCTCACTTTAAAAGTTTGGCACCAGCTTGGAGTGAGAGGTTACTCAGTGGTCAATTAGGCATAAATGGGTTGTGGGGGTATTTTTGTTTGTTTTTCTGTTTTTTGTTTGTTTGTTTGTTTGTTTGTTTTTGATGTCTTTTTGCTTGTTTTTGGTTTATGGGGTTTTTGTTTGTTTGTGGGTTTTTGTTTGTTTTTCTGTTTGGGTTGGGTTTTTGTTTGTTTGTTTGTTTGTTTGTTTTGTTGGTTTTTTTTTTTTTTTTTCCCTTTCTTGCTATGCACATATGCACATCAGCAATGTCGGTGGATCACTCTAAGAGTAAGAGCACAGGAACACTATTTGTGCTCACCATCAGCTCTGTCATGTGAAAAGGTCATTAGTGTGCTACTTTGATTCTCCGCACAGACACCTTCTTTAAGGACCAGGCATCCATGTGGTGAAAATCAGCACTGAGGCATCAGCACCAATGAGTCAGGGCTGGCTAGTGAGCTCCTGTCCCATGGCAGAGTTATTAGACATAGAACCTATCAAACAGAAGAGATTCACCCGTGTCACATAATGATGGGCCTCTGTGTTTGAAACATACCACAGAGGCAAAGGACAGATGTGGCATCTACCCTGGAAACCTGAAGTTCCTCTGTTCTAAAATGGCAATCTTACCTCAGAAACTGAATTTGCAGGACAGCCCATTCAGCTGAGCTGCCCTTTGTACAGCAGCCCTCAAAAAAGGCTGTCTGGGCTGTCACTGGTCTGTGCACACCCTGTGTTTGCAATGGGACCCCGATGCTGGGCTCACTGGTCCCCCTGATGCTGGTTGCATATCTACATCCCCCCGATGACAGCAAATGACCATAGGCAAACCCATCAGAGGTGTGGGCAGTGGCTGAGTCTCACTCAGGGACTGGCAGGTACCAGGCTGCTCTCGTAACTTCCTTTTAATGAGTAAATTAGCTAAATCAAAACCATCCTACAGATACTTTCCGAATAAAGACTAAAGAAGTGTTTGATGGGTCCTCAGCTCCTTTTTTTCCACTGTTCTCTTGCTTCTTTGTTTTCCCGAATCTCCTTTCCACTTTTATTGGCATGAGGTGTGGTTATTTTCCTCGCTGGGTTAGTGTTTGTCTCTTCCCTTTCTGTTTCTCATGCATGAGTTTGTCGAGCAAGCACAAGCCATTTGGCCCACATTGATTATTTATGAAGGTGGGAACCTTTTATCTCAGCTGCTTAGTAACTTAACGCTGGTGTAGAGAGAGGCTGCCTGCAAGAAGCTGCACGTCTTGAAGGAGCTGGGAGACAGGGAAGGAGGCTGAGGCGTTTCAGTATTTGATAGGAAGGGCGTGGAGAAGGGAGACAAATAGGGCTGAACCCACTCTAAAGGATGATTTATCTATAATACCACCAGAAAGCAAGGGGAAAATGATACCTTTGGGATTTGATATTGCTTTGCATTTGCCTTGCAGAGTTCCCAAGAAAATATCAGTGAAAAAGTGAGGCCCATTTTTATAAATTCCAAAAAGAAGGGAGGAAATTTTCAGGGATGAGTGCGAAGAGAACATGGCACCTCTGCTTTTGTACCCGCAGATGCCTCACAGTTGCCTGGGTGCCGGCTGTACAGCCTGACCTGTGTGAATGAGGGCAGAGCCAAAAAGAACAAAAGATTTCCAGTTCAAGCCAGGCTTAGTGGGAGAGGTGTTGCAACCCTCCGGTGAGACCGCATACCGTGATTTCTGCAAAACCAGGCAAGTCACGCACTTGAAATGGGTCACTGGGACGTGGTCAGGTGGAAACAGAAAATGTGTTTGCCTCCTCAGCCCCCACCCTTTCCAAGCCCAGCTTTTTGTGTTTTCTCTCTTTTCTTTGCCTATCTGCTCACAGTGCACTCCACTAGTCAGGAAGATGGGGAAGAAATACATCTGGCCAAATGTTCACAAAGATATTTGCAAAGGGTCACCCATATGAAATGTGCTGTTGGGAAGATCCATTCTCAGGATCCAACATGCAAATACAAGGCTGGCAGCCTGGAAAGGTGTTGTCCCTTTCCTGTGTACATAAGTATGCGGCAAGGCAAATTCATTGTGTGTTGGAAACTGCTCTAGAGCAAAACAAATAGATCAACACCAAAGGACAGGAGCTGAACTGTTTTATGAATGGAGATGCTATTAGAGTGCACTGCAAGCAGGATAATGGAATATCAGCTGAAAATTCATTTTACTGTTACTACTAAATCAAAATCCTACACAGAGTTTAATATAGTTCTCCTAAAAATTTCCTGTCACTTCTGCTTTTCCCTTCATCCAGAGACAGCTGAACATGTCAGATTCCAATCTGTCCCATGGCATATGAAAAAAAGTGTTGTATAGAAAAAAATACTTTACGGGAACATAAATTTAAATGCTGCTCCAGCATCAGTACCTTTCAGACAAAACATGTTACAGGGGCTGCCTTTGAGGTGACCAGCCAGAACAGAGTATGGGTAATGTGAGGAAAGGAGGAGGACACTCTTCTTCAGCTGCCTGTTGTCAGAATGTGCCATGATATTCTCTGGTGGGATGAAAATGGGACAAGGGCAGGGCATATCTGGGAGGCATCCACAGTCAGCCAAGTGAGTACACATGTGCACCACGGGTCCTGAGCCTCGTTTAGCAAAGCTCCAGGTCCCACGGATCTCTTCCATCCCTTACGGCTTTCTCCTCCACAAGCAGAGCAGCAGGCACAGCTGTTGGGGGAGGCTGATGTCTCTGTGGCAGGGACACAGCACCTATGCCCAGCATGAGCTCTCAGAGCCAGCTGTGAGAGAAGGAGGCTCAGCTCTTGGGGTCCCTCTCAGCTGAGCCAGTAGCCCAGTGCAGGCACCGTGAGTGGGTTCTGCTTTTCCCCCAGCAGTGAGCCTTTCCATGAGCCCGGCTGAACAAAAGGCAAATCGAATTTTCCCCTCCAGCAGTCTCAGCGGCAGCGGAAAGCAGGGCTGAGCTGCTCTGAGCAGCGCAGGGATGCTTTGCTGTGGCTGCCATGCAGGCTGCAGGGCTCCCTGGCTGCCCCATCTCCAAAACCTGCTGCTGCCCCTGACACCCCTATTCCCCAGCAGGGAGCAAGGCATGCATCCCCAGTCACTGATTCAGCAGTGCTTTGCCTTCCTTATGTCAAGGCCTCCTAAAATCCTCATTTTCCTTCCCTATTACACCAGCTACTGTGTCACCATGTGGCAAAGGCTGCCCGGTGCAGGTGTCACTGCACTGCTGGTTGAACGGCAGTGGCACTTAAACCTGGATATCACCAGAAGTGTAAGGGGTGACTGGCTGTGCCCCTGTGCAGTCCCAAGGTTCTGGGCACACAGCTCAGCCAGGCAGAGCAGCTGCTGACAGCTGAGTGAGCTCAAAAGGTGTTTCCAGTTTAAAATTTGATCTTACGAGGTGGCTAGGTGTGGTAAATGTAATGTATAAATTCGTGTATCAAAGATTTGGTTTATTAAAAGCTACCCCAGGGCATCTCCGAGATTCCAAGACCTGTGGTGCAAGCACAAAATTTGCAACAGAAATGACATGGCCAGACTGGAGATGGCCCATTCATCAATGATGGGACTCCACTTAACAGCTGCTTGACATCTGATGCCAATCTTGATAGAGGATCCTGGAGGATGATCAAATCAGCACCCCAAAGACGAGATCCGGGAAAACTATCAAGTCTTCTCACACTTACGGGAACCTCTGACAAGACCTCCCTTGGAAATAAAGAGATACATCAATATTTGGACTTTCAATGGACTTAGCCTCAGGACAAATAAACCATATAAAAAACCTTACACCAGGACATAGGGTGTGTGGTTGAGGTTGGACAGTACCGTTGTTACTGTCACTCTGCCCACCCAGCATTCGATCGATGTTGTCCAATTTTATTGTGGTTTTTAAATCGGTTTTTTATTGGTTTTTTAATTGTCTTTTTAATTTGTTAAATAAATTCTGTTATTTTTAATTGGCTTCTTCTCATTTATAACACTAGGGAAAAACTAAAAGAAGGTCCTACCCTACATGTGAGGGTTTTCTGCGACGAGAGTATCCCGAGCTGCAAGCACAGGATGCGCCATTTAGGGAAAGGCAGAGGCAGGCAGCGCATCACGCGGAGCGCACACTCTCTCCCCAGGCATCCCTTAGCGGAGCGCTCACCTCCAGACATGCCCCCTGAGAAACCTCTTCCCTGGTGGGTGTTCTGCTTACACAGGCATTCCCCCAGAGATCGTCCCTGGAGACAGTTTTAGCCTGAGAGGAGAGCTCTCTTCATGGCATGTATTTTTAACAAGGCTTAAAGGTATGTGTTATTCCCATCCCTTTCCCTGCAGAATAAATACTTCGGAGCAGAGCAGTTACCGATCTGATCTGCCCGAACTCCTGAGAGATTAGCTCAGTTATGTGTTCTGTCACAGCCTCTTCCCCCCCCCCGGGCAAGCGGCAGAGCCCTGCTGCCCAACCAGAAGGAAGGTGCCACGAAATTTCTGGAGGGCCTAAGCCTTCACTGCCCTCTATTGTCATAATTATCCTTCCTACGGTGCTCCAGGGGTTGTGCAGATAGCACTGATAAGAGTCCTGACAGCTCCCGGGTGCAGAGTGATAGAAACGCTGTGATGCTGAGGCTGGCAGATTTATGAGGTCTGCAGACATCACCAGCGACATGCGACAGGCCTTAGGTCTTGGCCGTACGAACACCAGACTAGAGCTGGCCAGCTGCCCAGACTCCCAAATGCTGTTGGGGCATCTTATTCACTTGTGATGGCAACCAACAGCCAAGTACCTGTGTGAGCAAAGGCCTAACATACACAGGGGCTTGAATAGCTAATGAATTGGCATGTGGAAGATTGGGCAAAACGGTGAAAATTTTCCTTTACGAACAGGAAAAGAAAGTCACATCTACTTGTGTAAACATGCCTGGGTGGAGCAGTGAACATGTTTGTGAACTGTCCCCTTGCTTCAGATCAAAATGCTGGTTTGATTATGTGTCTCTGACACCAGGATTTGTACTTTAAATGGAGATTTCTTGCCATGTGATGACAAGCGCAGTAGAGACACAAAAGTGTTCCCTGGTTCTGGACTTTGTGGTCCCCAGGAAAAGGCAGTAAATCAGTGAAGAGTGACCTTAATAGCCCTAAATGCTTTCAGTGTTTATAACAATGTGATGGGATCATCATGTGGGTGTTGCTAGTGCAGTGCCACAGAGAAGGAAATGAAGTCAACTACAGTTGTCTGAAGAGTCCAAACTTTGTCAGACTCACAGATGATAACTACAGAGTGATGAGGAGAAGCCTGAATCTTTCTTCTGCCTGTGTTTAGCACCTCTGTGAAATCACCTGAGAGGTTACATGATGGATTGTTTGCTATGGGGCTGACAGAAAATGTACTGACTAAAAGGGAAAACATGGCCACGATCTTTGTAGATGCCAACAGCCTCAGTCCAAGATATCCTTCAAAAAGTTTTGAAGAGCCATGAAAGGTGCTCTTTCTTACAGCAAGTGCACTTTGCTGCCTCAGGAAGTGCTTTCTTTTCTTACCTCGGCAGTGTGTTTTCTGACTGCCTCAGCTAAACCAAGCAGTCCTTCATTTATTTAGAAAGTGCCTATCTGTTGAGCTCCCAGATGTGCCAGGCTGCAACACATGGATGGCAAAACTTCATAATACCACAGATTTTGGTACTTAGATTTTTTTTTTCCTTTTATACAGAGAGAGTTAATTGCCAGACTATGTACCTGGCACGTTTAAATCTCTGATCTGTCCCGGTTAAAACTGGGATCGTTCACATCTCTATCCTGCATGGAGAGACTGCTGCAAAAAATCAGAGGTAGCCAAGTCTCACCCTGTGACACTCTCAGTGTCTGCTCATGGCCTTGCAGACGTCTCTCTTATTTCTTTATTTAAACAAATAAATCACCAGACAACCCAGCAGCTCAGCCGTGAGGACCCGAGCTGTTGATCAGGAGCGGTGTGTGGCAGTGGAGGGAAAACATGCAGACTCATTCATGGAGATGCTGCGTGGAGCTGCCCTGGAAGAGCCTGTGGGCGTTTTGCTGAATGCTTAGTAATTAAGCTGATTCTGGGCATGCTGATTATCATTTCAGGGAGATGTGGAACATCCTGCAAATACTTGCATAAACATCTGATTCCCAGGACACACGCAAGCACGCATGTATGGGTGTATGGGAGGGAAGGGGAAGCAGCCTGACTAGTGAGTGTTTGGAGAGCAAAAATAAATAGGTGCTGATGCATCCGTGGCATTGTTTTGGTTTTTAATCCGGCGGGGAGGAACCACAGGAAACGGTACATTTGTAATCCTGCTTTCTGTCTCTGTCAGCCAGAGCAAACAACTCATTAGCATGCAGATTTTGCTCTTTTCGTTCTTCAAAGCAATAATGCAGAGAGAAGCCAAGTGAACTTGGAAGTCCATTGCTGAGCATCTCTCGTACTTTTTGCAAAGATAGCACTGGAGGACCACTCTGTTTTCCTAGAGCATTATCCAGGTTCTACCATGGAGTCCTTGATAAAATTTTTTCTTAGGACTTTAAACTGCGTGGTTTAGGAGTGTGACTGCTGTGAAAAAGGTTTGAATCTGGAGCAAAATTGTGAGAGTTCCACCTCTCCCCACCCCCAAAATCATAGAATCATAGTATGTTTTGGGATGGAAGGGACCTTAAAGATCATCTAGTTCTAACGCCCCTGCCGTGAGCAGGGACACCTTTCTCTAGAATCCTAGACATACTTGGTTGTAGGCTTTGGTGGAGGTATATCAGTTAGACTACTAGAGCCCTGGTTTAGTACCTAACAGGTCTGGAAAATGCTCCAAATGCCCACCTGCCCCAATCTTTTGGGACATTTCATACACCAGAGTGCAATCACACTATTTATTACACCCTTTCTCCAAACTTCCCATTGGGATCCTTGCTTTGCCAAGTACTGCAGACTACATGGGGCATCCATAATGCAACTTCTGTGCTGTCTCATGGAAGCTCTGGACTTTCCTTGTGTCCTAGCACAGCATTAGTGCTAAGGCAAGGAGGGAATTAATTGCCTCCAGGCATTTTTGTCAGCCTGTGCAATTCTTACAGAGCTCTTGGCCTTGCACATTATGAAGACAGGCAGGGAGACAGACGTGGGTGTATCTGTGTGAAAGGGGTGGGGGCAGCAGCTCCAGACAGAGCTCTGCTTAATTGGTTTCCTTCCTTTCCTGCTGTATTAATCACCTCCCTGTGCATGCTGCCCAGGGCTCATTTCCAGTCATTTTGCAGGCCTAGTGAGAGGGCCATGGAGCAGCCCAGGAATGGATTGCTTCCCAGCAGTCCCTGGGCAGAGGCACAGGTCCCTTTTTCTGTCTCTCTGGCTCCACAGCAGCCTACTTTCCACCCAGTCCCTCTTCGATGCTCGTTAATGGAGAGGGAGGTGAGCATGAAATGGACTGCTAAAACCTATGAATATTTCAGAGGAAAAAGTCAAGGGACTCCATTAAATCCTGTTCAGCCTCTGCAAATGGAGCTGGGGGGTGGGTGTGCTGCTTAATGAGAAGCTCCAGTGCAGTGTGACCTCATGATGCTTTCCAAAGCCTCCCTTTTGCAGCGTCCCCATAGAGTCACCCAACACTGCTGTCATCCTCTCCTCTCCCAGACAAGTCCAACATCTCTGCTGTCAGCCATGTCTCCTGCTGCCTCAGTCTGCCCCATCTACATAACCCCCCTGACATTCACCACCTTGTTGTCCAGGTGCACCTCTTCCCCCTATCACACTCATAGCATGAGGGACTCCCCCTGAGCTGCCCAGCATCCCAATGACCTACAGCAGTCCACGAGCTACCAGCACACTGTTTGCCAGCATCTTTCCCAGCTCACCTGCTATCTTCCCCCAGCCCCTTCCCAAGTTCCCATCCTGATCACACTCTCCTCCAGACAGCTGCTGCCCCCCCCCCCACAGCAAGCAGCGAGAGCAGCAGCAGCTTTCAGAGCAACAGACAGAGCCTGACAGCCCCATATGTTTCAACAGACACAGTTCCTCCCTCTAATGGGCCCAGAGGAACGAGGCTTTCAAAGGATTCAGTGTGGAAGTGACAGCCTGGAAAGTCTTATTAATGGTCTGTGCGCCGGCGAGGGGCCGCAAGCAGCGTGTGCCAACAGCCCAGGGGCCATGGCCAGGCAGAGCCAGCCCTCCCCAGCCTCCAGCCCATTCCCTGGGGCCGGCAGAACCCTCAGCTGGGATGTGAGATGGGATGGTGACTGGCCTTTGGCTTTTTCCTACACACCAGTCAGCATGTGAGGTCTTTCCAGACCATGCGCCCTGCATTGCATCCTGTTCTTCCAGCCCTGACTGCCAAACGTGCCCTGTGTAGTGTCTGGCACCAGGCTTGGCTGTCAGACCTGGAGAAAAGCCTGGGGGAGACAACCCACAGCTGTAGGTCTTCTCTCTCTTTGCTACTGAGAAGCAGCAGTGTCAAGGAAGCCGAAGTGCCAGCGTGCAGGAACTGCTCATCCTTTTGCTGGGTGCTGGCATTCGAATAGGAATTGTCTTCTGGTCTTTAAGTGCCTTCTAAAGAGGGTCACCTGTCATCACTCGCAGAGCTGCCCTTCTCCATGTTTTCCAGGAGCATTGGTCTTCCACATGCAAAAGCTCAAGGTGTCTCTGCTGTTGGACACCAGCACCCCCTTGGACCACCAGGAAACTTGGCAGTTTCTTAGCTTTCACTCTGTTTTTCCTAAATCACTCTGGTCTACCTCAGAAGGAAAGAGACCCAAGAAGGAAAGACTCAGGTCAGGACCTGGGCAAACACAAGGAAGGAGCACCCACAGCACCCACAGAGAAATCATCCCCACATTTAAACAATGAGCTGCTGCACAGAGAGGTGCTGAATGAGGCTTCATTGAAATTTAAGCCACAGACTGTACACAGATAAATGGCCAAGGATGGGGACACCCTGTGTAGAGGGGGAAAATGGAACCCTCTCCATTACACCTCACCTCCAGCGAGAGAAACTGTTTTTTTCTCTCTGGCTCAGCGTCCTAAGAATGGCCACAAAGGCCTTCTGAAGATGACGGTCTCAAGGTAAGAAAAGCCTAATTATGAGCTCAGCAGGGAGAGGCCTCACCAGTGGTTTTCAGTTCACCCCAATTAACTCTTCCTTGTTATCCAGCCACCGATGACCTGTACCACCCTTCCTCTCTCTCACCACAGATAATGAATCTTCTCTCTCTCTCTCGGCTTAGCATCCACCCATTGCTCCCGTAGTGCTAATTACATTTTACTCATAACTTGCTTAATCAACTACTATAATTAAATTAAGCAGTGCCTTTCTACCTATGGAGCTTGTAGTTTGGGTTGTAGGCTGGTGCATTTGCAGAAACCCGAGTACCCCAGTCTGTCTTGTACAAGCTACCACCTCTCTGCAAACCCTGCCTCTCAGCCACAGTGGTGTTCCTCTGAGATAAATGGGCTTTCACATCCTTGCTTCTCTTGTTATTAATGTTCACAGTTTCATGCCAAGCTAGAGGAAAATTATTTCCTCTTTAATACATAAAAGCGGCTCTTCATGAGAAAAATAATTTCATTTTTAATAAACAAAAGGCATCTTAGGTACAGAAGCACATAATTTCCTCTTGCTTTTTCTGCTCATCTTCAACAAGGGAGTAGCCCTGTTCAGACTTGATGCCAGCTCTGTATACTGGTGAAAAAGGACAAAGTGTTGCAGATTGGGAGACTGTAAATGTCTGTTACAGAGTGCTTCAGCAGAGTTAGAAAGTCAAGTGATTCTGTAAGAAACAATAGTCTTTTGCCTGTGACCTAAGTAGAGCAGTGAAGGTGGTGAGTGTGCTGTCAAGCTGTTGGCATTGTCAAAAATCAGGAAAATCTGAAGTTCCTGTTGCAGTTTCCCCAAGGAAAGGAGGTCTCCCCCAGCCCAGAGTGGGCTAAGCCAGGGGACCACCATGGAATGGGAAACACTTTGCTCACTCAGAAACTGGGGAAAGTTTGTTGGTGTAGTCCATGGATGTGGCAAGATATCCAAAAGGAGTTCACCTGGACAACTGGGAGAGGATGAACACCCAAGGTGAGCCATGGGTCGCTTCCTACCATTCAGGCAGAAAGTTTATTTCTTCTTGCAGTGGCAAGGATGTGACTCTGGAAATCATACAGGGCAAATTTTGTGTGCCTTGTTAGAAAGTCTCAGGTGGAGATTTACATTAATCTGAGCTTCAGCTGGCACATATGCCCTGGGTCACCTGTTCAGCTCCTGCCCTCCCCCTCTGCTGTGCAGCAGATAAAAGAGTACAAGGCAGCCTTGCTACATCAAGACAACCATTTACTTGGAAAGAGGTCTTTGAGTGTCCTTTTAGAGGTGTTTTGCCCCACAGAAGCAAAGCCAATCTGCCAGGGATGATCCCTGCAATCCAATGATGTGGCTAATTGAAACCACTTGATTTTGAATGCTTAATATTTGTTTGCACACAAGATGTAGTCCACGCCTTTTTTGGAGAAGCCACGAGGCAACTGATGATTACATACAAGAATACAGACATCTAATTGTGTCATTTGTAAATTGGCACTTTGTCCAGAACCCATGTGAGGTGCTGAGGTCTGCTCTGTTTCCCAGGCAGTTCCTTGGAGCCTCATCAGGAATTTTCTGGGCCCTTGCTAAGCCAGCTGCTGTATTTCATAGATGAGTTGCAAGTGATTTCTAAACAGGGGATGCAAAGCTTCCTGGGATGAATAGATGTGACAAAAATGCTTGATTTCAGCTCTGCTCTTGAGCTGCTGTCAGATACAGCTCAGGATTTAGTCAGAAGCCTAGCACAGCCCAGGCAGCAATTCCTGCTCTGTTCATATATCATTGCACTTGGCACAAACTTGATACTGAGGGAAGTAATTGGTGGGGCTTCTTAGCTGCTGAAATATATATTTCTATCTCAAAAACTTTTGGAGTTTCCCAATGAGCTATTGAAGATTTAAATCCCATGAGAAGTTTGGTACCTTTAGATAAGCTTGCACAAGGTTGCCTAACTTCATTCCATTGAGGGTGGCAGAGAACTGGAACAGCTGCCCAGGGAGGCTGTGGACTGTCCCTCTCTGGAGACATTCTGGCTCCTGTACCACTGCTCTAGGTGACCCTGGCTTAGTAGAGCAGTTGGACTGGATGATCCCCAGAGGTCCGACCGTTACTGGTTGTTGTCCCCCATTCCCATTTCCACATCCAAGCAGATTCCCTGACCCAGAACATCCCAGGCCCAGATATGGCCATGGGCGTTTTGCAGCTTGGCGGTGCCCAAGCACAGTGTTTCTCAGTTCAGCCTTTTCCAGGCAGTTTCCAGGCAGGGCCCAGACAGCCACAGGCCTTTCCTGGGTCAGAGCATCTGTGGGGATGTTTGTGTCGTGTTATGTAAAAACCCAGGACTTTTGCACAGGAGACCACAGCTTCCATCAGGCCAGTTAGATATCCTACCTCAATGGATATTGAGCACAATAAAAACATACTGGCCTCTATGGCCTTTTACCTCACCATTTCAATTTAACATGGCTTTTTACCCAGAGAGAATAAGTAGAATGCATTTTTTCCCACAGTAGTAGGACTTGACTGAGAAGGTTAAGGGAAAATGAAATGAGATTCTTTTGTAAAAGAATCAAAGTCCTACACAAGGAAGAAATTTCTATTCCAGGGGCAAATAATTGCACACAACTACACATATCTATAAGTGAGAGACTTTATTTGAACCAATTTTTCAAATACAGATGTCTGTATTATTCTCACTTCTCGGGAATGTTTTCTGCTCATTTTTGAAGCTTGCAACCTTAGGACAATATTCAGGACATATGTGTACATTAGATCTCTGCAGATGGACACATTCATAATGCACAAGTACAATGAGTGAGAGACTCTTTCCAGATCCTCACACAAGAGCATCGGAAATGGGCCACTCTAATTGTCAAGTTCTGCTCTTTTTAGCTTCCAGACACATCACAGTTCTTGATACTCTCTAGGCTGTAGCCACCTTCTTCAGGCCCCGATTTATTACTGTGTTGCTTCAGCTGTATGCCAGTGGAACTCCTCAAAATAGGGCTTAGGTGATGCACAGGGATTTGTTTTATTCATTGGGAACAGGCATGAGCAGAAAAACCAAGCTATTGGGTGAACAGTTCACCTAGGATTTTCTTTTGTGAGAGTAGTCTAGGTCTCAGGCTGGGATTTCATTTTTTAGAAATGACCAGTGGTTCTGGGTGTGTAATACATGAATCTTGATGTTCAGAGCATACAGGGGACCTGTGGCTTGGACCCCAGTGAGGTGTCTCTCAAGTTGGGCACTCCAGATGTGAGCCACTGGGGTCACTAGCCTGTTCTGCAAATCTCAACCTTCACCTCTTCTTCCAAGTATTGCTCAACAGAAGAATGTAGTAATAAAGCATTGTAGGTAAGAATGCAGGCTCGCACATGACCTGAGATCAAACACCCTGAAAAATGGATAGAGGGTAGCACCTTCAGGACCACCTAAATGACTCATGATCTTCAGTTCCATTTGGGAAATGACTGGAGAATTTCAGGCCTGAGATCCCCAAATGCACTGCAGAGAGGAATTTGGACATCCTTCAGCATCTGGGCCTTAGGAACTTGCGTCTCTTTGAAAGCCAGTGAAATGTGTGCTCTCAAGTGCCCACGTCACTTAGGTTATTCTGAAAACTGTACCCTATATACATATAGGTAGTTAAGGGGCAGACTTTCACAGGCACAAGTGGCAGTTAGACATGTAACTCCCAATGATTTTTTTTCCCCCTCGGGGACCTGGAAAATCCCCCCTCCCCGAGGAGTTGAATCCTCCTCTCGCATTATTTTCACACCAGATTAACACCACTGGTTCCAGTGGAGCGACTCCTGAGTTACCCCAGTGTGAGCGAGAGGAGAACCAGTCCTGAGGTGCTCTAAATATCCAGTGAAAGTGCTAATGTGGCAATGCAGAAAAGCAGGGAATCTGAGCACAGGCCTGGAAGAGGACCCCTAACGTCACTTCTAGTGCAGCTGAGCTGCAGGTGACCGCCAAGTGGACTTGTTAGCCAAGAGGAACCACAAAAACATTCATTCAAACCCTTCTCTCTACCTCTGCAAATCACAGCCACTCTACTCCATTTCCTTCCTAAGACATCTATGACAAACAGCAGACCTTCAGTATGAAAAGTCACCAGTGCTAGTTTGCTGTTTGGAGACCACAGGAGAAAAGAAATAACTCCTATGGGAAGTTTGGTATGAATTCCCTCTTTTTCTTCTTTCCTTTTTGTCTGAACTTCTCTCCATCAGTCATGGCTATTTCTTTCATCTAGAGTAACATGTTTCCCAAGCAATGGTGTTTATGTGGTCACCACGGGTGAGTTCCTTCTGGCTAAAACCTCTCATGGGGCTGCATTAGGGTTTAGGATTGGAAAACACTGGATCTGGAGGGATCTCAGCAGGATGTCCTTCCCCTCCCTTTGGAATGTGGCTCACAGAAAAGTTCGTTGGCTGATGCAACTATTGCAAGGGTTGTGGGGTTTCATCTGCTATCAGTGCAGACGGTCAGGATGCCACAAGCATTGCAAAGCTGACAAAATTCATGCTTAAAATCTACTGCATTGATGGGGAGTTTTTGTTGGAGTATTTTTCACTATTTCAAGCCTTAGTCTAGTGAAATGTAGTAGTGAAATGTCAAGAGCTGGCCTACAGCTGGTACGAGCATTCAGGATAGCTGTGGGTCACTAGCATATCTTATGACAGGAGCATGGAAAAAGCCCCTCTAGGACCCTGAATTTCCACAGCACTGCATGGTAAGATCAGGCACCATATTCCCAGTGTTAGTCACTCTGACATGCCCTGCCCTTTTCTTACATAAAATAACAACCACAGGCACCCCCAGGAAAACCTCTATCCTCTTCAGGGAGAGAGAATTAGATACATACTCCCTGGGGAATTCCTGTTGGTTGTTACAGCAGGAGTAGTAGAAAAGTTTCAAGTATTCTGCTGATGTATTTTTGCCCCACACTTTACTTCTGGGACCTCCTGCCTTTTCTGCTGCTTTCAGCTCACTTGATGTCTTGCTAGAAAAATCATTCCTCAAATACCCTTGTTCTCTTTCCAGTTTCCGTCCCATGCTACATCCTTTATAGTGTTTCCTTTTAGCCTTTGAAAATCTGGCTGAAGAGGCAACTCAAGGAAATCCAAATGCTTTTCTCTCCTCTCTTCCTGTACCTTGAAGACAGCCCAGCTTCCTATACAAATCTTGTGTATTACACATTAAACCACTGCCTGCTCAAGGCAGGGTTTGTCTCTGTGCTCTCTCTCACGCTCTCTTTGCCCTGACTCTCTGGCAGGATCAGGACACGGTACAATAATAAAGATAGGGGGTGCTTGGTTACAGCCAGTAATTTTAAACTGGAACCAAGGGAGAGGAATTAGTATTTAAATTATTTAAGTTTGCAGTTGGTAACCACATATCCCATTCTTTTTGCGAGGGGGAAAAAAACAAAATACAAAACCCAACCCTTTGTTCTCTAAGCAACATGGCAAAGTATGTTCTTACAAACGGTGACAAAACACGCGTGATGCCCCAACCATCAGCCAAGGAGGAGGCAACATGCGAAATACAAAGGTAAAACATCCCTGGGGAGAGAAAGTTGTTTCATTTTTTTGAGGAGGGAGGAAGGCCTATGTCCAGGAAGACATGAGAAGCAGTTTTCTTTTCCTTATAAAGTTAAAAGTAGTAATAGCAAAGTGGAGGCAAGATGAAAAATTTGGGGTCTGAAATCAGAAGAGCAGGGAAACCACGTGGTCTTTGCAGAAACAGGCAAGACAGAAAACTTTTTCAGATGGTAATGACAGGAGATAAGGCCAAACAAAAACCATGGTCTCTCCTTCCTGCCTCCTCCCAAACACCTCTCCCACAAATCCTGAGAGCTGAACCTCAGTTCTCTCAGCTTGGTGCTAGAGACACGGGGTGTCTGCAGTGTCTGTGCTGGACTGGGCCCCTTGTGTGCTACGAACGGCAAACATAGTGTACCCCTCTCCTCCCTAGGCCTCAGCCCCGTGTCCCTCAGAGCACTCTCCCTCCCAAACACCATCCACACCCCGCTGCTTCCACGGCAGGCACGGGTGGCGTGGCAAGACCTGACATACGCTCCAAGCAATGCCTGATGTCTGCGCTACATTTGCTGAATTGAGGTCAGGCTGGAAGGTGTCTCAGGGTTTACCACCCATCATGACATGGGAATATTAGCATATATATCATTTATGAAGTATGACACAATACCTATCTGTCAGTCAGCCCATCTTTCTACCTATTTAGTCTGTCTAATCTACTTTAGCTATCTACGTTTCACTATCTCTATCAATCATCTATTGCTCCATATTATCTAATTTCTTCCTGTCTCTCTCTCATCTTTTGCACTCTAATCTTTCTTTCTCTAGCTATACTCCCCTCTCTCTCCCTATCATCCATCTATCCACTCGAAAATCTTTCCCCCCTCATCTCTCTAATCCCTGTTTTTAAAAATCTTTGTCCAATCTATCTCCCACTCTCTCTTTCCCTCTCTTTAGAAACAACCCTCCCTGTCTCTCTCTCTCTTATTTCTACAGAACACCAGGAAGCACATGGAAATGAGTCCTGACATGTTTTGATGGCACTTCCAGTGAGCAGTCTACGTTCAAAGTGATCATTTCTGAGGAGACACTGTTCATCTTTTCTCCCTATTTCCAACAAAGAGATGGAGGAGAACAAAGGAGAAGGACAAAGAGTGCCAGCCAGCCCTCTGAAGGCCATGGGGCTGCCACTCTAAGAGGCATCGGCCACCAAAGGACGCTGGAGCTGTCAGCATTCCCATCTTTTGGTCTTCCTGCTGTGAGGAAAATTTAATCCTGGTCCTGCAGCATCGCACGGTAATGCTGCAGGGGGTACTCTGGTTGTCATTGCCAATGAGGCCAAGAAACCATGCAGAAGCTGCTGGGAAAGCACACAAAAGTAACCAGGGCAGTGAAAGAGCAGTAATTAGCTTTTATGAAAGCCCAGATATTACTAAATGTATTTTAACTGTTTGCTCTCACAGCTCATAAAGACAGCAGCAGACTCAGATGGCTGTACAGGCCCAGGGTTTGGTGTCTGTCAGTCTGTCACTGGGACAGGCTGGGTGACACCAGGGAACAGCCCTCAACCTGTGGGAAGCAGTGGTGGAGATTTAGGAGGTGGAGCTGTGCCCATGGCCATAAATGACAGCTGAAAGCCTTGGCACTCATTAGAGCTGGATGGAGCACCCTGGGTTCAGCAGGAGCAGGAATGAGGTGTTTCTCAAAGTGCCACCAACTGGCTCCTAGGCCACCTGCCCGTGTGCCTACTTATTCAACAAACATTGAATAAATTGGCCCAATTTATTTTGCCAAACAGAACTCTTTTGGAGGGGCCACGCTATGCTGCTCAGGGACTTCAACTCCAGCCCAATGGGGTGAGCATCATCCTGCTGTGGTGAGAAGCTCAGGTCCTAGGGCCCTGTCTCCTCACAGCCCTTGGCATACCCCTTGGCAGAGGTTAAACCTTGGACATGGATCAAAGCTGGTCCCTCTGCTCCCTTGGCTCATCCCTCCAAAGCCACCACACTTCTCCAAATCAGGGCCTAGAGGTAGGTCTCCTAAAGGGACGCTTTCAATGATCTTTCCTAAAACTGATTTTGGTGCTTTCATTATTTATGTTAGTCAGTGCTAACATCTTGCTCAAGATCCAAGCCTGCTCCCCCTAAAAATCCCCTCAGCAGTGGCAAGGAGAGCAGTCAGTCATTGACTGGTGGCCAAGGAGCACAGCTGGGCCACGCAAGAAGTGGCCCACCAACGACCACAGGCCAGCAGGATGTACAGCAGCATAGAAATGCGACACGGTGGTGTTAATGATAATTATTCTCATTTATTATAATTATTGTTCAGTTTGAAAAAGGAGCCTGGAGCCAAGCATTATGCTAATTGGCACATTTTCTAGTTGTTGTTTTAGTTCTGAAAACAAACTGGGGTTTAGTATTCCTTTTTGTTCGTTTGTTTGTTGTGTTTGGTCTTTTGTTTGGTTGGTTTTTTTCATTCGTTCATTCCATCACATTGAAAAAGGAAGAAAAGAACCTTTTTTTCCCCCCCTCTTTTGTTTTAAGTAAGTCTGGACTCCTCAGATGAACGTAACATTGCACACACACACACTTGGAGAAGAGAGAGAGGAGAGAGAGAGAGAGAGAGAGAGCGCTCGCAGTGGGCAGACAGACACACGCACGCGCCAGGTCAAAGAACTCTGATACAGTGCAAGAATTTTCCCAAAATGATTGGATCATCATTACCAAAAACTTGCCATAACAACACCAAGAAACAAAGAAATGTTTAAGCCACACTGTTTGACTGGGATTTTTCCTGCTTTTTTTTTTTTTCTTTAAATGTTTGCCACACAGAGAGAAAAAGGGTTTAAGTGGTAATAGGAGAGGGACAGACAGGCTCACAGATGTGAGCAGGAAGGGGGGAAATCGAGATTGGGGTGGGAAGGAAGGATAGAGGATAGGGGGAGGGAGGGAGGGGCAATGGGGAGTCATTTCTTAATGTTCAGGCATTTTCTTGGTCCGCCTTGCTCTCTTCTTCTTTCACCTCTTCCTGCTGGGCACTTTCAGTAGGTTTGGTTTCTTCTACAGCATCTAGTGGGGAAAGAGATGGTCCAGCGTTAGTCAGCCATGACCTAGAGCATCCTGCATGTGCACACAGCCTGATTGGACTCCATGGCTTCAGGCTTCTCTCTCTCTAAAGTCACCCAGGCCTCAAAATCCCTGGAATTTCAGCAGCATGGAAACAACATGCCAGCAGGCAAGTATGTAGCTCTCACAAAACACCTTCAGCCAGAAAGCATGTGCCACTGGAAGGAGCTGCCTCACTAGCTGCTGATGTGCCGGACAACCACTGTTCATTTCTTTAGAAATGAACTGATTAGACTCCTGGATTATCAGCTAGATCACACACCCTTTTTACAGAGCCCACTGACTGTATAAACCACTGTTGAATCATTGTCCCCCAGTTACAATATAAACAATCCCAGATGAGACTTAAAGAGAGTCACAAAGAAAAAACTCTACACACACTTGAATCCTGCAAGACCCAGAGGGGAAAATTTTGTACTCTGTAACTCAGACTTCTCTCCCACTGAACAGAGATCTAGAGAAATGTCTCTAGCCTTCAAGAATGGGAGCCTTCCTCCAGAAGTTGCCACATCTCTCCAGTGTTCTGGTCTCTCCTTTCAAAAGCAAAGCTGCCCTGGGGGGAAGCAGTGAGTATAAGTGGAAGCTGGGTCTGCCTGTCAGTCAGACACCTTGTTCTGGCACACCATTCACATCAGAAGTTAAAACTACTTCTAGGAGCTATCCCACAATGAACTAGACAGAGAATCAGAACCCAGGGGAAGGCAGAGGCAGCCAGGAGGAACAAGACAAATGAAAGGAATGTCTCTCAAGCTGAAGTGATCTCACTCCTGGGTTCATCCAACCCATGCCTCTGTCATTGCAGCAGGACAGATTTAATTGTCTCAGAATTTCTACTGCCCAGCTGTCATCAGGGTACACTAACATGTTCCCAGACTCTTTCAGAAACAGTGCATGTACTGTGTGGATTGCTTTTTACAGGACAAGGTGGTGGTGGACCCAGGGCTGCAGGGCTGTAAAACAGAATAATGCACAAGTGTCTTAGTGCACTGTAATGACTGGCCTGCTCCATTGCCATCTCTCCCTTTTCCTCACTGGCTCCAGTCCCACACATACACAGCCCATGGAGAGGTCAAGCAAGCAACAATCCAGCATTGGGATAAAGAACAGGGAAAAGAAACAAGCACTGAAGGTCTGGGTGGTGTGGGACAGAGCATATGTCATTGGTCTCATTCAGAGAGCACTGTGGGTTCCCTGCACTGTTCCTGGCTTCTCTATCAAACTACATTGTACCAGTAAACAAAATGGGCCAGGGACTGCTCCCTGGCCCCGGGGCTGACTGGCATCACACAGCTTATGTCCATATGGCTAAACTCTCTTCTTCTTCAGAACAGGGTAGCTGTGTCTGGGACCTGTCTGATGCCAAGCTACTTGGTGTACACAAAAATCACACCAGGGCCTGTGCTGTCAGCCTAACAATGAGAATGTTCAGTTGCCAATGTTTAGTTTGTGAGGATTAGCATCCTCATAGCCATGTTTCATGAGAATGCTAACTGGGATGTGAAGCTTTCATTACTGACACCATTCGCACATTTTGGCCTGGTCTATTTGATGCCATCAGATGGCAGACTTGTATTTGCTTCCAATACTGGCAGTAGGTGCTACATTCCTGCTTCCCTCTTCCTCTCAGCTCTTTTAGCCTAGATTTTAAACATGTTTCTAAGCACCACTTACTTATGAATCACCTTTAAGTTGTGTGCAGCTTTCCATTCTGAATCATCTTCACTAAAAGCTCTGCTTCTGGACCTTCAAACACTTTTTGTCTTAGTGAATTCTGATTCTTAGTGAATTCTGACTGCTGATTTTCCAGAAGGAAAAATTTCTGTGGGAACATCTCCATGGCCTCAGCGACTGCACCTCAAACCCCTGTCAGCAAAAACTTCTGTGGACTTTCCTTCCCCTGATAGAGAACAGCTAAGCAGGATGCTATTCAAAGACTCCATCTCTATCTGGTACAGCTACCACCACAGACCAGAGACAAAATAGGCTACTGATTAAAATAGAATTGTAACATGCATCATTGGGAGGCAAAGCTTGGCCTATTTTTTTTAATTTTCCTGAATGACTTGATCACTGGGAGGGAGGAGAGCCCCTTTAATGTTGCTCTTCAAGGCAATAATAGCAGGAGACACATTGAATTACAAAGCTGAGAGTAGAATCCCAGTGTGCAACCCTGGGATTCTGGGTTCAGAATCCAATCTACCCCTAAATCTGAGCAGAAAGACAATTGTTAGCCAGAAGCAAAGTCTGATTTCTTACAAGGCTCTGACAAATCCTAGTAAGGCAGAGTTTCTGAGGGTTTCTCCTCACATAAATGGAAGATGAGTGAAAGAGCAACAAAGAGATGTCCTGACACTGCTTTTCATTGTGTTTAAAACTTTTTGTGTCTTCCTACCAAAAGATGCACAAGTTTTAGCCGTCAGTCCCACTGCCCCCTCAGGATGCCAAAACAGACAGGCCCATAACACAGCAAGCACAGGGACAGACTGGCACTGGTGACAATATGTGTGTCTTCAAGACACACAGATGCCCTGTTAATCAGCAGCTGAAAGTGGGGTCCAGCACTCCAGGAGGGATGGGCAGGAAATCTGCTCACACTCAAGGTGGAGGAGCTGGCAGTGATGCTGGTTAGCTCTCAGTGTTCCCATACTGTCCTTGCTCTTAGGATAAGCAGGCAAGTTGAAACACAATTTTCTGCCATTTTCTATTCCCTGTTAGCTCACCACAGTGGTAAATCTAATTTCCAGGGAGTGCCCATGGCGCCTACAGATCCCTGGCTGGCAGAGGAACTGCACAGAGGTGCCTCACTGTCCCCATTAATGTTCTCTAGGGAGCAGACAGTGGCAGGCAAATGACTGTCTGTTAGAGAAGGCCAGAGACTGCACTGATCTCTGCCATGGATGAATAGTCTGGGCTACCTGGGATCATGGAGCAGCAGGAACAATTTAAGGTCACTTCATCACACATTCAAGTCAACAGAGAAGGATCATACAACTCAAATGCTGGACTCTGCGTGTCCCAAGTACAAACAAGAACTCTAGGTTCTGAATAAGAATTTTCACACAAAAATCAGTGAATCACTCTCCCTCTTTTCTTTTGCATGATACTGAGGCAGTAAGGGGAAACACTCTGTATACTGCTGCACCCTGCTAAGCTCTGTCTCATTTCCTACCAGCTTTACCAGTGCTTCATCGATCTTTAGGATGAGGGAAAAGAAGCAACCTGGTGTTATTATGTAGTAATGAACTTTAGCAAGAAGCAATATCATGAAGGGAAAAAAGAATTCAGCACAAAAAATAAATAAATTTCAAGCTGTGGCACTGCTAAACCAGAGGAGTAAAACTATGAGGATTCACTCTGTGCAATGGGAGCAATGTATCACAGCCCCTGTGACATCAGGGCCAGTTAACAGCAGTTTCTGACTCACGAGGAGAAGCGAGACACTTTATCTGACTCACCAGTTTGTTTGATGCAGGCTATTTCTGCAGAATGTTTTCTGGGCTTTCTCCAGCCTTGTTTTCAGTGTCCCAGCAAAGGGGGGCAAGGTATCCCCAGAGAGATTAGTAGATAGCTGTCCTGGGGATTCCATACATTAGAGAGGGTATCTCCTACACTGCTTTTTACCCAATACTAGTCTTGATTTTCCACTTTTTTTTTTAACTCTGGGATATCGTATCTGTGGGTTTGCAGTGGACAAATACCATTATACAGCCAGAACTGCAGAGTTTGGGTATTTTTCATTCATTTTTCACTTTGTTGCAAAGGTGACAAAAAGTGGTTGAGAATTCAGGCCATGCCCTGCTTGAGGAACAAAAGCATTCCATCCTGGGTAGCCAAACTTCCACCTGTCTAAAGCTGCCTCCTTTCTGAACACGGCAGCACTGTGAGATCTCCTGTCTGCATGATCAGAGCCCCTGTGTCCACTTGCAAGAGACAGAACCAGCAGGAAGCAACCACCTCTTTCTTCAGGTGGGCCTGGACTGGGGCAGCATCAATGTGCACGTGGTGATATCATGAAATGAGAGGGCTGAAGTCAGAGTGGATGGACATCTCACCTAACCCCAGACATCTACAGAGAGATGTCTTGCAACTGATCTTCTCATCCTCTCCTTCCTTCCTAACTTGTAGAAATAAATAGGACATTTCTAAGACTCTCTTAACCTGTCTTATTTGGATGCCTACTTTAGGACAAGTTGCAGCCTGGGAATATCTACCCCTGCAGCAAGCCAAGGTGGAGGCATTCACATTTGTTCTAGAGCACTCCAGCTACAAAGCAAAAAGAAAGACCCAAACTCACAAAATGAGAGTGGAGGAAAGAGAGCAGGAGGGGAGGCAGAGCTGTAATACAAAGAAAAAAGAAAAAAGAAAAAAGAAAAAAACCAACCAAACAAACAAAAAAAAAACCAGACAAACAAACAAACAAACAACCTAGTTTGTGCTTGCAACCAGCACCCTTACAGTTCTTTTAATGCACAGCAGTCATCACTTGCACTTTTTGTGGTTACTCTAGTCCTGCAGTCCCACCCTGCTAGCTTTCAGACTTTAGTTTGCTTTTTTATTTCAATCTTTGGAAATCTATGCTGCAGTCCAGAGCATCTTATAGCGTAAGATAATTTTGCCAAAGAGACAGTCACCTGTAAGCTGGGCTGCCACTCTTCTCACTTCCATTTTAGCACTCTGGATGGTGCAGTCAAGTTGAGAAACCTTTTGGGCAGCCTTGAACAAACCTTAAGCAATTACTGCAGAATTGTTTAAGGGTAGAACTGCACGGTGGGAGGGGCTAATGTGTGTTTGCTTCCCAGCTGAAGGGCCTGTGTCAAAGAGAGGCTTCATCCCTACAGCTCCAACTGGCACCTGCTGGGGAACAGCGTTACTCATGGAAGGGCAACAACATGGAAGTGAGATACAGAGCCATGCTGCAATAAGGTATTTAAGAGCTCCTGCTCCTCAGCACTCCACTTATTTCCTGGAAAGGGTGAGAGTCATGTCTGCGAGCCCTGCTGGGGAGCAAACGCCTGGAACATATGCAGCTCTGGTTGCTGTGAAGCTGAGGCAGGCATGCAAGCAGCACTTCTGCTGGATGGCGGTGCTTCCAGCTGCCTTCGCTGATGCGGTGCTCTAATGGATGAGCATGCAGGCTCCTCTCCAAGTCTCTCCACTGCCCTACATTAGTGAAATTAGGTTGAGTGGATTTCCGGGTAAAACACTGTCTCTTGGGACCTGCCCAGCTCCCGTCTGACTTGCCAAGATTAATTAAATCAGAGCAGACATCAGCTTATGACCACACTAGCAGCAACCTCTCTGATGATCATTTTTTTTGTGACTGGTGGCTTGGGTTTTGTTTTCCTTTTTGTCTCTGTTCCACTGCAGATCTTTAAATTACCACAGCCAATGCCAAGAGATGAGAAATTGCCCAACACTCTGGGATTCTAATACAGATGCAGAGATTTTGCTTTTACTGCTTTCTCCATGTTTGCATAATTATTGCTGATATTGATTGTGTAGCTAGAACCCTCCTGTGCATTCACACTGAAGTACTGTCCAAATCCACTCAGACGCTGCTCTCTGTAGCATTTGTTGTGCTTCCTCCTTTCTCTGTCCTTTGCCAGCTACAGCTTGGGCAGAGACGGAACTGAAAACCTGTTCCTCATCTGGCCATCACTCTGCTCCCAAATATTAATTTGGGCTTTCCTGTCCCATTATAAGCAGATCTCACATGACCCAGAGATGACTCTATACTTAATTTTTACCTTTTTTTTTTTGAGGATAAGGAGCACTGGAAAACCTCATGTAAAATCTCTGCCCTGAGCATCTCCTAGTTTTAATGACATTTGGATCCAGATTTGGATCCAGGCTTCACAGCTTGATTCATCTGTCCCAATCCATCTGTCCTTCTAGCCAGCCAGAAGTCTATTCCAGGCAGACGATGGTAGGTCTGAGACTGCTGAAACAAGACACACTTCAGGTTCAGAGCTGTTGCTCATGCAGTTCTTTTTCTGATCCATGTTAGCCCATTGCAGTCAGCCCTATGATGCGTCATATGCAGAGCTAAAATCCTCCCCCCTCCCGACTCACTGCTTATGAAATCTGGTAGACTTATATTGCCCCAGCTAAACACCAAGAAATGAAGGGATTGGGTATTTCAGGTAAGTGGCTGTGCCTGGTCCAGGATATCGACCTGTATGATTTCTCCCAAATCCCTGGTGAATCCCTCACTCAGTAGAGACAGACCCGTGGTACTGATTTCTATGAGCCCTGGGGGTCCTGGTGAGCACATGGCACCTGAGAGATCTGCAAACCCTTGGCACACCCTGTAACAAGGTGATGGTAGGAATGTCCCCAGTGCAAGGAGCAGGCAGGAGGTCCAGGGAAGTCACCCAGTAATTACTGGAAAGAAGCAAGCAAGTCAACCTGTTCAGGTTGAAACAAAAATGTTAATATGGTTAATATGGTAATGGTAGCTTGGGGCTCCTATTCCTGTACCCCCTGATCTTTTTCCAGAACCGTATAAGAATGGTTCAGTTGCCCCAGCAGTGAGGGAAAAAACCCAACAAAACATGATTTCTGCATGTCCCATGGCTGGTAACTTCGGTCCAAGCTTGGACAGCTGCCTCTTTTTCTGATTCTGCTAAACCCTCAGAGGACAGCCAGACACAGTTCTGTCTCCTCAGCTCCCTTTGCACTTGGTCAGGCTGAAGAACCAGTGGCTTAGGGATTTCCACTCCTTCTCATCCCACCCCATGCCTTTCTTCCTCCAGCACCACCATGGAAATCCAAGCCTGCATTGGCATCCATGTGTACAGGAGATGGAAAGGGAAGGAATGGTGTGAGAGATGCTCAGGGCGCACAGCAATGGGGAGGGGGTGCTGAGGGGAGTCAGGCTCACAGCTCCATTGCAAAGCATCTTTCACAGTGTCTAGACACCAGCTGCCAGGTTGCCACGGAAACTCCCCAACTTTGGCTGAGGGAAGGAGCATTGAGGTCTCCAGAGAAATGGGAGTGATGGAGGAAGAGGGTGGGGAGAGAAAAGGGAGGATGTTCCTTGTGAATGTGAGGTGTTAACCCTGTTACAGCTACGTTTGCAAATATTCTTCCATCCTGGAGAACGGGAAAGAAGCAGCTCTCTTTCTTTCTTCCACTGCTGTTTCTTTCCCACATCCATGGATGCAGCCAGACATGGAAGCGGAGAAAAATGACATGCCTACCACTGACTGTTCCTTTATCCCTGCCTGTTACCAGCACTTTTGTCCCAAACTTCCTGCCTACTGTACCCATACCTGGGCAATTTCAATCCAGCTACAACTGGAAGAAGCCCTACCAGAGTGGTTGGGTTTTCAGACAGCAAGATTTCCTTTATCAAGGCCAGTCCCTTAGCCACTGTCACACTGTCACAAGCAAAGGCAGCTCCAGGGAGGACAGGGTGCTCCCACCTTGGCAGCAGTGTCAGCTGTCATGGTGCTTCTGTGGGGATGCTCTGTTACACCAGAAAGTGGTGGGCCAGTGGGAGGCTGTGTAGTACACCTTTGTAGTGGCCAAAGACAAGGTAAAAGAGCTCTTTCAGGATAAGAGTGCCTTGGAGGCAGATATTTTGCACTGGCATTGATGCTCCTTCCAGACAGCATCAAAGGTGCTGTGACCTCAGAGGTGTCGTGACCTCAACAGACCTCTACCAAGGTTCTATGGTCTTCACAGCCAGGGAGATTGAAGGGGAGAAATGGGAAGTGACTGGTGCAGGGTGTCCCCAGCCATCAGGTGGGATAAGAATTGATCTGATAAACAATCAGTCAGGTGCTCAGCTGTCCTGATGAACCAGAAGGGCTCCCTCCAGGAGTGGTTCCAAGCTAGCAGCCCCTCCATCTCCTGTGTTCATTACTTCACCTGAGGAAAATCTTAGGAAAAATTACCTTTAAGTTGTTCTTTACTCCTTTTCTCCCCTGCCCCGGTTGATTTCAGATAGGTCCTGCAGACTAGAAAGGGTAGTCTTTAATTCCTTAAATACCTTATAATTCAAAGAGCTTGAATATAGAGGTTTTAACTTCCTTCCAGCCGTAGAATACAACTGTTGACAACTGCTCTTGTATCAGAAAACAGGATGTCCCCATCTCATGAAACAACATTCTTTTGTGTCACTCATCTTTTCTCCCTTGCTGCTTTAAATGCTGGAGGATGGTTTAGAAAGAGAGGGCATGTGAGGGGACAGAAGAACGAAGTCTTTCTAAGACACATCCATTTATTCTTTAGTTTCTTTAGAGCAACTGCCCTGTGAGATTATAGGGGAGAAATCAGAGGAAAGAGAAGAAGAAATGGAAATACCCTCAACAGATATAGGCCAATTGAACCTTATTGAAGTGGCAGATAGTGATTGTTCTACAGCCAGGACATTTCTAGCAAAGCAATTAATTCAGGGAATGAAGCTTACAGGACTTAGGGGATGGAGGTTTGAATTTGGAGAGGCCGAGCAGATGCACAGAGAATAGCACAGCAAGTGACAGAAGTTTGACAGACAGATCAGGTCCTCAGAGGTCTGCCCATCTCACAGCTCTGCTGAGCAGCCTGGCAGTGGTGGTAGGATCAGTAGGGGGACAAAAATGAACCTGAAACTGTGGCAGACTGCTGGCATTCACGCGCTGCTGAACCCAAAATAAAGAGGGTTAAGAAGGGGAAAGAAACGTGCCGAGTGGTAGAGCCTTTGGGTTCTCCATCTACTGCTCCCTTCTCCTCACAAAGGACTGACTATGAAGCTCTTCTCCTCCCCTTCCCCAGCAAAACTGGCTGGGGAAAAGAAACTGAAGGAGGAAATCTTCTGTAATTGCGGCAAAATGGTCTAGAAATTCCTCCAGTGCATCCAGAATTAATGTGCTGCTCCTCCCCTCGTACTCCTCCCCCTTCAGCTGTAAGTGGCAGGAAAACAAATTGCTGCAGCCCTTACTACAAACCATGTTCCCGCCTCCCTTCCCCCAGCCCAAAAGACATGTGCCATTCATAAGCTGCCTGACTGCTGGTCTCCATTATTAAAGCCTAGAAGACTGATAAATTGTGGATTCATGGAGCCTGCAAGCCTCCAACAACCACATTGCCATGGAAACCAGAGGCAGCCTCCATCTCCAGCAGAAATGATATTGATCTAGCTGAAGGCAGGGAATTACTATCAAGGGGAGGATATAAAATATCTCTTTTTCTTCCCTTTGCCATCCTCCCATTTCGAGTTTAAATGAAGGAGAAATTTCATTTAGAGATCATTTGTTTGTTCCCATCCATCCATCATCATCCACCAAGGCTCTGCAAATTGGATGCTAAAATTAATTAAGTGCCTGTTGTCAGGCTTTCCACAGCCATCTTCTTTGTAACTGCCCCCAGCAGCTGCAACATCAACACCACCAGCTCTTTGCATCAAAGAAATTACTAATATTTCTCAAGCGCATGGCTGGCACACCCATAGAATCCCAATGTGTTTTGTGCAAGATGAAACACAGGCACTCTTCTCCAGAAGGCAGTTTAGGCTTCATGCTGTACCCAGGGAAACTCCTGGGAGCCTTTGCTTTTCATTTCATCAGGAGGAAGCTTGAGAGCCCAGACACAGGAAGGGGCATTTTGAAGTACAAATACCTGTGGGAAAAACCCTATTTAGAGACATTGCAGTGGCATTGCTGGTACAGAGCAATTCTCCCCTCTCCTTGAAATCCCTTATATGGGATTGCTTAACAACTGCTTTTCTGAGGATGGAAAGATCAGGAGTCACAGCACCTGTCCTGCAAAACTGGGCAGGCAGATGGACACTTTCCCCAGATCATATAAAGGTCAGATGGTCGTGGTTTGACTTAAGGCAAGAGGTTGGGCTGTGCAGTCATCCCTTCTGCCCCAAGAAATTTCTGTGACCAGAGGTGTGTCATGCTTGCTCAGTAAGTGATCAGCTCCAGGGAAAAGGAGGTGTAGGGCAGCCCTGAGCCTGGCACTGGCCGTTTTCAAAGAGCCAAGCTGTATGGAAGGAAGGAAGGAAGGAAGGAAGGAAGGAAGGAAGGAAGGAAGGAAGGAAGGAAGGAAGGAAGGAAGGAAGGAAGGAAGGAAGGGAGGAGGGAGGGAGGAAGGAAGGAAGGGAGGGAGCAAGGGAGGAAGGGAGGGAGAGAGGGAGGGAGGGAGGAAGGAAGGAAGGAAGGAAGGAAGGAAGGAAGGAGGAAGGAAGGAAGGAAGGAAGGAAGGAAGGAAGGAAGGAAGGAAGGAAGGAAGGAAGGAAGGAAGGGAAGGAAGGAAGGAAGGAAGGAAGGAGGAAGGAAGGAGGAAGGAAGGAAGGAAGGGGGAAGGAAGGAAGGAAGGGAGGAAGGAGGAAGGAGGGAGGAAGGAAGGGAGGGGAGGGAAGGAAGGGGGGAAGGAAGGGGGAAGGAAGGGGGGGGAAGGAAGGAGGGAAGGAAGGGGGGAAGGAAGGAGGGAAGGAAGGAGGGAAGGAAGGAAGGAAGGAAGGAAGGAAGGAAGGAAGGAAGGAAGGAAGGAAGGAAGGAAGGAAGGAAGGAAGGAAGGAAGGAGGAGGAGGAAGGAAGGGAAGGAAGGAAGGAGGAAGGAAGGAAGGAAGGAAGGAAGGAAGGAAGGAAGGAAGGAGGAGGGAAGGAAAGGAAGGAAGGAAGGAAGGAAGGAAGGAAGAAAGAAAGGAAGGAAGGAAGGAAGGAAGGAAGGAAGGGAGGAGGGAGGGAGGGGAGGGGGGAAGGGAGGGGGGAGGGAGGGAGGGAGGGAGGGAGGGAGGGAGGAAGGAAGGAAGGAAGGAAGGAAGGAAGGAAGGAAGGAAGGAAGGAAGGAAGGAAGGAAGGAAGGAAGGAAGGAAGGAAGGAAGGAAGGAAGGAAGGAAGGAAGGAAGGAAGGAAGGAAGGAAGGAAGGAAGGAAGGAAGGAAGGAAGGAAGGAAGGAAGGAAGGAAGGAAGGAAGGAAGGAAGGAAGGAAGGGAGGAAGGAAGGAGCTGCCTGGAAAACCTCTCATGAGTGCTCTTATTGCCAGCACCAGTCTTCTTTGTGAAGGTGGCAGCAGCTTGCATCAGTAATTCTGATTTTAATTCAGATTTGGCAAGCTCTGTTTTATTTTTTTTTGACCAATTTTGAGGGCCATTCCTCCCAGTTGGAGAGGGACCATCGAGTCTCTGAACTCTCTGAGTGCTGCGCCAAGCGAACCGATGCAGCTGTCCCAGAGTAGCCATCTCGGTTTAATTGGCTTTTCACAATAACAATTCCATCAGGCACATAATGAATTCAGCCGTGACATGAGGGCACCCGGCGGGACAGCTGCAAATGCTGGGGAGACCACCTAGGGGCACAGCCAGGCAGCCCCATGCCCTGTGCACAGCCAGCTGTGCCATAGCCAGGATGCACCATCTCTCTGGAGCAGCAGGAATGTTTGGGTTGTCAACAGCTCCTCAGTACTATCCACTTGGTGGAAAAAAGTACCCTTACAGGGAGCTAAGACAGCCCTTTGCTGAGCTAGTCTGCAATTACAAGGTTTCTCTTCTTCAGCAAAGGACATTTTCCTTGGCCCCGACTCAGCTATGTGACCAAGCAGTAGCTGCACCTCCACCGTCTCGTGTGCAGCCAAAGTCTGCCATGAAGCCCAGCTCTGCACAGGTCCATGGAAGCTGCCAATTACGACAGCTTCCATGTGCAGAGTTTGCACATTTTTGGCCAATGTGGAGCAGCCCATAATTTTGGCTTGAGCACTATAATTTTGACAACAGTGGTCACAAGAATAGGGCCTGATATGAGGCATGAACTCATCAGGCCTGAGCTGCTCTGACATTGCTCTGAAATTGCACTGAGGCATAGGAAGTGGCACCCCACCATTTTGTGCTCTTATTGTCTCCTCCTGCTGAGTTTATTTGCTATAAAGGTCCTTGGCTCGGGTCTTGCCTGCTGGTCACAGAGCGATGTTGTGAGGTATCCATGTGAATGAACACGTCTCTCTGACTCTTCCTCTCCTGCTGGAGCTGTTCCACTTCCATAAACCATTAAATATTTATTGGGCCAGAGGAAAACATTGACTCTGTAGACCAGTGGTGAAGGCACTCATCTGGAATAGGGGAGACCAAATGCCACATCCTGGCTCCAGCAAACAATAAATAATTTATACGAAGTGGGATAGCTCCAGCAGGAGGGATCAGGGGAAAACTGTGTCCAACAGCCCAATGGCCTGCCTGCAAAGCTCACTGGATTTCAGCTTCCTAGCATAAGGCCCACCCTGTCTTCTCTTCCATTTAGGGGAGGATCTGATCCTCACATGCTAGCTACTCTGAAAGCAGGTAGATTTTCCTACTGCTTTATTCTACAAATCCCATAATTCCTCATAATGGTATATACTATGCTTGGGTTTGAATAATTAAAGGATTCTTTAGTGGAAAAAAGATTATCACAGAAGAATTCCAGTCCAGCAGGACTCAGAAGCCCTGCATGGTTGTGGTTTGAACTGTGATCAGGCTTAACTCCTCTGTTTGGCAGAAATATGTCTATGTGTTTTGCTAGAAATGAGGCCAAGAAGTAGTTGCATACTACATCAGTCAGGAGTATCTGGAATTTTCTCCTTCTTCTCTGATGTAAAAATCAGTGACTCCATCCATCGTTCTCGTAGTCATTTGGCGTCAGCAATGAAAAAGGTTTCTATCTTGACGCACAAAGAAAACATTTTCTTTCTCATGTTCTGTCTCTTTATTGTGCGCAGTGAACAGTGCTGGGTTAGTGTCTCTGGAGACTGAAGTCTGCTGCTCAGCAGCACTGCTGTGTATTTCTTTCCCCTGCCTTCCTGGTGGGCCTCAGCTGTGTTTGGGAGAGGTTGTGTCATGGACAAGAGGTTAACTTTAGTCCAAACAGGTGCCATGCTTGGCCACATTCGCAAGTCTCCCAACCAAGGCCTGGCAACAGTGTTGGGATGGATTTGTGGAAATATATCTTCAACCTCAAAGATAAGCTTTAAGGCAGGTGCCAAACCTGTTTGCAGTGTTTGAACCGAGTTGCAAGATCAAGGTGACACTCATGCCTCCTCACTCTTTGGCAACAACACCTTTCACCACCTGGTTCCATGGCGTACCAGTTGAATAAGGGACTGTGAATGCAAACAAGGGGCCAGACAGAATTGCTGCTCCTGTGAACTGCAGCAGCCCTACTGAAGATAAACTCCCAGTAGCCCTCTGATAAGATCCCATGAGTGTGGGGGATCCACACTCCTTTCCACAATCCATCCCTTCTGACAACAAAGGAAAGCAGAGGACCAATGTTGCAAGATTGCACTGAGTGCCTTCCAGGGTAAGAAACAGAGAGACCGTTTGTGAGCAGATCAAAGATCAAGACTGACTACTTCAACTCACAAATATTTCTGAAGCGAGGCAAACCCAAGCCCAGGGTTTGGTCTTCTGTGACATATCCCCTATTTCAGCACCAATGACTGGAGGTTATTCTGAACTGCTTGTGACACTGAGACTGAAATCATGGGTGAAACCCTAGCCTTACAGCAGGATAGGTAACATGAGATGTCTAAACTGGAATAAATACCTTTTTTTTTCCCTAAGCTCACACCCAGTAAGGGAATGGAGGCCTATATTCCTTTGAAAACTAGACGGTTATGGACTTAGTCCATACAAGCTTGCATTCACACCTCCCTGTTACAGACTTGTGTGATTTCTAAATCAATGTGCACCCCAAGCCTTTAAGAACATCAAAGATGTTTTTAAAAGTACTTGCCACCACCCCAACTTTAAATTACTTTTACTTGATTCCAAGTTCCATGTCTTCAAGTGGTTATCAAGTAAAGTCTTTGAAACATTTTTCACAGCTGCTTAAGATAGTTTTGTCAAAGTCAGCAGCACTGGGGAATGCTCCTGCATAATGGTCACAGCTGTTGTTCCTGTTCTTCTATTCCTTTTCCCTGTACCTGCAATGCATTATCAGCTATGGTTCTGTACCACTGCACCCACTTCAGCGTAGGGATTTGGATACTCTTCCAAATGTCAGACAGATTTTCTTCTTCATTAAGCCCTGTAGGTTACAGGTAATGTCCAGTTATCATTACTAGCATTACCAATTACTGAGTTTTGCTGAAGGAAGATGGAAAGGTTGAATAGTGTCTTCCACCTTCTGCTTTCTTTCACAATGAAAAGAGGACTCATTTGCTATTGCCTCAAGGTACAGCTGGGAAAGTCTGTCGTTCTTTGAACACTGGATAATTGGGACCTTATCACCTTTATCTAAGGCTTATTTGCATGAAGCACTGAGTCTCACTTTTCTGGTCATTAGGGGAACAGCATTTTCCTTTACATCCCTGGACCCTGTCCAGCTTTCCATAGTTCTTTTCCTGACTACACTAAAGCCTAGCGAAGGGCAGGTGTCCAAGGTGGACTCCTGACTGCCAGGACTTCAGCTGAGATTTTCCACTCTGTTCCAGCATCCCATGCTGACAATGATGTAGCTAAGGATGCAGAAAAAAAAAAAATAAAAGAAACATTTGCACCAAATTCACATTTGGTGATGATATCACCAAGGCTGTTTACATGGTACAGGCCATTAGAGTTAAAGGATATGTAAAGGGAACCTTTGGCAGGGAATGCAGAAGTAGGAAAGAAGTCACAGTTCTAGTAACCTGCAAAAGCAGACCAGACTCTTCTTCAAAGAACTGAAAAGCACACAGTAGCAGCACTATCCATCATTTGAGTTTCCTACACACGTTATTTTTAATGTCTCATCTATTTGCTGCCTGAAAGACACCCAGAGAGGAGAGCAAGGAAATGAGGAAGCGCTTCTTTTAATCAAGCTTGCAGCATGGATGTCATCTTGAGAAATACTGTGCCTAGAAACCTGTTCAAATTGAGCTTATGTAATATGGTCTTTCACAGGTCTATTGGAGGTCCAGAACTGGAGGTGGAAACTATCCCACAGAGCTGATTCAAGTGGCTTGACTTGTAAGCCTTCTGTCACTGCTTACATTTTCCTTGGTTCTCTTGGCCACTGCCCAGCTTCACATATCATCATTGGGCTAAATAAAATATTTCATTAGTGTCTTTACAAAAATAGCCATTGCAGACATCAGTGCTCATTCAGTAGCTGTCTGCAAAAAGGAAAGAAGTTGGTGTGCATAAGGACTGGGATGAGGAACAAAACAGAAGAAATTATGCCTCTCTGAAAATATGTAAAAAGTTAGAGCTTTTTTTGGACTAATGTGAAGAGTCTGTCATTCCACCTCATAAAATAGATTTGCAGATTTGAAGGGAGTACAGAGAAAAGCAACAGAGTTCCTAAAAAGCATGGGAATAATTTAATATAAAAAGCAGTTGAAAGCACTGCTTCTGTTTTCTTCAGGAAAGAGATGAACAGCAAGGGCTGTGATATTCTGCCCTCTGTGCATAAATGCATACTGTATGATGCTATATACCATAAGCAAAGGCATGAAGTAGAGCTGTCACGAGCTTTTGCTGTTTCCATGACATAGCACAAGTAAAGAAAGCTATTTAAGGCAATGGTGGCCAATTTATCACCAACTTTATGGCCATTGTACAGTTGGTTGGAGTTGGGAAAGCTGTTGATATTTAATCAGATCTCTTGTGTGCATACACACACATACATATATGTGCCATATAACAGCACAGTTAGCATCAAAAGAGAGAATACATCATGCTTTACCTGTTAAACTAAATCTTAGACAGCAGAATGAGGGGATGAGTCACAGCAGAGAAGTTTACCCCAGATCTGCCCATAGCAGTGCTTTGTGCTAGCCACAGTGAGAAGTACAAAAAATGGATATTAGCTCTATCCTAGCTTGGAAATTTCTGTGTTCCTCTACCACTTATTTGCATGAATCCTTGTGAGTGCAACTTCACTGTGCCAGAGTCCATGAAATTTCCACAGAGATTGGAAGTGATCACTGAACTGACATTGATAATCCAGTATTAATACACCTATTAAATAGCTCTTGAGGAATGTCTAACTAATCTGACTTTGCTGACCTGGTGAACTTTCCAAATCCTTTACCTCTGCATGTGGCAATCGTCTGTACCAGGGAGCCAGTATTTCTACTTTTGAATTTCAGCTCTCTGGAGCTGTAAATCCCAGCTGGTACTCTGCAAGCTCATATCTATCATATCTCATCTCCAGCCTACTTGATCCTACTGTAGAGATGACACTGGCAGTGGTGCAGAGCACTTCTGGCAGCTACAGCAAACAGCCATCACTTAAATTTCATTGTCTGTCTGTCCAGACTGTCCACAGATGTCCTATTTGAGCCCTTCTCAGCAGAAATTTTGTTTATCATTTATGACAGAAAGCCTTCCTCCCACAGAGCATTTTCTGAAGATGATTGGAATGAAGGTGCAGTGAGCCACTGCGGAAAACACTGTAATGGGAATGATTTAGAGCAAAATCCAGGTAGAGTTCAACTACAAGTCTTGGCTGTAGAGAGCTGTGTGTTAGGGTGAGCAGCAACTGTACAATGTGGCACACACTGTGACACTGGCAGGCACTGCCCTAAACGATGTCACCCATACCTGTGGTTTGGAAGAGCAACAGCTGTAGGTGCCAACACCAGAAGGAGTGAAAAATTGATGTCACCTTTCCTATAATTTACAGCCTTCACAAAATAAGCCAGTCACTCCGGCAACCAGCCTTAAAATGTCCATTCATTTCTTACTGAGGTTCCAGAAAAACTGGTACCTCTTAGGTATGAAAGAGTGATTACCTGCTCTCCTCAAAAGGCCTTTTCCAGAGTTGGTCTACACCTTTTCATCAGTAAATATGTTTAATGTCATCTATGATTTTATTAAAAGAGGTCAAGTACTGCTTCACCACTGACTCACTAGTGCAGTTCCCACCCCTAGAGGCAAATTGCATCTCATTAGGAAACAGCAGACCGGAGGCAAATATGGAACAAGAGACTGTATTGCACTGAAATAGAGGAGGAAATCCTACACTTGTGCCACGTTGTGTGTAGGAAAATTGTGACATTCCACTTTTCCCACCCTGCCCCTCACATAGCTATTTGCACCAATGCAAACCCAGCTATGAAATAGGTGATGTTTATACCCACGTAGACACAGTGCAAAGATTAAAATTTCAGAGCAACTGAGGAATGGAGACAGACTTCATACTTCAGCATGTGTCAGGCAACCTAAACTGCATTTATATAGTCTTACTTTGTTGCTGGAGTAGTACTACAAACAAGAGAATGCTGCCATGCTTGCTTAGAGTTGTTCCCTCTGGAGCAGCCATGGGAAGACTACTGTGCTTGCATTGCTTTCCTTGGTGGCCAGGTGTAGCAGGAGAGATAAGCTCTCTTGAAACAGGAATGGCAATGAGGTTGTTCTGCCTCATGCCAGCTACTCATGGACCAAGACTGAAATTCCTAGTCACACAGCTGCAATCCTCTTGCATAGTGCAGACTGCACGTTCTGGTTGGCACAAGACAATAGAGAAGTCTCCCTTTCCAAATCTTTATATAGACAGTGCTCCCAAAGTGCAGCAAGCATTGTCCTTCCATCAGTATGGGGACTGAACTGAAAACAAAGAACTGATTCAACTGTAAACCATGAAAAAGGATCCACAGGGACTTGCTCCCTCTGAGGAAGTGAAGGGAAGATGGTGCCTCCCAGTGCTGCTTGCTTGCAGGATACAGAGCCCTGGGGGAGCTGCTAGCCTGCTTACATGCAAAGCATTTGTCACCTGGCTGATTTTTCATTTCAGCTGTGAAGCTGCTCCATTGTAAAGCTATTTCATGAAGCAGGAAAAGCATTCTTCATTTTCCAACAAAAGAAGATCCATTTGTTTCCTTAGGCACAATTTACTCTTTCACATTTCTGGGCTTTGTATTCTTACCTGACAATCGGAGAGTGCTTTGATGTGAGAGCCAACCAAATTTGGAGGTGAGAAATGAAAACTTGTGAAAGCACAAATTGAATCTAACACTGTGTGACATTCACCTCCTCTCCTCCCCAGGAGGACATCTTAGCCCATCTTCTTCCATGGTCTGCTGTACTGGATGCTGATCTCATTTCAAAGCTGCATTATCAGACTCTTTCCAGTAAGTTTCATGGACACTCTCTAGATTTATGCCAGTGCAACCATGACTAGAACAAGTCTCACTTTCTCATCCATATGTAATGTATAAATTCCCCCCATCACTTTTGGATTTTGTCTTGTGGAGTAGGTTGTCATCTAAGGGAGCCTCTCTAAGCATAATAGCAACACCAAAGAGCCAAAAGCTGGATCATAAGAAGACAGCCTATAAATCTAAGTCTTGACAAGGATGCTCACATGACAAGACAACTTCTTTGCATTCCTGTCATCCACCAAAAGACATGAAGAAGTTTGAGAGATTGTCCTTCATTGCAACTGAACAAAGCCCACTGACTCATTTTATGCCTTACACAGGCTGGAATCCATCTTTTTTTACTTTTAGATACACAGGGATTGCTTAGGAACTGCCCTACTGTACAACTGGGAATGCCTGGGGTTCCAGTCTGACTACTATTGGATACAATACAGTTGTTTGAAGCTGTTTTTTAGGCCATTACCAAAAGACAGAGCATGTAGAACTGAGTAACAAGGAGAGAGGTGAGGGCTGTCAGGGGAACTACTGACTCATACAAAACATCACTCTTTCTGTCCCCCACTCCAGAAATATTAAGCATCAAAAACTGTTCTCTTTATCTGGTTATTTATTCCTTTCCCTTCACCCTGTCTTTTTGTGTCCTGCCCATAGATGAAGGCAAAAATCTTTCCTGGGTATGAGTTAAATGCCCTTGCCTTTTGCTTGTGCTTGCACCAGGGAAGGTATCCACAGATAGCATGACACAGTCATTGTAGTAAGATCCAAGGCAGATGAACACCATCACCCCAAAGCAGCACGGTCAGCACGCCTCAGGGTAGTAGCAGCCAAGCATTCCATGGCAACCAGCCAACCGATGACACTGGCCAGGAGCCAATTTGATTTATTTTTGGCAGCCTGACACTGCACGCTACTGTGCCAGTCTTCGATCACAGAAACGATAAGAGGTGACCTTTGAAGGCCAAGGGGACAGAGGAAGCTGAAAGAGGATCTGTCCCTGGGCTGGAGGGGCACTGAAGTGGCAGATGTCCCCACTCTCATGAATGACCATCGCAGTCACACCAGCAACCACCAGTGCTGTGTTTGCTGGGGGAAGACTGGGAGAAAGGTTGAGACCTGGCAAATGTGTTTAAGTCTATGGAAAGAGTAAGCAACAAGAGAAATAGAGAGGTTTAAAGATATGAGAGAATAATAGGATGAAGATGGTAAAAAGAAAACACAGGCTTTCTGTCCAGAAATATTTCCTGTCTGTGGGTACTTTTGTACTGTGATGATGCTCTTCAGAGGAATATTCTTTAAGAAGGAAGCAGCTTCCTACTGTTGAGGACATTGTGCCATAAAGTGTATTGCAGAGCACAGCCTGGAATCCTCAGAGAGATGTGCAAGGAGACCTATTTAATCTTTTTTGCATTTCTTTCTTGGATGACTCTGGGGTCACTTAGCCAGATGTTCAGGTTTGTGACTGGAAGGCTGATATCATACTAGAATAGGAATTCAAGAAAAATCTATATCCATTAACATTTTAAAGAGGCTATCAGCTTGACTCTGGCCAGGCACCTTCCATGTTTGCTTTCTGCAAACATTGCTAAGCTTGAGTGTTGCTGCATGCATACTGAGTAAGTACAAATGGATGTACATACTGGTATTGAACACTCGGTCACAGAAAACTCATTTTTAAATATATATTTGATTGTAGATTTTCCAGCTTCCTCTGTTGGTTAGATGTTTACATAAGTAATAGAATCATGTGCAAATGCATATTAAATTGTGCATTTTAAATGGCCACTTCAAATGATGTGTCCATGAATGGTTGGCCACTACAAATGATGTTAAAACCAACAAAAGCATGGAGAGGATATCTGAAAATTATTCAGAATATTGCGCAGAAATAAACCATTTTTTCATGAGTGACGACTCAAAACAGATAAAATAAATGAAAATTAAAATCAAATAGCTTGCTACTTTAAATGTCCTACCTCTATCCATTACAGTAGATTAATCTGAATAAAAATGGAATGTCAATTCAAAGCAGAATCATTCTTGCTTAGGAATAAGGCATTAGGAATTAGGATTCATTATCCTGTGTACAGAGAACCCCAAAATACTGATTCACCCTGCTCTATTCTTGCCATTGATGTTTATATCTTTGCCCAAGTATAAAACCAACACAAGTACAGCATGCAATATAGCAAATAATACTTCACTAATCACATGACATTTATGTTGTCACTTAACTCATCATATAAAGTAAGAACAAATGGCTGGAGACCTGGACAACAAAAAGCAATCATGGACAACTAAATTTCAAGGCTTATTTCTAGAAACTTCTAAATAAGCAGAAGTAAAACCAGCAACCCTTTGTAACTGTGTACAATCAGTTCAGACTCATACTCTTGAAGGCTGCACCCCTTGCCCATCCCTTAAATCACAAATGTCCTGAATGAGCTCCACTCCAAGTATTTAATCTGTTCTTTTGGATATCCATTCTTCCATATCTGTAAGCTTTTGTTGAGCAGGAATAGTTGCTTGAAGCCCTGGGTTAGCTATGAGGCTTGGAAACCTAAGTGGAGAGTAGGAGCTGCAATCTGTGGAGGAGAAGTAGTGGGCCAAATGAAATTATGGAGAAACATCTGTAAGTACAAGACTGGGTGCTGAGGCCCTCTAAAATTTACATCAGGCTGTTTATGAATATCAAGGTGATATGCAACATTCTCCCCCAACAAGCTAATGAATGCAGGCTATCCTATACAATACAGTATTTCATGAATGTGAAGGTCAGTTTTGCTTGGTACTGCCTCTTAATTGACTTTCATGTGGAGCCTACCTCCAATGTTACCTTTTCTTTTTTCTGCTTATATTCTGTTCCTTTGATAAAATAAGAATGGTCCAGAAAAAAGAGAGAAAAATATCCTCAGATCTTTGATGCATTTTCTACTCAGGTCAGTATCACAATTTATAATCAACTCCTCTTTCTGGTTTGTCAAAAAATGCCCACTTTTGTCTCTCAAAACTCTTCACCCCTTCCCAGGGAAACTGGTTAACCAGACTTGCACTCTGTCAACAGTGAGGAATTGAAAACACCTCCTAGACTGACTTTTGGTATTCAGCCCTCTCTTCTGTCCTCACTCAATGATCTGTCAGGGCCCTTAACCTTTCTTTTCCCTAGCTGATTCCCTTGCTACCCATGTTTGAATTAGCTGACACATCTAAAAGCTTCATGCAAGCTTGCCTGGCATGGGTTACTCCAAGTAGAAACCATACAAGTATAGGTATGGATGAAACTATAAGCACTGCTGAAAATAAGATGTTCCCCACTAGGATGTGGTTGTACTAAGAATCTCATCCATACATAAGCAGATGGAAGAAAGAACCTTTTGACTCCAGGACCATCCCACCAGCAATGTCTCCTGCAGAATGAGAGAACTTTTGTTTGGTGAGATTTTCAGCTAAAGGTGAAAGCCTCCAGTGACCTGGCCAAGTTTTCCCACTGGAGCTTGTCTGTGCTAGTGTGACTGAAAAGATTCATCACAATCTTTAGAACACGCAGAGTTTGGGGAGCTCTCCCTCAAAATCTCCCAGCTGGCAGACACTCTCCTGCCATGAAAAAAAACCAGGGCTGATGGCAGTCTCCATCTAGAGGAACAGGAACCTCAGCAGGAGCTGCCGTATTCCCAAAAGCTGTTTGGAAGCAGAAAAGAGGGTGTTAAGCAAGAAATTAATCTCCCTCATCCCTAAAAACTGGCAAGGGGATTCCCTTGTTACCTCTCCATCTGATGCCCACACCAGCTCTTGCCCCCAGGAGAGGGAGGCAGGTACCCATTTGTGGAGGGGCCCGATCCCTAGCGAGGCACTCCCTCACTCACCTGTCTTCTCTTCGGTTTGGCTGCTCTCCACTGTCTCCATTTGGGGTTGCGCTGTTGCCTTGGCAGTAGCATCCTCTGCGGCAGGGGTGGTGGTGGCAGTGGTGTCAGCAGCAGGCACGTCGGCTTGTTTAGGCTCCTCTTTGTCTTGGGCTTCGTCAGCCTTCAAGGACGGCGAGTTATCAGTGGAAGCTTTAGTGGCACTTTCCCTTTCGGGGGCAGCGGTGGCCTTTTCCTCCGAGGAGGCGGCAGGAGTGGCAGCCTGTGGGGCTGGCTGCTCTGAGCCCGTGTCGGCGGCTCCGTCTCCTTTTTTCTCCTCCGCTGGCGCGCTGCTGTCTTTGCTGCCCTCCTCCTGCTGGGCACTGTCAGCGCCGGCCGCTTCTGTGGCAGCAGGAGCCTCGCTTTCTTTGTTCTCGGCCGCTCCGCCAGCAGGACCTTCCTCCTTCTTGTCGGCGGCATCAGTCTCAGATGCTGGGGCATCTCCCTTCTTCTCGCCCTTGAGCTTTTTCCTTGTTATGTGTCCGCGGAAGCTGGCCTGGATTTTGGTGGCTGCCTTATGAGCTTTATCTTCTGGTTTGATGCCATCTTGCTCGATCTTTTGGTCTCCGTCCTCATTTTTTTCAACCTTTGAAGAAGAACAAGGGAGGAGGGCAGAGGAGAAAAGAGAGAGATAAGTTAAGATTTCTTCAGGTGTAGCAGACGCTTTAATTTTATTGAGAATATCCCAGGTTCCCCTCCTGCTAACCAGTGAAAAGTTGTGAAACAGCCTTTTCATTTGGTATAGGTTTGGAGCCAGGTGGCCCTAATTTCATCTTAAGGCTGGACAGACATAGGTCTTCAGCCAAACCTCCAGCCAGAGGTTTGTAAAAGAAATTTAAAGCCTCTCATCGTCTCTGTCAGCAATGCTGAGAGCATCTTGGCTGTGTGGAAAGGCTTTCAGCAGCTGCATTGTCTCTATTCCCATGATTTATTTTCCTATTCATTTTGAAATATACCAATTTTTTTCCCCTACTCATTTCCAAAACACTCTCCTGGGGGAGATTTTCACAGTCTTTCCAAATCCACCTCTGCTTTCAAGTCGGTGTTTCTTTTTAATGACACCTTGTTTCACAAGTGTGTGACTTTAATGACACCAGGTGCTTTGTCTTTTATAGCTTTTGGGTTTGGGATTGCCAACAGAGAATAGGATTGTTGCAGCCCCGCTGCAGTTCGGTGCTGCCACACGGACACACACAGATATTCACAGGATGTTCTCCTCACAAATACCCTGCCCACAAGCCCTCCAAGCGCTTTGCCTTTGCTCTCCTCTCATGGTTTCACTGAAGGATTAACGGCCAGATTAATATCACTCTTTCCAATTTCAGCTGACTGTTATTATTTCTTTGACTATTGGGGGGAATTCAGCCTTGTAACAAAGAACAGGCTTTCCCCGTGTTTTTTAGACTTAAATCATGCATTCAAGTCTTAAATGGGACCAAAACAGAGTCTGTGCCTCATGCTGGTCTGCTGCAGAGAGATAATGCTCAGCTTATAAACCTTCACTGAATCTACAGGACAGACCATGCTTCACCCCAATAATTTAGCAGCCCTTGGGCAAGTAACAGATCAGCTGCATATTGATGAAAGGACATTGATCTATTAATAATCCCATTGGGAAGCATTCAAAAGACCTATGCAGAAGCAGAGCCACTGGTCTCTTTGCTGTCTGCATTTGGTTTCCATCACTGGCTCGGGTCACAAAACAAAGAAAACAGGCTGACTGGGAAAGATAGAAGCATTTACACCTGTGTGGGAAGAGGGAACCACTCCATTGGCCATTGCAACTGAGATGTGCCATCTGGGGAAAGGCTTCAGACCAGAGGAGCAGAGAGAGGGGTCAACCTACAAACATGATCAACAGAAGTGTGGCAGGAAGAAGAGAGGAGAAGCCACTGCAACGTGCCAGTGTGCCACTGGAAACATCATGCCTGTGGAGAGGGTGAAAGAAGTGGCCACAGCAGCAGCAATTCCTGGGAAACAGACCGGAAGTGATCATTTCCACAGCACAAGAGAGGGTCAATCACACGTGGGACTGATGCTCAGCCAGGGAACAAATCTGGTGCCCACTGCCATGCCAGAGTTGGAGCCTGCAATGTCCCACTGGGTCCCCAGTGAGCACAGATCCCTCACCCTTAGCATTGGTGCCCATCAGTCCTTCAGTGGGTATGGTGGCTAAGGAATGAGCAGCCCCAAATCATCAAGGCAAGAGCCACCCCACACAGCCATGCAGGGATGGGGATGGGTCTGTATAGGAAGTGAGATGGAGGGGGGCACAGGATGCTTATGTAGGGGGTGAAAAAGGCTGTGAATGAATATGTAAATGGGATTAATACACATCATTCTTCCCAAGGAGTTTTTATGCTTCTGACCATGCCCAGGCATAAAATAGTTGTTGCACCAATCACAGGGTGAGCATTATGTCTACACTTCCCCGAGTGCAATAAATGACGCAGTATGGAAAGTGGTCTGCTCATGTTTGCCACAGCTTGTCAGAGAGCAGGTGATGGTTATGTGCAAAGATGATACAGGCACCAGCAGGCTGCAACCACTCATGTGTCTTGCATAGCTAGCTCAACACTGTTACTCAGCATCTGGGTAAGCTTTTCAGCCTACTTCAGCACAAGGAGGTGGAAACAAATTGGAAGTACATTTAAACTACCCAGATAGTGTAGAGCTCCATACAGGCTCATCCATCCTGTTCCTTAGACAAGTTTTGCAGCTTGCAGTAAGTCCTGTGTTGCTGTGGCAACCTAACTGCTTATACCTGAACTATCTGGTTTAAGGAGATCTTGGATATGCCAGCATCACACTGTAGCCACAGCAACGTGAAACTAGACTGGTACTCCTTCAGAGAACTATATAATGCTTAGATGCTGTAGCTTTGACTCCTTCTCCCCAAGGACTGAGGCTAGCCTCAAACAGCAGCAAGATTGGGAGACTGGAAATACAATTTAGACATAACTGTGAGGCCTTAAGGGTGCAGTCCCCATGCCTGATTCCTGCAAAATCATTAGTGAATGTGACAAAATTTCTAATCCTTGGAGAAACAAGAAAAACATTGACTTAAGGGCATCTCTCCTGCCACTGGCCTTGTTGCTTCTCACATCCTAGATACTTCCTATACCAACCAAGACAGCTATTACAGGTTGTGGACTGCTGCATGCCTGACTCTGACTCCAGAGCTGACCTGTTACCTATGCAGTCCTGTAAAGGTTTTACTCCTTCCCCTGCTAGCCAGAGCCCAGGGCACAGTGAGCCACAGGGTTGGCCCTGTGTCCCTGTCAGCCCCTGACCTGGCTGGGAATGGGAGAGCACTTCTCTCCAGAAAGGTCAGACCAGAACCTCTCCCCTGCACCTGCAGCATAGCAGAGCTAAAAGGCTCCTTTGCTATTCCAGCAACATCATCGTCCTATTCTCCCAGTTGGGAAGACATCCATTTGGGTCTTTGCCAGGTCCCAAGTAGTGCAACTACAAAATGTATTTCCAGTAGGCTGCTTTCAGCATAATTTCAGATACAATAGACAAGAAACATGAGACTGGAGCAGAGGTGGAATTCAAGATCGTGGATGAACGAAATGTACTAATAGTTCATCTTTGCCAACTGTGGCCCTCTGGAATTGCTGTTTCTATTCAGTCCTTTCCCCGTAAAGCATCCCAGACATTTGAAAATATTTTTTTTTTCAGGCTACTGGCCTGCAGCTACTTCTAGGGTAGGACATGGTATCCATAAAGTATGTATGTCATGTTGTGTAACAATGAGTTGGGTAACAGACAGGTTGTTCAGGGGGAAATTTTATTCACACAAAAAAAAAGCCTCAAGGCTTTTCATCTGTGGATTATGTGCACAGCAGATAAACCTTAATTAAGGAAGCGCTCAAAAATAACCTGTATACAGCAGAAGCTCCTGGAAAGCAAATTGTCTTCCTTGGAAAACTACAAGGGTGAGTCAGCCCTGCCAGGATGCATTCAAAACCATCTCAGTGGAAAACAAGAAAGCTGTCTATCTCCCAAGCGTTCACGACATCTTGGCTGTAGTATTGTGGCTAGAATAAAGTGACTATTATTACTGGTGTTTGCATGGAATCTAGAGTTCCTAGCCAGGAGTCAAGTCTAGTCAGTTCAGATATTAGTATTCCATCAGCCCCCTCCCCTTCATTTACACATTTATGTGTAAAGTAAGCTCACATTAATGCTTAATACTGACAATACTCCAGATACTGTTAGGGTACATGCAATGTATTGCAATTTTACACAGAGCAAATGTCTTCTGTTTCATTTAGTTTTAAACAAATCGTGGATCCTGTAATGGCAAAAAGGTATTGCTAAGGCAAGTGGATGAAGAGCTGAACAGATATAGAAAAGGACATAGTCAAACATGTCCATTTTTTTATTTTTATATGAAACCATCCTCTCACACCCAATGAAGCCAGTGTGCAAAGCTTTGTCTCTACGAAACACACATTTATTTCCCTATCTACACAGCCCACAGCATCTTTTCAGTCCTAGAGGGATCATACTCTCACCATCCCTGTCTGCTTGTCTGCCACACCTCCAGGTGTCTAGGACATCCCCTCCCAGGCAGATTGTTCCTGTAAGTGAGAATTTCCTTGCTATCACGTAGCTAAGAGAGTAGGACATAAGAAATCAGTGTTAAATCACAGATAGGGCAGAGGTTAGTTCTTAGGTACCAGGAATGTAGAGATTTCCTGGAGCCATGACAAGAAGATTTCTAATATCTGGCCAGTTTTACACCTTCCATCTCCAAACTCACTTCTTGGAGGAGGGTGTGTCAAATTATGCCAAAGAATTAAGGAAGTATTATTATAACCTCCAGACCCTTTTAAATGTCTCCTGTGCTGGTATTTCAGGACAGGAGAAATGGAGAACCTAGGTGTTTTCTACATGTTCCACATGTTTGCAGCCACATACAGGCAAAGAAAGGAGAGGACTACTTTGAGTGCTTTGGTCCTTGCTTGCTGTTAAGTCCACTGGTCTCTCATGGTGTACCTCATTGCCTTTCCTTGGAAAAACAATCACATTGTTTTGTGTCCTCAATGCTGGGGTGGAGAGACCAAGAAAGAACTTACTGTTTCGCTGAAAGGTGTTTGAATATTACACAGCTTCCTCTGCTTCTCGCTCTTGCTCTCCTTTTCCTGGTGTTTCTCTGCCCTCCAACATATAGCATGTACCAACTACCTTAATGTTCATCCTAGGATCAGCCTGCTATATGCTGTAGCCATGCCATATGCTCAGCCATCACCCTGGTATCCTGCTCCTTTCTGTCCTTAGTTAGGAGCTGCTCTTAAATGTGACACCAAATCCCAGAGCCCTTTGATACATGTGGCCATCTCCCAGTACTCTGAAAACTGCATGCTGGGAGCCCAGATTTAGGACTTACACACCTTTCACCAGTCAAGGCATCAATACTGACCAGAGCTTGGATAGCCATAGGACCATTGGCACTTATCAATAACCCACTTCACATATTTCGCCCAAGAGAAATATGATACATGATTGTTATTGGAAATATAACCCAGAACAAACAACTGTGTTCTTCACACAAAGAAATAAGAGCCCAAAGTCATTCCTTTCTCATGACATCTGTGCTAAAGTATGTGCAGAAACCTTTCCTCCAGTTATTTGGGTGAGCTAGTGCTGAATCACCCAAACACCTGTGCTGTTTTTGGGGTTAAGATGTGTCTCAGCCCATGCTCTGTTCTTGACTAGAACACAGTGTATGTTCTTACTCATGTTACTCACTTGGGCCTAGAGTAACATGAAGATTTCTTTCACAAAGGAATTTAGGCATCCAACTCCCAATGATTTCCCAGGATTGAGTCACTTCAGCATTCTTTGTGGGCCAGGCTCCACATGACCTGATTTGGCTCAGAGATGGAATTTAAGGAGCAGAATATATTAAAAAAAAAAAAAAAATGACCAGCTGTCTCCCCAGAAGGAGCAAAGCATGGACACGTGAAAGAGAGGTTTTCACGCTTTGGGAAGTGAGGAAGCAATTTAGCACAAAGAACAGCTTTTTCTTAACCCAGTTAAATGGTGTGAAGACACCTGGCTAGAGGATAACACCTGTCAGCACAACCTGTCTTCAAGGCGAGGCAACAAACAGAGTTCCTTTCTTTTCCCAGGATGACTATGGTGATAGTAGGCAAAACACCTTTGAGAAATAACAGGTTAATTCATCCCTCTGGAGGCCTAGGCAGGATTGTTCCCCAGGGTATAACTAGCAGGGTTTCAGCTCTCCAGTTTCAAATCCTCTAACAATGGAGTTTCCACCCTTTCCTCTACAAGATCCTCTTATATGTAGGAAAATTCCCCTCTATTTTATGATGGCTAGATTAAAATAAGATGGCAGTTAGGCAGATGGATGGATATTATTCACTTGTGTACAGTGGCTGCAAAGGGAGGTGGAAGACAATCTAAGCTAGACTTATTTAGATATTTCTCTAGTGAGCCTTCTCAATAAATCCATACTCTGGTCACCCGCTTTATGACTCTCCGTTCTGTTTTTCATCCTGTTTCTCTTAAGCTGGTGGTCAACCCAGTGTCCTCTACCACCCTGAAGCTCCAACAGCTCCAGCAGTTAAATGGAAAAAAGGCACTCACTACTGCTTATGTTTCCTTTGCAGACTGGGTGAAAGAAAGTAGAGCCTTGCCCCTGAAGGGGACACAAAGTGGATGATGTTCTGGATGATGCTCATGTTTCTGGAGCAGAGAAGCTCACAGGGGGAAACGCTTGCCTTGGGTCTCGTCAGGGCTCTATGCAGCACTTGGAGTGTTGTGGGGCACAAGCTGCACTCACTCATCTTTCAATTTAAAGCACCCAGAGTCTCAGAGACAGGACTGGTGGGAACTTGAGAAGGTCATGCTTTTATAGTTCGTGCCAAGGGTCTGTGTGCACCCTGGGGTGTGGCCTAAGTGTATGAGGGCACTCCAGGGCACAGGGTCTGTAAGGACTGTGTCAAAGGTCTTGAGTGTTCGGCACAATCAACACCTATGCACTTGCTTGAGGTTGGATCTGTCAGTTGTGTCTAGTCCCATTTTTGGAGGGAAATACTTGTGTCACTTCAGAAGGAATCAGTCTGGAGGCATTCAAATCAAGGAATCAAGGCCTAGAAAGGAAACAGGAAGGTATACAAGCTGGCAGTGTAAATTCACTCCCAAAACAGCCCATATTGAAGAAATTCAGCAAAAGTACCAGGTGAAAAATTTCCCTTGAACTATGCTTTGATTAGAAAAGTCCATTCAAAGAATAGGTGATTTGTGATGCAGATGTACTTAGATAGAAATGCAAACTTGGATGTCACTGGACTGAGGAGAAATTTGATCTTTTTAAGCTCAAACTACTAAGTGGTTTACTTGGTTGTGTTTGGGGCAGTTTGGGCAAGGATTGCTGCTGCTATGTGGGCTGTTTTGCAGTAGCACTTTCAGACTCGGAATCCATAGCCTGCTGACCATGAGCAAGTAATGAAATCCAGTATTATCAATGTATCTCGCTTCTAACCTTTTCTTCCTCGGTCTCTTTTTTTTTTCTTTGCTTGCTTAATTTTGGACTCCACAAATTTTTTCAGGGAATTGTTGTTAGCCTCTGGTGGCTCAGAGTGCCTGCCCCCAGGCACATTTGATTCTGATCTAGCTGCACCCAGGGCACAGAGGCTAATTTCCTGCTCAGGCATGCTCCCCTGAGATCTTGGGCAGACAGCTGCTGAGATTCCCCAGAGTCCAGGCTTATGCAGGGTCTCCAGAATGATTTCCACAGGAAGCAGAAGTTTATGTCCTGCTCCTACCTCATTCCCTCCATGGCAACACAGGGCATCCCATTCTTCAGGCCTGTCGACAGCACTCAGCCTGGTGTTGCCTGCAAATATGCTGATGGTGCACTTTATCCCACTGTCTCTTTCACTGAGAAAGACATCAAACAGCACTGATCTCCATATGGATGCCTAAAGGTCACCACTTGTCACCAGTGTCTACGGGGGCTCCAACAGACCGGTACCCTCTGGAGGTAACTGTCCAACCAATTCCTCACCCACTGATGAGTCCTCCCATCAGAAAAATCTCTCCACTTTAGAGAGAGGGATGTCACTGGGGACCATGTTAATGACCTTGCAAAAGTCCGAATAGTGACATCTGTAGCCCTTCTCCTGTTCACTGGAGTAGTCACTCCATCACAGAAAACCACTAGGTTAGTCAGGCAGGACTTGCCCTTTGTGACACCACCACAGCTTTATACTAGCACCTGCACAAAGAAAAGGTGTCTTTTCTCCTGAACTGCAGCTATAGCTGGGGTGAAACCTGTGGCTGCCACCTGTGCCTTCGGTCACACACAGCAATTAAACTTTAGGAGGGACAAAGGTGTGTATCCCAGCTGAAATTACAGGGTGTGCCAAAGAAAGAAGCAACCAGGATTTTTGATTTGGATCTGGCAAGGCCAGTAAAGTAAGTACTGCCTTTCTTATTGCTCCATTAACCTACTGGTCAGACCTTTGTCTTTTGTTTTTCCAGTCTTGAAAGAGAGTCCAGCCCCAAGCATCACCTTTAGCCAACAGCCTCCTCATTCCCCCAGGAGCACCATACACTCTTACAAGTCATCAGAGCTGCTCTTAGCAAAACCCAAAAAAAACCAGAGTTGTAGGTCTCCACGATTTTATAGACTGGCTTTAAAACAGTTCTGCCTAAGACATCCTGTCCCACAGCCTCTTCAGTTTTGGTTCCAAATAGACCAATCCCACAACCCTGCTGCAGAGCTGAACTCTGTGTGCACCATGGTATTGTATCCCCACAGAGCAGCAATCCACTGCAAAGGCTTCTACCTGTTGGTACAGTCTCTGTATTCTCACTGAGGCAGCTGGCTTATTCTCGGCTTCCAGTTCTGATGGATTCAACACGTCTCACTGGCATGGCCTCTCCTTAACCAGCCAGGAGTAGCCCTACTGGCTCTACTTCTTCCTCCATGGGATTTCCTGACCACTTCTGATGATTTCTTCCTCCATGGTATTTCCTGACCAGCCTAGCTTCACTAGGACAGGATATCAGCCTAGCTGCTGGAAGGCAGAGAATAAGGGTCTTGAGTCTAGACCTGATCTTCATGGAAGCTCAGTTTATTGATTTGTGCTGTGGATTTTCATGCCTAACAGGGCTTGACTGACATAGAGATTGCCCTTATGCATACCCCTGGCTTGCCCTGGCTATTGTCTCCACACACCTTTACTTCAGTGGCACTAGTGCTGATGTTTGCCCCACAGATCTACAATTTTCTGGTAGGACTGTTGTGACAGCCTGTGTGGGAATTCATTATAAGCAGTGGGTAAGACATGGAACTGTCTTATGAATCTGAATTCTTCATAGCAACTCCATGTCTTGGATGCCAGTGACCTTACAGGAAACCTTATGTGAAATTATTCTTGGCCTATACTTAGTGTTCATTTCTCATACGTGTTTAAAGTAGAAGCAGAGAAACGAGAGATATCTGTATCTCCTCCCTGCCTAGGCATTACTACAGGTGAGAACAGGAGTGAGACCTACTTTTAAGATATCAAGTACAGGAGACAGATCACTGGTCCCACTATGAGCTCTTACATACTGCTGACTCACAGAAGAGTGTGAGAAGACCCAGACCATCTTTTGCTATTCCTTCTATCCCAACTTATTAAGGAAATAAGTTGTAATGGTTGTAGGGAAATCTTATTTGAAGTCCAGTACTAAAAGCAATGTCAGATGATGAAAGCAAAGTTGCGTTTCATTGATTCCAGTGATATTTTGCTAGGGGTAATTTTTACAAGACCTCTGTGGTCCACTGCTCCAAACAACTTACAAATGGAAACATTGTTAAGCTCCAGAAGGACTCTGAACATAATTAAATTAGTATTTGTAGTGCTGCAAGAACCTTAAATGCATGGTATGTAGCTCAGTAAAACATTGTGCAATATTTAAACCATGCTCTTATCTACTTATCCTGTCACTGCAAGATGAGAACATCCTAAAAGGGGGCTTAAGTGTCTGCCAGAAGGTCTCCAGAGGGGAGCTGTGTATGACACAGCTTCTTTCACCCAAGAATCTGGGCTTGACTGCCTGAGACCATGCCTGGTTTGTGTAACTCCAGTGCTTCCCAAGCACTGCTCAGTCAGGCCTGTGATTGCAGCTGTCCCTCCTGAGTACCACAGTCCTGAGTGCATAATGTTGTGCCATATCCCTCTCCTCTCTTCCCTCTCCACACTTCAGGTGGGTTGTCACCAGAGTACAGGCATGGTTTTGACTGGGAAGATCCTGAACACATGGCTCAGCAATGCCAGGGCTTAATCACTTTTCCTTGGCCCTGGTACTGAGCTATGGGAAATGCACATGTGGCTTTGAGCCATTTTGTTTCCTCCTTTGCTCCTTTACTGTATTCAACTCTATTGAAAAGCGGGGTGGGGGAGGCAAGCTTGCAGTGCCTGCTGCAAAAACCCCTTTGTAGACCCTGCTATTTAAGTGCTCTAAAGACCCCCGACCAAAGCGAACATGCTGAATAGATGTGCTAGGGAAAAAGCCACAAGTCTTTGGATCTGACACTTATAAGGGCTAGTATATCACAGCCACATTTAAATAGTCATCCAGATCTCCTGATCTTCATGCTGCAGGACAACTGTCATTTATTACAATTTTTTCACCATCTGGGCTTCCCATTTTAATGTAGTTACTGGAAAAAAAAAAAAGAGTTTCAATAAGTATTTAGTATTTTGGTCATAAGGTCTTCCAGCTATTTTCCATTCTTCAGTCAGGAATCATGTCAGTAGCCTCAAAGCACTGCATATTGTAATGCCTTTTCCCTGGGCACACAGTTTAGATGACTCTGCGACTGTAGCAGAACTGTACTCTACATCCAGAAACCCCTGGAGCCCAGCCTGTGGGGTCTTTACTCAGAGGCCCCTGGCAGAGAAGCTGAGGTAAAAGCTGGTAAGAACTCCTAGGATGGCTGGGCAGGCAGAGTGCACAGAGCAACTTCCATGTCTTTCTACTCTGATGCAGGTGTGATATGGAAATAGGGTTTTCATCCTGAGAAGGACTTACGAGTTTCTGGAATAGGAATCTTCTTCCCTCAGGAACCCATGCAAAGCCAGCAAACACTGGGAAGCTTGCACAGTTGAGCTAACACTAGAAAATGGACAGTGTTTCCACTTCTCATAGTAAGGGCCAGTTCACACTGAATGGCTCTGTCACACACTAAAGAGGAAATAATTGAAAATCTCCAGGGTCCACTAGACCTTCCCTGTACAGTGCACCATGGCTGATTTTGTTCATCCACACTGCAGGAGTGGTTTCTACCAGTCTCTGGACATTTGCCCAAAAAAATTACTCTCTGGGTTCCAGTGGCAGTTTATTCCTTCAGTGAATTAAAAAATTCCTCCCAGCATTTCAGCTGGACCCTGCATCTTGTCCATGCTGACATTAGTTTGTTTCTGCTTTCTTAGTAACACTCCTTCATATATCAATAGCTCTCAGTTTAATACCAGCTTCTTTGTCAGATCACTCCTCCTAGCTCTCTTAAACCCTAACCAGAGATCTTACTTGATTACTGAATTTACATTTGTTCTACTTAGAAATTGCTAACATGTCTCCTCAGCTTCAGTGAATAATGAAACACTATACTTACAAAAATAGTAATTAGCAATATAGCTCAAAATAAATCAATGTGTGGATCAGACTCCCAAAAGCAGGAGGAAAAGCTGCAGCCATTAAAATAGGTGGAGCTGAAAATAGCTAAGCATCTGGGGATAAAGAAAGGGAAAAAAAATAGCTTAAAGGAACTTATGAATGGCCATGTCCTATAGCTATTTAGCAATCCACAGAGCCATTGCTGACACTGTCCCGTGTCTGACTGTTCTATTTCCTCTTAGTTCCCCTCAAATACTATTCAGCACATTTAGGAGTTTTCTGAGGATGTCAAGCCAAGTAAGAGGAAATAGACGAATGTCAAACTCTCATCAGTGGTTGTCCAAGAGTTTCCATCAGGGCTCCTCCAATCCTCCTTCCTTCCAGATGAAGGAAGAGGTGCCTAGTTTAAGAAAAACCAAATGTATAAGGATTTATAACACTGACAACCATTGTTATTTCTACATCCTTGGGATGGATCTCCCTTGTGGTGTAGGAAAGGAAGTAATGAAACAAGCAATGGGAGACAAGACAATGGGCATGTGTTGAAAGGGCACAAGGAGCACACTGGTTTACAGACAAAAAATAATTCAGACACTACAGCAGGTAGCTTGTATTCTCCTAGCACCACCTAAATACAGTGTTATTTTTTGGTAGAAAGTCATGATTCTGCTTCTTCGGGAAGCCACAGAACTAGGTTGGTCCTTGTCAGATAAATTAATTGACCCATTAACAAAAGAAATACCAAATTGTTCATAAGACACACCTTCAGAGTCATAGGTCTGCTCGAACAACCCAGATTATGGTATGCAAATGTCTAGGTTATGCAGCCAGGTCACGTCATTTATTGTACTATACTTTTCATAATAACCGGTCACTCTGTCAGAAAAATAGAAACAATGCAAAAACCATGCAAATTCCATCATAGTGAATGATTATCTATCTAACATTTTAGCTCAGGAGTGTGGTGGTTTCTTTTCTTTATTTGTCTTTCCTTTTATTTTCTTTGTTTGCAACTCTTTCTTTTCCCTCCTTCCTGGTCAGTGAGAGGAAACCATATTGTACAACTATCACCAACTGCATGTCACAAACACACATATATCTATGAACATAGTGGAGTAAGAGAGCAAATTGCAATGAATATACTGCCTGAGGTCAGTTTGCATAATGAATTCACTAAATCCTACTGAAATTAAATCAGAAATTAACCCTAGATAGAGAATACTTTTAAACCGATTAAATTCAACAGGACTCATTTGATCCTCTCCAGAAAGAATGTACAAACACTTTCTGTACTCTCTCAAACCAGCCACTAAGTTTTTGGGATCTGCCTGATCATTAGAATATCTGAGGATGCTAATGTAGAATTGCACCTGCTGGGGCTTTCAGGTGACTAACATTTTGATTTCAGTGCAAAGCAGAGAAAAAGGTTTCTACAAGTAATTTCCTTTGGTTGCAGAAGCAATTATTTTGAAGCCTGAAGAAAATATAACATATTCCCCCAAGACACCTGCTTTACAGATTGTACTCTCACAGAACTTTACCATGAATTATTAACATTTTAGTATACATTCCTATGCTTTAACTCTAGTTGTTCCCTATAAACTTGACTCAAAGAAGAATTAAAGGGCCAGGTTTAAGGAATGAATGGTGGGATCTTAACAAATGCCTCATTGCCTTAATCCTATTGAAACCAGTGTGAATTAGGCACCAAGCCTTTCTGAAAATCCTGCTAGGCTCCTCCCTATATAAATCTTATTTGTTAGGGCAGTTCTGTAAATTACCTAATACCACCCTGCCACTGTTTGGAAAAAGGCTTGTAAATATCTGCTGTGAGATTGCAAAGTAAAACAAAGTAGCTTAAAGAAGACTTAAAGTGTCAGTAGGAAATCTGGATATTTGGAGCTTAGGAAACTCAGGGGTATAAAGGGATTACTGTAAAATCTTGGTCCTAGTTTTTGCAGTTGGAAGTTGAAAGCTAAAATGCAAGAGGGAAAAGTTTGGCAAAGGAGAACAGAGGATCTCAGGGTTAAGGCAGCTGACAGATGGCTGTCCTACACCCCTGCCCCACCTTTGCTGCTGATTCCTCTGTTATCCCGGCCTGTGCTTTTCATGGGGTCATTCCAAGTGACAAGTTCTGCATCTCTGAGTAGCTGACTTCAGACACCTTGAGTCTGATTTGGAGCAGTGCCAAGTATTCAGAGCTGCAGCTGACAGTAATGGGAGATGTTTTCAGATATGTGCAACTGAAAACAAAAACTATGAATAAAGGTCAGGCCCTCTGTTTCTGAAATTCAGAACATAAAACTAGGGCATCCTGCTGACCAAACTCTTTGTGCCTCAACTGTCCACCTGCAAAAATGGAGTAAAAATACTCACTTATCTCACATGTGTGTTGCAAAGATTTACTAAGTGATATTAGGGATGTGCTCGGAATCATAAGATAACTCAGGAGAAAATTAGTATTTCTGATTTCAGAGGAAGGTTTGAATACTATTAAGCAAACTTGTGGGGATCACACACTGACATATTATGAGAATTCAAAATATTGAATAACTGCTCATTAAGTGAGTACTGTCCATTCTGTGACCTGAATGCAGTCAGAATCCCTGAAAAGAAAAATGTGTTCCTGTTATTAAAAGTGTACTGAAATGCATTCACAAGAGGAGACCATACTGAGGTTGCACAGGCAACTACATTCCCAGTGTTGGCTTATTTTTTTTATATTCGCCTTAGCATCTTTAATAACTTTCTTTTAACATAGTTCCTCCATGGTCTTTATCACACATATGTTAGCTCATATTGCAACTGAAGTCTAAATCTATTTCCACTCCCAATAATGTGGTATAATTCAACTTTTACCCAGATTTCACTTTCTAAAATGTAATTAACTACATAATGGGAGCTCAAAACTCTTGGCTTCATCAGCATCTTACAAAAAAAAAAAAAAAAAAAAAAAAAAAAAAAAAAAAAAAAAAAAGAAGCCAAAAAACCCAAACCAACTTTCAGTGTCCAAGAGGTGTCAATGCAGAGCCCTTAGGCAAGGTGTGGGATTTTTCAACAAGCAGTTCCCAGGCAGAAAGAAGCAATGGCTCCCCAGGGTGCAGGCATTCAGTGTGGGATGGGATGAGGCCAGGTGCCCAGCTGAGTCCCAGAGCTTGTAGGAAGCTGGTGGTCTCAGAAGCTCCTGGGAACTTCCTCCCACATGGAGATACAAATGAAAAAGCACTCATAACATCAGAAGAGTGCTCTCAGTAATACAACACATCGCCATAACCCCAAGCTGCACCACGGGAGGTTCAGGTTTAACATGAGGAGGAATTTCTTCACAGAAAGGGATGTCATGCATTGGAATAGGCTGTCCAGAGAGGTGGTGGAGTTACCACTCCTGGAGATGTTGAAGAAGTGAACTCAGTGCCATGGTTCGGTTGCCAAGGTGCTGGTTGGACAAAGGTTGGACTCTATGACCTTAAAGGTCTTTTCCAACCTAAATGATTCTGTGATTCTATTGCGGGACTTACATCTCAATCACTCAGTATCTGCCTCTGGGTCCAAAGCCACAAGTTGTCCATCCTTGAATTAGGTGAAGCAGGATTATCCATGGAAAATGAAGGGTGTTTCTTAGCAAAAATATTAACAGAAAGTACATCTTATCTGGCATTTTAATGAATGCACAATTACTGCATCAGGGAAAAGCCCCCTAAAGATTTAATCATTTAATATGTACAAAAAAACTATTGAACAGAGAATTACTTTGTTCAAAGGACCAGCTCTACCCTTGCCTAGTTTTTGTCGGTTCTGTAGCTACCCTGGAACATCAGAGCCGGAATAGCAGGGCTGCTGCAGGGCAGAAGCACAGGGAGTTGATAAAATGGGAGTAAAGGAACAGCAGAAATCCTGTTTAGCACTTTCCATGCTCTGTATAACTGAGCACGATTTCACTGCCACTGGCAGTAAAAGGACCTCCAGTTTACACCACAGTACTTGAACTTGTGGTTGTTTAAAAAATTGTGCTTATCTCCAATTCTGATTAACTTCTCCAGGCATTTCTGTGCCACTCTGCTTTCACAAATGGATTTCCAAACAGCAGAACTGCTTTGTATGGTAGCCCTCAGAGGTACTCAGCATCTTCTGCTGTCTGCTGCACCTGACAGCAAGAAGAGTTTAGAGGCAAGTACCCAAGAGAAATTGAAAAATTACAGGTTGAGGATATCAGCATCGATGATACCACAGTACATGAAGCTGAGAGAAAATGAGTCACGTGAAAGATGGAACTGGATGGATATAATGAGGCAGAGCAACAAGAAGTACATTTTGCCCTCTGCAGGGACGGTTCAGAACCATGGAAGAGAAGCAAGCAAGCCCTGCCAGTGGGGCCACTTACTGCACTTTGTGAGGTGGGAAGGCTGACCTTAGCTTGGTAAGGCCCCTTCAGTTCCAGGGCAGATGCTGACAAGTTACAATATTATCTGCTGTGGTCAGTGCTTCTTCTTCTAGAGGGATAAGAAGCCAGTGAAATCTCACAATCAGAGATACTTCCAATAAAATTATCTCTGGACGTAGTCCAGTGCTTTTTCTGCCATCCCCTCCATTTCTGTGCTGCAGCAGTGCACATTTCCACATGGGCTGCAGCAAGGTTAGCCTAAATTCCCAACTATTTGGGAATAGAAGGGACTATAAATTCCATTCTGTCTCAGGAAAGCTAACACAAGAGCTACATTTTCACTGCCTTCCTTGGCAAATATGCATCAGAGAGATAACCACACTTTCATTTGGCAAGGAGGTCTATTTCTTCCCTACACTGACAGCCTCTCCACTTCCATTCTTGAGTGGCAGAGGGACAGTATCCTTCCTCCAGACCTGTGAACAATACCTTCTCTTTTGGCCACCTACACTGCCTCCATGAAATATCTCTTCTGATCACTCTGGCTTGACTGTAAGCTCTGCACCAGTGCTTTGGGCACCACTTGGAGAAGCAACTTTCTTCTGGAGATAATCCATGGACACAGAGGATTAGGAGGCAATACAACAGTTCAGCAGCTAGCATATGTAGCCTCGGTGGGAAAAATTCCCTGACTGTGCCTGGCCAGAAAACTGTGTCCCATCTTATACACGTGAGTTTTGAGAAAGGCAGTACAAATATTCATCGTCTCCACAATAGCAGCAGCATATTCGGATTTGGAGAAGGCTTTCATCCATGAAAGTGTAAGACAGTGTACCACCAAGGTTCTTGCCTCTTCTCAGGCTCAGCATTAAGTGCAGTTTGAAGGCTCTGATCTCTTTTTTAAGTGCATCCTGGTGTGAAGCTTATGATGCAAACCCTGTTGTGAGCACAACCTCCCCACCTGGAGATCCTCCAGGACAACAAACCAGAACTTCACGAGCACAGCACAAACTCAGAATACAAGACCTATGATAGCATAGACCCGTTTGCTTCCACTACTTCAGGGTCAGTCCTTCCTTATGAGATCCTTCCATATGGAATCCTGTAGGCAGGTACATGTTCCACCCCACAGATACACACACACACAAAAAAAAAAAAAAAAAAAAAAAAAAAAAAAAAAAAAAAAAAAAAAAAAGACTGGCAAATAAAGCAAACAAATTATTTTTGTTGTTAAATTTATTCCAGATGAGGAGAAGGGAGGGGAAAAAGAGTGGAACAAACCTATCCTTTTTCTGTCCTTTCTAGATTAATTCATTCAGAAGAAATGTGAATGTTAGTTTAAAAGCTATTGGTTGTATACAGAGAAAACAGGCAGAATTACTGCAGCAGATTATTCCACTTTCTACTGTGCCTCAATTTCCTCATATACAAATGGAGAAATAGCAAGAGTTTTCTAGGATTTAATTTTTTAAGGATCTAAGATGAAATCCTCCAATATCAATGAAAAGTGTAGTACTAGTTTCAGTGATGAGAGCTTTGGCCCATTTTCCCCCCAATTATTTTGCAATCTATCATTCACAGGCACAAGTCAAAAGTAATGTGACTCATGTATTACATAAAAATGCTTGTACTGTCTTACAAACATCTTTCTGGGCACATGTTAAAAGGCAGAAGAAGAAAATGTAAAATGGAGACTACCTCTGAAACCTCACTTCAATTTCCTCCTGCCAATGCCGTTTAAGAGTCTTTATTGTATCTTTTTCTTGCTTGAAAGTGTCCCCCACCTCAGCTACTACAAAGGACAGAGCTCACAGAGTGGGTACCAATTCAGTATTCTCCTGTTATCCTAATTTCAAGCACAGCAAAGTGCCCTATTTGCCACACACCATTAAAACCCATCACTGAATTCAGAATACTGATTTCTTCATGGTCTTTTTCTGTGTTGCTATTTTGCCATAATAACTCATTGCTTCACAAGCCTTAATGGATATTCTCCCAGGGAGATAGGTGGGCTTGTTATCTCTCTTTTACAGACACTAAAATCAAACAAAAAGGGGCTAAGGTCAAAATGGCCAGAGCAACAACAAATTTTGGGTCCCCAATTTGTAATGCCTTGGATTAGTATTTCCCCAGCTCTGTGTGTATTGACAGCAAACCTCCATACAATACCAGCTCGGCATTTCTGCAAGTCAGACCCCAGGTGTCTCAAGCTGAGAACCCAGAAAATGAGAACACACCGATTAGTGGCCACCCATGGAAAACCTCATTTACGCGGCCTTTTCATATCACATAGGAACTTGTGACAAAAGGCAGGAAAAAGCCTAATTCTTCAGGGCAGTATTCAATTGCCAAAATATGAGACCATTCCTCTGTTTTTCGAACAGCCCCCTGCCCAATTCAATACATAACCTTCACCACTGGCAGTAAATGAAACAGATCTATAGAAATCAGCTTCGTTTATGGCAAAACTCATTCAGTCCCTAAGTATATTCCATTCTGTGCACTGAATGAGACAGGGATCCTATTGAAAAAAAAGGTGCTAGTGTTTGATCTCATAATTAAGAACCAGATTTTTAAGTCTATTCATGAGAAAGACAAATTAAAGATGGATAGGCAACCCTTTCAATTAACTTTCTGTATTCTAAGTGTTTGACTTTGAAAACTAAATGTATGCTTAATAAAGGTGTTTAATCTTTTCTTTTAAATGTAAACTAAAAAGGGAGAAAATAGGAAATTTCATCATCTGAAATCACAGCATTCTCGTCCTCTGTTTTATAAAGGTGCAACTGTTACCTATTAAATGGCTGCAAAATTCTTTGTGCTTTTAAAGATTTATTCCTCTAATCTCAACAGACCAATAAATTAAAAAACCACGGTGTCTATTCAAAGAAGACCCCTACCAAGAAAATTCCTGTCCAAACAGGAAAAGCCCAGCAAAGTTTGATGTAGATGAAAAGATTGTCTTTGACTATTGCAATTTATCTCATCTCCCAGAAGCTGGGTAATCCTGACTACAGGCAGGGTGTCTTGTTCCCCTCTTGTGTTGTGAAAAAAGACTCAGGAATAAACAAAGGATATCTTCCCAAGGGTTATATGGATTTAGCATGAGATACTGGAAGATACCACATATCAGCTTTAGTTCTTCTATATTCCCATGCAGCAATTGCTCTTCTGCTGCATGAGAATATACCCAGAGAAGGTGAATTATATCTCAGTATGTTTAATTCTGTATTCCCAGCAACCACTAGGACACATCATAATGGCAGCAGAGGGGATTAAGCACTGAAGGTGACTTCTAGTAGGAGTATAGCACTCTGGTTGGGAATTTCTGAGTGACTGCTATACAAATGCTTGGAGACAATTCATGCCAGGCAGGTAGAAGAAGCCAGCAATTGAAAAATCCCTTGTAATAATTGTCCCATGAAGACGATGAACAGGGCACATCGGTGTGGAGTTCCAGCAAATGTTTGTGTTCAGGAGACAGATGCCGGAGCTAAGTCTAGGGAGAAGGTGAGATGTCTTCCTGAAACCGTAGCCCTAAGTCTGCTAGAAAATATGGGTAGAACTGAGCACCTTGGTACCATAATACACCAAGTGAATGCATTTGAACCTGCCTGTAATGAATGCTGAAGACAGAGTGACATTTAAACAATCTGGGTTTAGGCATCTTGCTCTGGTTATTGGGGAGGTATCTTTGGGTTTGGATCCAAGCCCTGAACCCCTGCACTGAAACAACTCTAGTTCCTCTCTGACAGCATGTAGTAAATAGATATTTATTCAGTATCTCAGTGGACACACTAGCTTCCCTAAATTATAGAAGATGTTGATTCAATCTCTGCTGTACTTGAAAATATCTCAAGTCTTTTCTCCCTCCTACAAAAGACTGTTTAGAGCAGGCTGTTCCTATCTTTTCCTACTTAAGCTTCTTGGATTTTTCCACAGAAAAATTGAATAGTCATCAATCCAGAGACAGAGAGGATACAGAAGTAGATTTCACTTTATATCCTACTGGTTAAGCACAGATCTGCAAGAAGACAGACTGGATCCAGTTTCTGCTTCAGTGAATATTTGATAATAATCATATGAAATAGTGTTGAAAGAGCACAAGAGACCATTTAGTCCATCCTCTGGTCCAGATGTAGTTCCTGCAGCCCTACAGTGATTGTATCTGCCATAGTTTACTCAGTATAACACAGTGCATCACAATCTCTTTGGACACCCCATTAAAGACCATTACTCTTAGTTTTAAACATCATGGATAGCAGGAACAGATAAGTCCTATTTTCTTTCACTTACCAGACTAGCACCTGGGCCACTCTTGGCCTTATTCCTTTGAGGTTAAACAACCCAGATTATTTCAGTCTTTTCTCCTTTGGCCTCAAGCAGTTCTCACTATCCCAGTGTACATCCCTCACTGGACCACACTTCCTGAGAGTAGAGTACAAAACTAAGGCAGGACATTTCAGCTGAGTCCTACATGTGCCCATCAGAGCTGAAGGCTTATGAGATGTGTCTGACACGCTGTGCTTCCACTTGCACAGCATGGTAAGATGGTGTTCCCCTTCTTGGCAACAGGATGACATTCTAGCCTAACTTGTGGTGCTCTAGAGACCCTGTCTCCCCTCCTGAAGGACAGCCTGTGGTCTCCCGTGTAGAAGTGGCTGCAATTTATTAATCATTCCCATGGAGAGCACTTCATATTCACTCTGATGCAGTTCAAACCAGGTCCCTGGTTTGACAAACTTTTCTTGAATTACAGTGGTTTCCCCCAGCTCACCACAGCTGGTTTATGCTATCTGCAGATTTTATAAAACACTTCCTCTACACAGTTATCCAGGTTAAAATTATAATATAAAGCACAATGTATTTAATGAAAATATGAAGCATTGGCAGGCCACAGTACAAGCTTGTGGCAACCTGCTCAATAGTCTTCCGTTTCAACAGGAAATCAGTGAGAATTGCTCATTGAGTAAAATTATCTACACCAGTTCTGCATCCCTGCTATAATGCCTTCCTTTGGAATATGTTTCTTTGCTTCATTTATGATAAAAGACTGTGAGATAATGTCAAAATCCTTACAAATGACAAGGTATGACAACTACTTCCTCTGTATCCACAAGGCTTGTTATAGAAGAAAGCTAAATTAGTTTGACATGATCTGTTCTTGACAGATCTGTGCTGGCTCCTAATAATCTCCTTTATTTGATTATTTCCACCATTTTTTTTTTCTCTAGGAATGAAGTTAAACTGGGTACTCTGCAATTTCTTATCTTCTGCTTGTTTTCAGCCTCCTGACACCTCATCCAGCCCTCATGAGTCTTCAAAGCATTCAAATCTTATGGTTCAGAGATTGCTTCCCTCACCTTTGTAAATAAGCTAGGATGACTTGAAAGAACCATCTTACATCAGTACAGCCTGATTGTTCTGCCCTTTTCCTAGATCCTGATCTTCCTCCTTTGTGGCTCCTGTTATCTCTTTTAGCCATCAACTTGCAGCTGATCACATTACTGAAGACGTGCAAAAAGGGCATAAAATGCTTTGGCCTTATTGACAATGCTTGATGTAAAGCTTCAACCACAGTTCTCCCCTCCTCTACATGAGCACTACAAAGAGAGAGAGACAGGATGATATCATTTCACTATCTTGCTGTGGCTCAATTATTATTTTGTCTGTGTATTGAGCTGATTGTGGCTTATTAAAGGATCAACTAGGCATGCCAGTAAACAGCCCATGAATGTTATGGGGACTTTACAGTTGTAAGTGTAATTGTCTGAGGGCTTTAGGCATCTCCACACTTTAAAAAGGGAGGAAGCTCTGAAGTTCTACAGCCTATGGCTGGCACCTCTAAGAACATGCTTCAGTTTAGAACAATCCTTTATTTCTCAGTTCAGAAAAACGGTAAAATACTGAGAGATGTTTCAGACTCCTTTTGACAGTCACACCCTGATTAAAAAGTAATTAAATTCTACAAGATAAGGCATTGTCTCGTGGTATCTCTTCCTGATTTGTGGAATCATAGCACTCAAAGCAAGAAAACAATGAATATAAGTAAGGATTAACTGAGCTTTAAAAGAAGATTTGCTAAGAGTTCCTATCTATGAGCCATTGGGGTCATTTTTCAGTAATTTATCTTTTTTGTTGGTTTTGGTTTTGGTTTGGGGTTTTTTTGTTGGGTAGTTTTGTTTGTTTTTTTGGTGGTGTTTCTGATTTTCTTTTATCTTCTACAGTATCTTGTACATTGGGATCATAATGGAGGATTCTTTTTGCTGCATATCCAGTTTTACCATGCAAGAGTGAGCTTCAAGTATTGTTTCATATATTAACTTTGCTAACTATTCTCTGGAAGTTATCCAACTTCTGTTTACTTCATGGAGATTTCAGCTGGCTTCAGTTCTTCAGTTATTTTGTCAGATCTTTCTTTTCTTGCCCCTTTTGTCCTTTCCTTAGGGTTTTTTCTCTTCTAGCTGGTATTCTGAGTGGAATTTAGGATACAAGGGAAAGAACATTTGCCAGTGCTGTACTTTAGGCAGGACTGGTTGCATCCCTATCATGATTTTGACTGCAATTTTAACAGTCAACATTAAACACCAAAATTTTGTTGCAACTGTAAGTCCTCAAAGCTCTATGTAGGACTCAAAATTCTCTTGGGTTTTCCACAGGAAATGTAAATAGCAATAGGGGTTAAACCCACGGTGTTTCATCTTTGATCAGGAAAACTCTCCATTCTGGCAGAATCATCTCAGCCTGTGCAATCCAAGTTGTTGCAAGCTGCCAGTCTGACTTCTCCAACATAACAAGCTAAGAATGAAAATATTAACAGTAGGTAAAGTGACAGTTCACAATTCTAAGGAGCACAGAGAAGTGCACCTGCTGGGGGTAAACTTTCAGTCCAGCTTCTAGAAGCCCCTTTGCCTCAGTTACCCATCATTCCAGTACTGTCTCTTAGCTTCACCACTCCTCTCAGGCACAGCCAAGCAGGTGATGGATGCCCTCCTTGCATTTGCTCAGCGGGTGATTTCCAGCAGTGGATTTCACTCTTACATGAAACCAAAGGGCTGCAATTTTGCTGTCAGCAAATCAGCAACTGACACCTGTTTCTTTATGTCTTCCCTTCCAAACCTAGATGACTTTTTGTTAAATTATTTATAAATCCACCACTGAATGCCTTATTCCTAAAGCTGGAGGCAGACAGAATGTGGAACGATAGAAGGAGAACAATGGTCAGCTCAAAACCGTTGTGGTTTACATCCTGCTGCTTTCAATCTGAATTAATACAAATGACTGGCCTCTTCTGCAAAAGAGCATAGCATAGTACCATGGCGCCCAACCTGCGCACCCTGGAGTACTTAACATTGTAGATTTATAAGGTCATTGGATGAAATAAATGGATTAGACTCCACTCAATAGTCTGATGAACTGAATGCTAATTGATAAGTCTTAACAGTTATACAAATAATCAGAACTGTAAATTATTCTATACATTACCAATTATTCGAAATCATCCCAATTCATAAAAACTCCAAAGTCCCTGAGAGCACAGTAGCACTTCGAGGTAATCATGGGAAGGGTGGAATAAAACTAGCTTCAGAGTGGGGTTCAGATCCAGACACACTCCCCTGCACTCCTGAATTTTAGGGGCATTCAAACCAGACAAGTGAGATTCTTTTGGAATCTTTTAGCTTTACTAATTACCACCTCTTACGGAAAGGTGTAGCCTCTAGAGAGAATGCCTAAATACTGTGAGATGTCCCAGCTTTCTATAAATAGAGATATACTGTGATTATGGCTGGAATTAATTCAAGAAACTTCAGATGCAAGATGAGTAATGAAAGGGACTGACATTTATTGGTCATAATTTAAGAGACTGTAAGTACATGCTGGCTTCCCTTTTGAAACGTAAATGCCAACCATCCCTGGCTGGCAGGTTCAGGACATCCTGTCTTGGGCCAACAAGACATCTGTAGCACAGCCTGCTGCCCAACAGTGGCATTAGAAGCCAAGCAGTATGATCCATCAGGAAAGCAGGAATGCTGATTCTGGTTGGTACTGCATGCATTGCTTCTGGTGCAGCCATACCCTTCCCAGCTGCTGCTGTGGCTAGGCAACTTTTTACCTAAGCCAACAGCAAGGTGAGAAGTGAAGATGCACCACTTAGCTGTCTCTGTGTAGGGATGCTCTTTTGTGTCAGCTGTAACTCTGCCCAAGTGGAGAACTGGGGCAGATACAAAAGCTACTGGAGCTCAAAGAAGGAACCCAGTTTTCCTTCAGATACCAGTGCCTGGAAAGGTGAAGGGAGCCAGACCCTGGCAGTAGTGGCTGTTGCTGCCAGCAGGAGCTCCCAAGAAGCACACATAATGCAGGGCTGGGATCCAGCTGGGGAGAGAAGGAGCAGCAAGAGGACTGCATGGTCAAGGGAGCAGGGGGAAGGCAAGGAGCAGAACAGATGGGGAGAGGAGACAGAATGAGTAGCAGGCGGAGACAGCAGGAGCAGTGCAACTCCAAAAGCACAAATTCCTTTTAATGTATTATAAACAAATCACTGTTTTCACTAGGCTGCTCCTTCACCCCATACACATATTGTAAGCTGGATCACTCTGCTGGTCAGGGAGGAGTTACCACTGGTGAATAGAAGGGAGAAAACTAGGTTGCAGCCCTACTCTCAGGCCCTGGTCTACTGTAATAAAGCCTAGGTCTGGAAAGAAAATCAATAGTTTGTGTTAAGGGGCTAATAAACATCCTGGCACTGCAGGAGTGACTGAGGATGGATAAAGCAGAGCTTTGCCTGTCTAAAGCAAAGCACTTGAGGGCTTCTGAATCCCCCTTTTTTTCCCCATACTAATTGTTTAGTTTCCAAATTAAAGGAGCATCTTGCAGAGATGGCCATAACAGTCAGAGAATGTATGCTTAGATCAAGTCAGAAAGCAGGTTAATAGCACTGCCAGAAAGAGAAACCAGTTCTCCCTAAACCAATTCCTATGTACTGGCCTGTGGTGCTCACAACCATGAAAAGTCATCAAGTTTTACATGCACTCAGCAGGTGATAGAAAGAGCCCTAAGGAAATATAAACACCTTCTCCACATGAGGCCATCAGAGCCCTGAGGTTACATGTCACCTCCTGGTGTGCTCAGGAGGATCTTGGAATTATAGATTAAATGGATGTGGATGGATTTCTGACTTTGATTTTGGACTTCAGACATCGAAAGGTGTTTCATCTGGGTACCTGCTCTGGTACTCCCACAGCAAGATATTCTACCAGTAAGCATTTGTACCTTCCACCATGCCTTTCTGGATGACCAACCTCCTCTTATCAGCCCAACATTCCTCTGTGTACAGCTACTGCACTACAGTTATTTCTTTACAACACTCAACACTGGGATTTCAAAATTTAGATGCAGACAGGTAAGAACTGCTGCCAAATCTACCCCTGAGACCTGTCAGACTCACAGCAAACAGGGGAATCACACAGCGACTTCCAAAGGGCATCAAAACAGAAAGCTGCCATCAAAAGGTTTCTTATCCTCAGGTGTCTTCATAGCACTGTCATCAGAGCTATTGTTCATTCTCAAATCCAAAAAAAGCACCCCCCCCACCCTCGTGTAAGGAGGAAGCCCAAAGCAACAAAGGAATCACAAATCATTTGTGTTCAGGAAGAGGACAATGGGAGGCTTGTACAGGAGGAAGGATGCATGGCCCAGTAGTGCATGCACTGAGCAAATGGCAGTCAGCAATGCACCACCAGCCTTCCACAACCATGTAGAGGCCTCAGCTTATAGAGCATTGTGCTAATAATACCAGGGTGTGGGTTTCATCCCATACAGACCATTCACTTAAAGACCATTCACTTCAGTGATCTTTGTGGGTCTCTTCCAACTCAGAATATTCTATGATTGTGGTGCTTGTACTTCAAATTATCTCATCCAAAAGCAGAAGCAACCTTCAGGCTATAGCTGCTGCTGTTTTACCTGTTAATACACCAACCCCTCAGCAGATACTGAGATATCTCAGTCTGCTTGGTAGAGATTAGGCAGAACCCATTTCTGCCCCAGGTCCTCTGCCATGGACAGCACATGGAGCACACGAGACACCATGAGGAGCACAGGCCTCGCAGCACTAGCACAGCAAATCCAAGCAGAAATATACATCCTTCATTTGCATCATGCAAGATTATCAGGCTGCCTTCATCTAGCAAGGACCAACGGGCCTTGTTCACCTTCCCAAGGCATTGCAACTTGGCAGCCACCAGCAGTGAGAAATTCCTGCTCTCTGGGAAACAAGGAGAGGGAATTATAATGCCTGTGCAGGATGATCCTGGGATGGCATCACAGAATCCAAATCAGATAATATTAAGAGTTCCAAGGAATCCACAAGGACCATCAAGTCCAGCAATTAAGTGAATGGCCCACCCAGGGATTGATCCCACAACCTTGGCATTAATAGCACCATGCTCTAACCAACTGAGCTAATCTCAGGGTCCAGCACAGGGGGCCTGAAACGAGAGTGGGTTCGAGGTGAAAACTCTTTGCACTTTCTCCTTCTAGTCAGTCAAAGCCACATGACCAAAGGAGGGGTCCCTCTCATCCCCATCTCCAAGCGATGCCCATCCTCTCACCATGGCATGGACAGAGGCTGGAGCTACAGCCTCTTTTCCTTATCCTGAGGCAGGAGCAGCTCTGAGATCATTCAGGCAGACTCAGCATTAGGCCAAGACAAGCCCTCAGATAATACATGTTTGTTCCTTGGGTTGCACACGTGTCCCCAGCCTGGCATGGTCACACAGAAGATTCAGGGCAGCCCTCTAGGCAGGGATGCCTCTGCATACCAGTAGGTGCTGCCTGACTGGTTTTTGCTGGGACTTTGATTCAGGAGCAAATGGCCAAAGACATTTTGGATCCACAGACTGGTTTCTTTCCCACTAAGCACTACCACTGTCCTTCTCCCACTGGAATCTCTGCCTGCAATTAGTTTTCTAGGAGGGGGCTTGTCTGTGCCATTAAGAACAGTTACATTACATGATCTAGGAGAAATCAATGTCTCTAATAGTCAGCACAGGCAGTGGAGGAGAGGGTGATGGGAGAGCTGTTTCTCTGGAGACACCCTTCTCAGTCAAAATCCCAGGGGCATTGCCCCAGGAAGAGAAATAGTGAGGACCTGGAGTAATTAAACTTCCATGGAACAATTGTTTACTGGAAAAAACACAGAAGCTGCTCTGTCTCTCAGAAAGGCAGAGGCAATGGCTAGACTCTCCGTAGGTGCAGATTAAGTGCCTCTGCTCTGAAGTCAGCAATCTGTGGCAATGCTGGCAAGTGGTGGGAGGAGGGTTTAAAATACCCCTTTTCCTCTGTCCACAGTGGTGTTAACAGGTAAGACCACGCCTTGCAAGTTTTGAAGCATCTGGATCACCCAGTGTAATTAAGTTATCCTAAATTATGCCTGAGACATTTTAATATCATGAGACAAGAAAACCTTAACTCTGCAGGCATCTTCCTTTCTCTCTTTTTCTCCATTTCCTCCTTCTCGTACACCTCTGCAGTTCCTGGAATGACAAGCCACCTCACCGTCTGGCTGTAATTGCTGGAACTGTTCCCTAATGCTTTTGCCATCTCCAATTGCATTAAACTGCATCTTTAGAGGTACAGCCCTGTTTATTCATGCTGCTCGTGTGAAAGGGGGAAGAAATGCAGACTGCCTCTACTCCCCTCTCCCTCCTTTGATTTGATGGGTGTGGCAGGTTTAAACCTTTGCAGCCGCTGGCTCTCCGGCGCTGGGGTGAGGATGGAACGAGAGGGAAGCCGTCGTCTGTGGCTGGTGATGAATGAGGCTCATCTCACCCACAAGTGGGAAACCTGCTTGCGGGTTATTGTTTAATCACTCATGCAATCCAATACTGAGCACATACCCCCATAATGTCCATCTGTTCTAGTATGCAGTGCATGCAACATTTGCATTTCTAGCCACCTATCTCACTGCCCAGCCCCGCGTGTTACTGACTGCATCTCTCGCCGGCAGGAGAGGTTGAGTTCAGGTTTTCAGATATATCTCAACAGCCTTTCAGTTATGCTACCTCTCAGCTGAATATTTTGTGGGCTCAGATTCAGAGCGGCAGTCAGCTGTAGGCAGAAATGACAACACTTTGCTATCTACATCTCTCATGGGCGGGCACAGTCAGTCAGTCAAATACTTCACTCTTCACACTGGCATCGCACCCACAAGAAAGAATAATCTGCAAGGTATGAGCGTGTGAACGTATTTGTCTCTGAGGGGTGGGAGGACAGACACACATAGGCACACCTAGACACAAATGTGAAGAGATTTCTTCCACACCCAAGCCTGTAATTTCAACGTTTTGCTCTTTAGCTGCCAGAAAGGCGGGACACCAGGGACTTCCCCCGAAAAATAATTCGAGGAGGGCTGTCTTTATTTTGGGAAGGAAACTCCTGCCAGTGCTGAAGAACCCACTCCATCTTTTTCTCTCAGTGAAAGGTCTGGGTGGGGACACAGGAAGAGCACATGCTGAAACCCGAGATCTTTCTCTTCGCCCAGTGGGAGCTTTCTCTGGTGTACCACCAGCTTTCCCGGGCGAGCTGCTATACTGCCAGTTTGGCGATCGCGGTGTGCGTTCAGGTAGAGGAGCAGCAGCTGGGCTGTGAGCGCACCGCTCTCGCAGTCGGGCAGTGTGCAGGGAGGAGCGCACGCTGCCGGGGCGCACCCCGAGCCCGCCGCCGGGGCGAGCGCTCGTGAGCGCGCAAAGGGGTGTGTTCCATGCGGGGGATTGGTGCGGGAGTGCGGAGACGCGGCTGTGTGCGAGCAAGGCACCTGCGCGCCACGCGTCCCCAAATGCCACAGAATACAAAAGGACAGGAGCAAGCCCACAGAGCGGTGAAGAACAGATATTTCAGAATATATGCCATATTCCATACATGATGGTATGGGCAGAATGATCCTTATTCCCCTGTAGCTCTCTTCTGACTCCAAAGAACCTCAGGGTCCTACTTTATTTTAAAATTTGCCGTGCACCTCCGCCCACTGCTCTGTCACTTTGCCTCCCTGTCTGCCTTCCTTCTCCTCCCCTGCTCTTTTCATCTTGTATTTGCCATCAGAACGTGCTCTGCTGGCTGATTGCAACGTGTTCCCCCCTTCCCCCCCAGCCTTCACCTCCTCCTTCCAGATTTTAGTGAGCATATCATTAATTGCAAAGCATTTGAAAAACCTGCATGAGGAAAAACACAGGATGACGCAGGGTCTCTTTCTATCCAAATCACTTGCCCCTCCCCATTATTCTACAAATTTCTCCTTCGTTTGCTAACACACATCTCCATTCAGAAACACTCTTTAACCTGAATCCTCTTCCAACATTGCTGTTCACAGGAACTGTAGTTACTCGCATCAGCGTGTGAACAGAATACTGCAGTGCTACGCTGTAAAAGACACTGAAATTTACGCATGTATAAAGAAAGTAACCAGTATGGTGCTGTGCCTGAGTTGAGTTTTTTGTGCTCAGAACAAAAACCAAAGCTCTTTGTCACTACTTACAAATCAGTAATTCTTGGAAGTTTCTAAAATGCCTTGCAAAGATATCTAGGGTCAGTTCCTGCCTCAAAGTTCCACTGCATAAATCCAGCATCCTCCCAGGGAAGTCCAAGAGGTTCAGCCAAAAGGGCTCTCTTAAATCAGGAGCAGATTTGGGGTTTCACACCAAGGGGGAAGGGTGAGGGGGAAATGATCCAAGTAGCTTTTTTCCCCTCTAATTTCATTATCATTTTGGACACAAAAATTTTGACACTGAAAACTAGCCCCCACCCAAACCATTTCATCATCTCAATTCCCTTATAGCAAAAGCCAGGCGGTACCAGGAAAGAAAATGAGCGGGTTTCCAACAGGTTCACACCGCGAGCTTCTCTTATCCCACCCGAGTTCAGAGCTAACAGAGGCGTGGTCCTCTGTCTCTTTACCAGCTGGTGCACAGTTGCCTAACTGGTTGTACTATGAAGGGTATTGCAAAGAGAGTGACTCTCCCCCTCCTTAGGCTAATGCTTTTGTTATTATTTAATTGGATTTTTCACTATAGCTTAAGTTAAAAAAAAATTCCTTGAGGTTAATTCTTGCTCAGATTGTTGTAACACATAAAAACGAGTACACCTGTCCTCCACGCCACCTCACAGCACAGGCACATAAAGCAGCTCCCATTCATCAGAAACAGGAGCAATTGAGAGCGTTCTGATCAGGGATCAAGGCTCACTGGGCATCCGTTCTTTTTTGGCATAAGATGAAGAATTGCTTCCTTTATCTCCAAGGTAGAGCCAGATCTCATCACGTTTCCTGCCAGCCGCAACACTCCCCTCCACCTCCCCCCCCCCGCCCCATCCACACCCTCAGAACCACAGACAGAAAATCCTAGGCAATATAACTGCCCCTATTAAAAAAAAAAAAATATATATATATATATATATATATAGAGGGGGGGATTCTGGTAGCTCCCCCAAATGTGGATGTAGGCCACCCCCCTTCCCCACATCACCAGCCCCGGAAAGGCAAAACAGTCACGTTGCAGGGTGTGAAAAGAACCTTCAGTAGCAAGATGCTAAAGAATTGCAAAATAGACGTCTGCTGAAAGCAGCTGAAATTTCCTCCCCCCTAACCCCAGCCCTTACCCGAGCCCCTCACACACTCAGGCAGACACGCACCCCACGGACATCCAGCAGCCTGGGAGATTTTTTTCAACAGAAAGAAATATAAAAATCTGAAGCTCTACCTGTTTTGTTCTTCTCATACAGCACAGCATGATCGTATTGTCCCCTTCCTTCCTTCTTCTTCCTTCCTTCTCCTCTCTCCTTTTCCTCTTCTCTCTCTTATCTCTCCCCCCCACCCTCTCCACTCCCTCCCTCCCTCCCTCTCTCTCTCCCTCTCTCTCTCGCTCACACACACATACACACACGAGCACACGCGCACACACACACCAGGGCAGTTAGCAGCAACTGGAAGGTCCACAGCTATTGCTCATCACACATGCACACGCTGCCTCTCCCTGCCTCCCTCCCTACCCTTCCCAGAATTGTTCACCAGCTCTCCCCGACTCGTCACCTCCCCACCCCACCCCCACCCCGGCAGCCACCCCCACCCCCCACCCCCCCCAAGTCCCTCGCCAGCCTCATGAATAATTAAAATCTTCAATCTGGACCCAATTACCCAACGACTTTCCCACTGTACAGAGGCGACAGGGGAGAGGGGACACTGCGGGCTGCGGAGGGGTGGGGTGGGGTGTGTCTGGGAGGCACCGGGCGCCTGGGGAGCCCCCCGCCCTACTCCCACCGGAGCAGCCGAAGACCCCTGGCCGCCTCCAGGAATGGGATTTATGCGTGAAGAAAGCATAAATCTGTGCTTGGGTGGGGTGGCGTGGGGTGGGCACGGAGGGGAGAAGAAGGAATGGAGGTACTGCCACGGCAGGCAGTATATGCCGTGCACAGGTGATGTAACGTAGGTGGGAGCTGCGAGCTAAATGGGAACTGGTAAATCTGTTAAAATGGCTGTTAAAACCCCTCTCGCCAGCACACTCGCAAACATATATGCACGTGCTGCCTTCTCCATACGTGCAGCCACAACCCCTGAATAGTGATGTCCTGCAGCACTGAACGGGATAACTTTCTCCCTTGTTCCCTCAGTCTATCCCACAGACCTTCCACAGGCACAGAAAACGATACTCCTGCAATGTTTGGGGGGGGGGGGGGGGGGTTTGCCTTTTTTTTCCTCTTTTTCTTCCCCCCCCCAACAGAACAGCTTCCAAACCCGCAGAAATCATCCCATTTCCTTCCATACGGATCTCAATTAATTTCCGTGTTGAAGTACTTCCTACACCTATTGATCTCTGCCTGCAAATTGCTGTGAACTATTGCGAGGCAGATGTGCATGTTCACACACATGGAGGCACCCCCCCATGCACGTGTGAGAGCAGAAGTGCATGGGTCTGCATGCACAGGAGATCATGGCGATGCAGGAGACCCGGCCAGCATTAATGCGAACATGCACTCGCTCCCAAGCACACGTCTGGAAAGTTATAGCACCGTGCTTTCTCAGAATATACATGAGCTGGAAAGCTGTATCTGTCATTGTGAAAGAATACCCCAGACAAAAGTTAAACAGTTAAAGCCTGAAAATGTTGAGCATGTTAAAAATATTTTCTTTTTAATTGTGGGATTTTTAGGACTTCATCTACCAAAATTCAAATTTTGCTTGTTTCACTTACTGAGTCTGGGAGGCACAGTCAGATGCTGTTCTCTATTTAGCACTAATGTCACTACATCAGCTTCTCTGCCACACCATGGAGTGACTTCCAATTTATTTTTAATATCAAACTGCCTGCAAAAGAGAAAAAAAAATTGTCTTAGGTTATTACTAAGGTCTTTGCTCTTTAATTACATCTAAATACATTGTTAACACAAATAAATATTCATGCATGTGTGCATACTTATACAAATAAATGCATACGTATCTAGATATAGTTTCTGGAATACCCCTCAGTACAGACTCCTACATAATCATATCCTGTTGCTATGATATCATTGCAGTTCCCAGTACACCATTTATTTTAGGAAAAGCAAACAGCATCTCAAAGAAAATCTAGCTAGCTATCTACATCTGTATGCAATTTAAGTGTCTTTTAGGGTGAAGAAGGTATCAGCATTAGTCCTGGGTTACAGACTAGAAAAAGAAAGTAATGATATGGTAATGACATTCAGAGAAGACACTAAACTGGGAAGAGTTGCCAGTACCAGCTGACATAGAAGTAGACCAAAGGATTAAGTAATGCAAACCAGATTCAGCTTCAGAAAATGCATGCAGAGAAAAAGAAGGGAAACTACGCAATCATAAAAGACGAGAGGTAAGAAGTGGAGTAGTAGAAAGCAGTGGACATCACATTTGAGGAAGAGATCCCTGTGACATAAATTACTGTTGGCAACACCACGCCAAGGCACTGAGGAGCAGTGCAATGGCATTTTGATTTACACCTATGGGACTTAGGAGCCTCTGCTCTGGCCTCTGGAGTTGCTGGGGGCTCATCTCCATGACAAAGAGAGGGTGTCATGAGCTTGTGGGCACTTGACAACTTACATAGCTGTTCCCCATGCCCTTGGGAGATGGGAGTCCCCTGGTCAAACATGTCTGAGAGCCTCAGCTAGGTCTCCCTTTGGTGAAAATGAGGAAAAACAGGAACGTTGAAGGTGTGCCTCTGATCATCCTAAAGCAGGAGCCTAAACTAGGTCAGACAAATCATGCTTCAGAAGTGTTTTAGAAGCTTATTTTCTTCCCACTGACAAGGCCTTTTTAGGGAATCTCCCTGTGCTAGGGAGTCCTGGCAAGGAAAGCCTTCCCAGCCCCCACCTTTCTCAGACACCCACGTGGAGGGGGAGCAAGCTGGCAGTAGAACTGTGCTGGTGCTGTCAGAGAGGGTCAGGTCATTTTCATGTGCTCATCCAGGGAGTTTCTCACCTCCATCTCATCTCACAGCCAAAGGCAGAGCCAGCTCTCTTCACGCCCAAGCACCACAAACACTGTACGCTCCAGTTTATGGCGAGGAACTTTTGGCACATAGACAAAACCTCCTTTACATGTTCCCCAAACATACAGACTTAGTGGTGAGTGGCCAGTCCACTGTAGGCTCACATCCATGCTTCCTCTGAATTAATCTCACTACATAGAAGAGCCATACATTGAAACCCGAATTTGCAGGACATGTCAGTTCCTAACACCACTGTCTGTCAAAGGACACTTTCAGTGTATTTAAAAGTTGGACCTGAAATTCTTTAGCAAATCATATGGTTCTGAAAATCATATCCCAGTATCCCCTGCCTTGCCATTTTTTGGCTGTTTTCACGTCAAACTGTGAAGTAAATGATCTCATAACACAACAGGAAGAAAGGACAAGTCCACAGCAATGAAAAGTCCACAAGCTTCAGCCAGAGAGTTAATGAAAATCAGAAGCAAAAATTAAGGGAAGAAGAACAGATGAATCTCCATCTCTTTAAGTGCCCAAGTCAAGATGGGATGCTTTCATTCAAATGACACCTTTGTTTCTCCAGGGCAGTGCCAGCTCTGGCTCATTCAGCACTCCTTCAGAGTTGCAGGATAACACCATGTCACGCAGTGTAGACATGCCTTGAAAGGCCCCTTTGACCTTGGCTTTTGAATCTACACAACTAAAAGGAAGAGCAGTTCCAAAGAACAACATGAATGGGGGACCAGTGAAGTGAGCTAGAAGGGGGTGAACAATGACCATAGATTTTAAAAGCTTCATCTGAGACTTGACTGAATGACAGCAGAGGAGGTGGAGAGGTGTGATATTTTCAAAAGCTATAAGCCTCTAGAAGGGAATAATTTGGAGTGATATATAGTCCACTGTTTGGTGTATGCTGTATGTTGCTTCACCATAAAGGAGGTATGGTTAACATAAAGTAATTATTATGGTGACTTCTTTAATTCAAAGTAATGTCTTTAATTTAAAAGGATTAAGATAATTTCAAAGTAACAAGACATATTAGTGGTTATTACAAAATAAAGTGGGTGGAGTAAGAGACACAAAACTGAGCTTTTAAAGCCTCTTCAGTTCTGCTGCAAGATTACCCCAGCAGCCTGTGGTCCCTATAGATTGAAAGAAAAAAGCCTTTTCAGTCCAGCTGCTAATCTATGTTCAATAGCAAGGCATCAGATTCAGTTTCATTTTGAAGAAGTGCATAGTTCCAGCCTGCTCCTGGGACTGTAATCAGGTTGATTCCCTGGCCAAATGAAACTACATGAAACCAAAAAGAAAACAGTTTGCCTATAAGAGCTGTCCCAGTAGCAACCATACTAAAGTGAAGAGGCATCTCTTTGAGAGAAGTACTGTGAAAGTCCCGTTACTAGGGATATTTAAAGCTTCAGTCAAAACAGCTCTGGAGTGAGCGACTTGCTTACATTGGGAGATAGACTGGATTTTCTCTCTATTCATATGTTCCACATATAGTGGTAGCCTTGCCTTTTGTTAGCCAACTTTCATGCTTGAGGGAAAAAAGCCAATTTTATAAAGAATTTTTGTATCCTCATTTGAATAGGTATTCCTGAAGATCCCACTGTTGTAGCCCTGGTTTCGTGCCTGAGATATTTTGGTTTTCTGAAATTCTTTTCCCAGAAAATTTTCTAGAAACAAAAAAACATGTTTTTGTAAACTGTACCTATGTTTTCTTCCTTTTCCTAAGAAGGACTTCTTCTTGATGTCCCTCTGGTCTGACCAATGTAATTTAAAAAATTTGTCTTCTTGTCACCAATCAAATTGGTCTGTGTAAAAAAGTATATAAAAAAGACACATCCCCAAAATAAAAAAGCCATTTTCAACCTTCTGAAGTTCACAGTCTGTGTCATTGTAGTGTAAAACAACATCACACTGTGGAACCACTTGCAATTTCAGTCTCCTCAGTAGCTTTGCAGATGTGTTCTCATTTGGCCTCACTTTCAGTCATCTATGTCTTGGTGACACAAAACAGTGCAGTGCAACACTAAAACCAAACCCCTTTTCCAAATGATTTAGATGTAGTTATGAATCTCCTTGGAGAAGTACCCATTTTTCAGTATAAGGATCACTTATGTCAATTTACGTAGGATTTCAGTTAATCCTGAATTATTAATATTAGTAAAGGAGAGGCTAGTTTATTTTGACCTAAGACTGAAATAAGAGTCTCTAAAGCTGTGATTTTCAAAAGCCACAATGCCACTTCCTCTTGCAGAGAAGGCTTCAGAAAATGCCAGGGTAGAAATGCTGTAATTCATTCAGTGTCTTTAATGACTGCTGGGTTGTATCCTGCACGATACTGAACTCATGGGACATCAGCACCTGTTGCCATCAAGCTAGTCACAGAGATGTGCACAGGTGCTCTGCTTTTATTCCCTGTGATTTCCATTTTGATTCCCATGCCTGCACAGCTGGGCTCACAGCACTGAAGACACCTGATTTTACAATATCCCACGTAATAAGAAATGGCCTCAATAACTTCCCCATTTTCATCATTTTAGAAAAAAACGTGTTTTCTGTAAATTTTGTGGTGTATACAAACTGGAATACCTGGGTACAAGCAAGGGTAGAATAATTTTAACGCGCACAAAGAATGGTCTGTACAACCCTTGGATCAATGTTAATTATTATTGAGCTTCAACATCATCAAAAATGCAAACATAACAGTTAAATCCCAGCACGGCTTAGAAACTCTTCAACAAAATGAAATCTCATCTGCTTGTCTGTCAAAAAGAAAAATGTCATCACAGAAAGCAGTCAACCTATCAGCTATTATTCTCAGTGTAGTTGTAGTTTGCTATGGGGGAATGTGATACTTTACAAGCCAAACCAAATGTGAGACAGTATGACCCAGGAAGCCCCTTTCTTCTTCTCCAGGGACCCTTCAATATATGCTGTTGTACACAGTCCCTCCTGCTGTAGCACAGGCTCAGAAAAGCAAGCTTTGAAGGAGAATCTGTGTCAACCAGGAGCTCAGCATGGGCCAATTTACCCTGCTTCTCAGGCTGGCTCCACCCTTCACTCTAAGTCCTGCAGTGCCACGCCAAGCTGCTGTCAGTATCCAGGCTCACAGCTCACAGTGCCACGTGGGGATGTCTGTGCTGTTCTGTGCTGCGAGGTGTGATGGGGCTGAGATGGAGACAAGTGCTGAGGTGAGTCCCACACACTGACTGGAGCAGAAGAGCCCACCCTCAGCTCTGTTTTACTCCACTCCTGGCCTCCTCTTGTTATAAATGCCTATTATAAAGTTGGCTTTTCACAAGGTGTGTGCTATATGATTAATAACTTTGTGGTAAGGATATAAGTTTTTATTTCTGCTGTTAGTAAAGAAAATTAGGCATAGTGGTAGTAGTGATAGAGTATGCTTAAACTGTCTGTTTGGCCGGGATAACATTCAGTGAACATGTAAAGAAGACTCTGCTATTGATACACCAACTATCAGCATCTACCATCTGAAGAAAGCATGGACCAAGGCCCAATCTGGAGGTGATAATGAACACAGCCAAGAGACACGCATGCTCTAATAAGGCGGACCCAAGGAGGGTCCCTGCAAAACAGTCCCTGGAATATGGAAACTAGTTTATGGAAAAATATGAATAATCAACAGATTGATATAATAGAAAGGGTATTTAAAGAAAGTGTCTGAAATAGCAGGGCGTGGACTTGGCTAAATGCCAAGTCACCCGGCCGGCTGTACTTTGCTTTTTTATCTCCTAATTATCTTATCTTTTATTAAACCTATTTCTTAAAATTTACAAAAAAAGTGAATCTCGTTTTTCACACTCTGCTGATACATTGCCATTCCCCTGGCACTGCAGTGCTGAACAGGGGAGCTGCCCAGTGATACCAGTATGTTGACATGACAGTATTATGGTGTGAGGCACAATTTCCTGAGCCTGCTTTGGACCACCTGGTCCTGCTCTGCACATGTTCACAATGCCCCTCATTTGTGCTAGGGTGGGGTTGATGAACTGAATGCTTCAGCATTGAGAGGAAGAGTGGGCAGAGACAGATTCATCCTCCTTCTGTGCTGTCTTCTCAGCTGACCAGACTCCTTCTCCCCAGCATAAGAGCTGACTTGAGCTGAAGCAGTCTGCATGAGGGAAGGTACATGGGGTACCCTGGACCCAGACAGGGAAGGAATGAGAGGGAAAACAACTGAAGATCTTCCTATGCCCTTAACTGCCATTTCAGTGTCAACTGTGAAGTTTCCAGAGATGAAGGACACCCAACGGGCTAAATCTGCCTTAGTCTTCAGACTTTCAGGAAAGGGATCAAAAATTTCTAATCATGGTCATGCTTCACTCACAGGCACATGGTGACCAGGCCACAGGTTGATCGGGATCAATGATAGAAGATAGAAGCAAACTCCAAAACACAGGCTGTTAATGGATGTAGGAAGTATTGGAGAAATAATAGAGTGAGCTGACTGGACTCTTTCACTTACCCACAGCTGTACATGGGGGAGTTAGAACAGCAAAGATCTACCAAGAATTAGTGAGCAGGAAAACTGTAAATATTCACTTGCCTTTAAGGCTCTAAAAACACTCTCTCCTTGCCTTGACTTCATTTAGTTTAGCCACAAGATACTTACTGAAAGAGGAAAGTCCAGATCCCTCAGTCTGCCAGGCAGACATGGTACATGCAGAGGATTGTTCCCTTGCAGTAGGATCCTCAATGCAAAACTCACTGCATCTGATTAAAATGAAAGATCTCCCCAGTCCAAAATGCAGAGGACAGGACTTGGACAGACAATGGGTCATAGTTCAGTCTCACCACAGCTAAAATTTTGTTACAATTCCCTTTAAATATACTACTGCTACAAGTAGGATATACATCCATAGTGATTTTGATGCAATTTTGTATCAAACCTATATGAATTTCAGCTTGGGACTGAAACACTCTTGCATGCTAAAAAGTGCTCCATTTAATCTATAAAAACATGAATACTAGAGAATGGGAAATCATAGATATAATTCCTGTAGATTATCATCTAGCAGCATCAGAGCTGTGCTTTGTGTACGTGCATTTAAAGAGTTCTACATTACCAGATCCACACCATATCCAACCTTCTTAAGAGTGCCCCGGTACAGCAATTATTATTTCTTTTCCAAGACCTCACTGTTGGCCAAAGGAATTCACCCCAGAGGGCAGGAAACACAGATGGAATTTTATTAAGAGTCCAGGTCTGTGCAGGCAGGAATCCAAATCTGCTGCCCCGTGCATGGAAAACTGCATTACGGCAAAAGGCCCTATTTTAGCTCAGCTCTACACGATACCGAGCCATGTTTCTGGACTGTGATTTTCTGGAGGTTTAAGAGTTGCTCCAAGCAAAATGATGAATTTTCTGTGTAAATCTGAGGGATTAGCTCCTTCCCCAAGCAATTCTGATGGCAACCAGAAACTTTCTGCAGAGGGGCAACCTAATTTCTCAAAGCAGCCCAACTCCCTACCTGACATAACAGTTTTATAGGACAAAGTGCCATATCCCATGCATGCCTGGCACTGGGTCATGCTAGAGAAGCATGTTATATGCTGCCAGTCGTGTTTCCCACTTGCTGCACCCCTTTTTTTGTTCTACAACCTGCATGCACAATTCACTCAGCCCCTGGTGTAGTTGCCACCCAGAGGTGTCAGTCCCCTCTGTCCAGTATCTGAGGCACAACCTGACACAAGTGGAAGCCAGAGAGGGTTTTTGAGCTTGTAGAAGGCAGCAGGAAGAAGGAAGGGAGGTGATGAGAACCCACAGTTAAGTACACAAAGACCTTTATGCCTGCTCTGGTAATGATACAGCAGATGCAGGACTCAATGGAGGGGGAAAGGTCTCCTTCAGCTCGAGGGAGAAAGGAGGAAAAAGGCATTCGTTTACCACCTACATCAGAGAAGACAAGCATGCTGACCTTGATAGTCTTCTCATGCGTGTTCATCTCAGTGGGGTCAAGTTTAAATTTATTTTAATAACATATGCTATAAATTCTGAAGGGTAATACATCCGTGTTGCCCTAATTTATTCAGCTAGAGAGGAGGAAAAAGAAGTTCATTCTCTGTTTGTTATGAAAGCTAAGCTCAAATATGAACAATGTTCCACAGTAAATGATGGAGAGTTTGACAATCTTATCTGTATCATATCATCATATATTGAAAGGTTCTATTGTTAAGAATACCTACAAGAGAATACAATTTTATCTGCTTCAGGAAGTGTAATTTCTGAGCTTTCTCATTTTAGAGTTCTTTTCAAGTCAGGAGTCTGTGTTAGGTATTTATGAAGTTAGAAAAGCAAATTATATATGTCCAGATTTCTCAAAGTTAGTCACAGTTCAAAAATAACACTGGCATTGCCTGGGCTTCATCAAAAGCAGAGTGGCCAGCAGGGTAAGGGAGGGGATTCTGCCCCTCTGCTCTGCTCTGTGAGACCTCACCTGCAGTGCTGCACCAGCTCTGGGGTCCTCAGCACAGGAGGGACACTGACCTGTTGGAATGAGCCCAGAGAGGGTCACCAAGATGGCTGGAGGGATGGAACACCTCTCCTACAAGGCAGGCTGAAAGAGTTGAGATTGTTCAGCCAGGAGAAGAGAAGGCTTCAAGGTGACATAATTGTGACTTTCCAGTACCTGAAGGGAGCCTGCAAGAAAGATGGAGAGGGACTTTTAACAAGGGCATGTATTGACAGGACCAGGGGGAGTGGCTTCAAACTGAGAGTAGGTTCGCATTGGGTACTAGGAAGAAATTCTGCACTGTGTGGATGGTGAGGCACTGGAAGACATTGGCCAAAGAACTGGTGGATGCCCCATCCCTGGAAGTGTTCAATGCTGAGTTGGATGGGGCTTGGAGCAACCTAATCTGGTAGAAGGTGTCTACCCATGTCAGAAGTTTAGAACTAGATGATCTTTAAGATCCGTTCCAACCCATACCATTCTATGATTCTGTTCATGAACAGCACTGGGTTCTGTCTGAAACTTTATATGTCATTGACTTCTTTCTTAAGTTCTTAAGGCTAAAAGCTTAAAAGCAAAATAATTCAGAGAAAAAAAACACTCAGTCCTCAGGCAACACAAAACACAAAAATGTAGGAACCCAACAGTGTCAGAAAATCTCCATGCTGCGCATGACACAGGCTTCCCTGCTTAGCTGTCAGCCATTAACAAGGAATGCTAAAATGTTAAATTTTAAAATGGCAGCATGGCCATTTTCATTCTTGCATTAAGCTCAGTAGTTACTGAGCCATGGCTTGAGGCATGGTGATGCCCTCAGGGTCTTCCAGCATTTCCTGTAACCCTTGGGAACTAGCAGGCCAAAACAGCCCAATGGGGAGAGGAAAGCTGCTGAAACACAGAGCTCATTTAGTATTGTTGCTCAGAAGCCAGTGAAGGATATTAATTCTTAGATCTTTGGCAAAAGCTGCCTCCTTTGTATGTTTAGTCATCCAAGAAGTCAAAATGGTCTCCCAAAGGATGCTGAGCTACTCTCTCTGACTTAATTTTGATCATACTGTGCCCACTGAAAATGGGACTTTGCTGGATCTCCATTTTTAGCATCTTGTTAAACTCCTACAGGCTCTTATTAGATCTTCTTCACATGCAGAGGAACCTCACTGGTCCAAAATTTGTCTCATTATTTCCTAGGACATCAACAGATCCTGTCAGTGTAAGTACACAAGTGTCATACCCCAGGAAAACTCAAGGATGATGTTGTACTTTGAAAAATTTTGTCATGGTCAGCATTAAAACCCTATTCCTCTACACACAACAAATTTAGGAAGCATTTGTTTTATCTTTATTGACTTAAAACCGATCTTTTAAAAAAATCCTATTTTACTGTCACTTCCTCCAACATTTTATTTTACAATACTTTCTGTCTTGTAGCAGTGACACAATCTACATATCAAAGTTGTTTGTGCTGGACATGTAATTTCACCTAATACTGAGAATATCGCCACAGTTTCTACAAAGACATTTTTAAAAGGCAGAAGAGATGGTAAATCTTCTACCCTCTCCTGAAATGCTATTAAGTGGACAGAAATTCTACTTGATAGTCACACTCCGCTTTTCAACCCCCAAAAGCAAAATTCAGTAACAATACTGAAGATTTAAGACTCTTTCATTATATCCAGTGCAATCGTGCATTTCTGTAAAATCTATCCAAGCATTCCAATCATAAACCCAATGGGGTTTTGCTTGCTTTGTTTAGCTGTGGGTTTTTTTGCTTGCTTTGGTTTGAATTTTTTGATTCATTGGGAATTTTTTTATCTGCTATGGATTCTCTCTTTTTAGGATCATTCTTCCATCTTCCTAGGACATAAATTCATGGAAGTGTCAAAGTTAGAAGTCCTCAGACTGTCCAAAATATATCTTTATAAATGTTAGTTTACAAGTGGATTTCAAATTTGGATGCAGAACCACTTGCTTTCAGTTTTTCAAATTTCTTTGCAACATAAAAATTAACTCAATCCAGTTACACTATTGTTGACTTCAGCCACACTTTGTTCTCTCCTCAGTCACCCTAGTCAAGGACCTAATAGACTCTGCTGCTTTCTTCTGGTCATGGTGTTCAATTGCTCTTAAGTAAAGCTTAGAGTAAATCAACATTATCTCCTGAAACAAATAGACATTTTCATAGACTTCAGGAAACAATTTTTTAACAGGAACATGTATAAAGCTGAGCAACAACAACCTTTTCTCAATGTATGCACATTTATGCCTTGGCCATAGTACTATCTATTTTTCTAAGGCCTTAGCCCAGAGTTCAAATTACTTAAAAGCTATGTACTTTCACTGGAGTGTTTAGTTCAGAAAGCACTCACTCTTTTACAATTTCAAATACTTCCCTATCTGTTTTTCACAGCAGTGATGTATTTACTGCTCCTAACATACTTTGGGACCTTGATAAATTTACTTCAGTTTCTCAATTACCACATTTCTAAAGCAGAAAACAAAATCCTCACTGATCTTTAAGACCCTTTGAAATACATCATAGTTCATCTTTGTTATTAGTCTGGCAAACATATCCACAGTTAAGGTAATTAACATTACTGTACGTGATGAAGACACTTTGAAATGTCTCAAATCTGATCCTTTTGAAGTCATAGGTAGAAAAATTTTTATTCTATGACCCCCGTGGTAGACAGTATCCCCCAATCTACCCCATGTTCTTAATATTTCCCCTCTACTGCACTTTTCATTAACTCTCCTTGACACAGCCATCTCCTTGAATCTACATGGTTCCCTCATTTGACTCCTGTAACCCCGAAGAACTTCTTTTGACCTATCTGTAAGGGAAGAAACAGAACTTGCTATGGCTCTTTCAGAATTACGTGTCTGCTGATTAGTCAGACATTCTCTACCTCAGAAAGTATCAGAGCTGAAAACTCTTACAGGCTGGAAGAGTGTCTGGGAGAAGCATCTTTGCTGTTTCTTTCATTGCTTCTCTCCGTCCCTAGTTTTGGCTCCTGAATTAAAGACAGTTATCTGGATGGACCTTTGGTCTATTCAAAAATGGTCATTCTCAAGCTGCTAAAGAGAGTGAGTAATATTTGATTTTCCCTGCCTCTCCTTCACTAACTTGAATGTTTCTCTGCCATCTACCCAGAGATATTTATGAAACTCTTGGAGGGTGAGCTATCTTTGTGACTGCTGCCTCATTGTCAGACATGGGTGGGATGAGAGAGTGAGTTGAAGCTTCCTCATGACAGGGACAGGCTGGCATTCTGAGTCAGCAGAATCACCAGCACATTGGGTAGGTTTCTTTGCTAATGTAGTGCACTTTTAATCTAAATTGCTCCACGGAGGAGTTTCCAAATCAATGAATAGCATTTCAGACCCATCAGAAGCTACTCCCACAGCAGCTGTCTGCAAACATATTCCTTCTGCAATTTCTGGACTTCCCAGCTGTTACTGGGCAGCAATATTTAACCCAACACTGTGGCATAGGGCTCATTCAATGATGTGTGTGATGCCTGTGGTAGTGAAGAACTGCTCTGAGCTGCAGCACTGTTAGGGCTCAAAACACCCATCTAGGCTTTCCTACTCAGCAGGAAACAGTCACACAGCCATGCAAATAAATTACAGGCTTGTCATTCCTCGTTCAAGCATCAGCACAATCATTCAGCAGAATCCACATGTCCCTACAGCAAGACCACAGAAATATAGTGGTTAAAACTGCACTATGCATTTGTGCTTCACCTTTTTTATTGCCCCTGCTCTGTCACTTTGCTTCATGGTTATTCAACAGGTGCCCTTTGAATAAGGAGCATGTGGCACAGAGATGACTGGCAGACAAGGCAGTAGAAAAGAGCAGTCTAGGAAGCAGTTGTGCTTATTATAAAGGGCAGGTAACTGATTCATCAGTGCCCTCCCCAGCAAACCATGCCATATAAATGTTATTTTGAAATTAGCCTTGTGGAATAAGGAGGATTAGTGGAATGCTTGAAGTGTGAATACCTAATGTCCTCTCTCCCTAAAGGAAGATAGATTGAGGTTTTTTTCCCCTCCAACTTCATGGTGCATGGCTTCAACTCAATTTATTATTTGTGCCCCAAGGCCATTTTTTTAGTCAATTCTAGTTTAAAAGAATTAGCAGGATTCTCATTCTCCAGCATTAGACTGGTAGTCTGACTGACTCTCACCCAGTGCTGGAGGAAGAAGGTAAAAAAATAGGTTTGCAATCCAGCATCATAAGATACAGCAATAAGAAGAGATAGGAACCAGGGTTGCTTCCTTTTGTAGGTCTTGCAAGGAAAAACAGCAAATCTGCCAGGCTACAGATTGCTGTGTTAGCATGCAGTGAGGTTGGAAGAGCATATGGCAGGAGTGGCTGCCTGGCTGAAGTGCACCTATTGCCAGCCCTGTCATTCAGGCCTGTGGAGACAAGATAAAGCTTTATTTTAGTGCCCTGACAGCTGACAGGAACTTGTCACATTGCAGAAGCTGCTGAAGCTCAAGCCAGGGGAAGAAGGGGAAGAGAAGAGAAATCAAAGCAATCCCATACTTGGTACATACTTGTCTAATCTCTGAGGGGCAAGAGATAGGGTGAGGACACTCATGTATTCTGTGCACACAGTCTCTAGCACTAAGGGGTGCAAGAAGGATATAGCAGGAAAAGGTGCCAGAAGAATCTGGACTGAACTTTATTTCATGTTATATTCTCTTTTCAAAAGACATAGGGAGTCTCTGGCTGTTTGGCACAGATAAAACTGCGCTGAGATTTCCCTGCAACTACTCGAAATGGAGAAGAATGGAAAAGAATCCTGAGCTGGCAGGATCTTCCTTGCAGTGCTCTTAGTAAGAGTAGAGTTCATTCCTACAGCTTCAGAGATGGGAGATAGGAAGAACAGTGTTTTTACTTTGGGGAAAAACCTGATGCTTCCTGCAAAATCAGTAACAGTTATTGGGCTGGAAACATAAACACTGCAGTGTTTTATTTCAAATTTTCTGCAGACTTCAGATACTTTTTGCTAGTGCATTTAGGAAAAAGAAGGGAATAAATAAAAAAGAAAGTCCCATAGGACAGTTCTGCCTAGGTTTTTGAGCTCATCTTTCTCTCTATTTAGTTTTAGTTACATGATTTAGACGCAGTCCCTCTACCAAGTATTCCAACAACAGCTTCCACTACCTTTACTGTTTATTCCACGTAATTCCTCATATAACAGGTTTTAGGCTGTGGGCACTGTTGTATCACTTCCATTCCCAGCAAACATGCAGGCCAAACATGCAGTTTGGCCTTTTCCCCACCAAACTTAGTGGAAATGTCTCTGTTATGGCGTTCTGCATCTTATCAGATCACACCTAAGGGCTGCTGGTTCCTTGAGGCAGGAGACCTCCTTTAGACAGCATTAGATACAATGCTGGTGTGGGACAGATGTGTCAGCTCCTCTCATCTGTTAACACCAGTGCAAATAAAAAGACAAATCTGACCTGGATTTCAGTGGCAGTCAGGACTAAATGCTAGATTCTGATCCAATGAGCAAGGCATTTCAGTCAGATTTATGTACCTCTCTTGGAACATAATGTCCTTAAAAACAGAATCTGGATTTACTTCTCACTGACATGCTGTGTCAATGACCCATCTTAATGTGCCGTTGGTGCCTGGTTGTTCCTCGTGTTTCCTCTGGCTCCACACAATAGAACACCTTTTGAACAAGAACACGTCTTGGAAGCTGAATAAACTCAGTCTGTGCTGGAAACATTTAAGAAATGTAGGAAAGAAGGCAAAAGAAATCTGCCAGCATGGCTGGAAGAGAAGCTTATCTTGCCTTGGCTGGATTCACTTTGGTTTTCCTCTCCAGCTTCTTTCCATCATTTGCTGCACCAATGTATCCCTGAGGATGCTGACCCCAGAACAATATGCTGCAAAGATGATTACAGTCTAAAAAGGAAAAGAAAACCCTGTCACTGTGGTTGTTATGGGTTTTAGCTTTTCACATTTAATCCTTTAATTGGTCTTTCTGGCAAAAAGAATTCGATACTTGGCTTTATTGCTGCATGGATGAGCCCTATTGCAAATCCCATTGGGATAAAGTTACAGTCATTTGGCAGTAAGAAGATCCATAGCAACCTCTCAAAGCCTACCCAGAGGGTTCCTTGTTGACATCACAGTCTCTGTGTGATGTCATAAACCTTCCTAGAAAATGAAACAAGACAAAAAACGCAACAAGACTTCTGGATATTTGATGACATTGAGGCTATCCCTTGCTCCGCTATTTTACGTATCAAGAGTTATGTCAAAGGAGAGTTGGTCTTGGCTTGCAGTCAGAACATTGATAAAGACAAAATGCACAATAAGAAGGTTGAACAGGCTATGTGCACAGTAAAAACATAATTGTAAAGATGTTGGGTGTGCTGGACCAGAGGGGGTGAGAACATTACTAGTGAGTCATTTGGGCAGACCCAGACGAGGGCTAAGCCATCTGAATAGACTCTTCAAATGAGACAGTTTTTGTCTAAAGGAAGTATACAAATAAGTTGCCTTGCAACCTCCCAGCTAAACATCTCAGTGATATTCAATCTCCCATATCCCAGGCCAAGAGTTACAGCAGCTTCCTTGCATTCCAGATGAGCAGCCCCTGAGATATGAAAGAGGAAACAACATAATTTAGAATAAAATAAAACGTAGGAGCTTTGATTCACAGTCCTATTCATTAATGACTGGTAACTTTCTTCTCCAAGAGCACGAGAAGGATTCAAATCATTGCAATGGGTACAATCCATGACAGGAGTGTAATTTCTTCTGAGTTAAGTTCCTGAATAGAAACCTGAAGGCTTGGCCCTAACAGCCCTTTTCAAGTCAGTCAATTTGTGCTGATGTAACTGAGACGTCTGGACCCATCGTCATGAAAAGAGAGAAGATTAACACCTATGAAGCTAAAAATAAAAGCGTCACCTCTGAGGTTGGGCCCGTGGTGCTTATTACAAGGGCTGGGGTAGGATTGGCAGAGCTGTGCGTCCATCGTGGATGTCACCATGGCACACCCACGCCAACATCTCCACGGAGACATAGCACATTTCTAGCTCCTGCATCACCAACTTGTTGCCAAGGAAACAAGAGGATGCAAAAAAAAAAAAAAAAAAAAAAAAAAAAAATTAAAAGAAAAAAAATCTCAATGACATTCAATTTTGAGACAGTCAAGAAACCCCTGAAAGGGATTCTAAAGTGCCTAAGAAGGAAATGGAAATTGGGCTTCTAATTACAGATTCTCAACCAACTCCTTTTTATTCCCCAGTTATTCTGTCTGCTCACGTCACTGTCTTCTTGCCATTCTCTGTCTACAGAGGTATGAATGCCAGACACCAGTGAAAAGAGAATCAGAAAGAGCTTTCCTGGAGTGAAGGAGAGGAGGGAGGGAGAGCGGGGGAGAAGGTTACTCGGTACATGCAATAGTGGAGATTCCATAACTCAGAGGAAGGTGGTGGACATAAGATGCAGAAAGGGAAATGTGTGGAAGAAAGGCACAGTAGGAGAGGAGGTTTCTGTGAGAAGGGAGTATGTGCAGTTGGCAGGTGTGGGTGTACACATGTATATCTACACCAAATGCATGTGTATTTTTATATAAACAGCTGAGAAGGTACATGTGCATACAAAGGTGTACCAAAATCTACATTGTGTAAATAAAAACCTCAGCTGTGCATCCCCCAAAAAATCATTAAGTTGACAGAGAAATCAAGCCACTAAACAAGAAAGAGTGTGTCTTTTCATTTTTTTTCTTTTAATCCACTATAGCACTACATTTACAAGCTTTTTCCACAATGAAAAAAGCTACAAATCGGCACCTCTTTTTAAATGACAGCCAGAGCTTTCATGCAACCACCTGACTCTAGGAGCTGTGGCTTTGCAGAAAAGGAGAAGATGTAAGAAGAATCACAAGAATGTTCTGACAGGTGGCAAACCTGGCTGTGCACATAAACACGAGAGTACACCAGAGAATCAGCAAAGTGTATCACAGTATGAAGGGAAGGATGTGTTGGGTGTTACACACGGCCACCAAGACAAGATGTGCTGGTGTTGTCTAAGCATAGCAGAGCCACGTTCCACGACCACTGAAACCTGTATGGTCCCAAGTTAGACAGGCTAGTTCTCTTGGGGAATGAGCACAGGGAGGGTTAACTGTTTGAGTAGATGTCTGCATATCATCTTCCTTGGGCATGAGAGATAAGGAAAGTTTCATCATATGATAGCACAAAGTGGTGCAGATGTTTAATGGCTACCCTGCATGGCTGCAGGATGGCTTCCATTTGGGTTAGTGCTGAAACAGATGAAAGAGCTCTGTCTTCATGTCCTTCTCTTCAATATTCAGTCTCACCCTTTTCATGCCTTGAGCCTGTCATCCAACTTGTACTAGAAGTGAGATTGCTGTAGACCAAGGGGGAAAACTTATAGACAGAAGTTAACCATTGCTGAATTGGAACAAGGGTTCTATAGAACGACATGGAAGGATCTCAGTTAATAATAAGGAGTTCATGGATTTATGGCTGTTGATAGTAAATGGCTGCCAGCAGTAAGGTTTGGACTCCATCCCAGGGAGACAAGAACCGTTGCTGACCAAACACAAATATCCGTTTTTTGCCCCCTACCACCTTCTTCCTGCCTCTTGTACAGGTCTTTGCAGGACTGAAGGTTTCTACGCGCTTCAAGGGATATTTTCTTCCCCTTTTCAGAAAAAGATGCCAAGGATGCCAAGTGCTTCTCTAAAAACCTGTGTGGTGACAGTCCTGGCAGTCCAACAGCTTTTTCTAAGGTTGCCATGACATGGAAGTGATGGGCACATGAATCACAGTTGTGGAGAACACCAGCCTACGAGCAGATGCTGCATTCAAATTTGCAGAAGCAAGTCCTGACCACTCAGCTCTCCCCTAGTTACTATGTGAGGTAGTTTGGAGTATCCAGTCCCCCAGGGGATTGTAAGCAGGAGAGGACATGCAACGACTCCTCTTACATGTATGCATGCAGTCTAAAACCACAGCAACACAAGCAGCCTAAATCACCTAAATGACAAAGCCAAGATCAGATTAAAACATTCTAAGCATTTATCAGTGGTCCACTTCAACTTTATTCCTGAGTAAGGTGAAAATAGCTCAAGTGCCTAAACTGCAAGCCAGAGAAAGTGGGCTCAGTTTTGTGTGTCCCAGTGCCACAGTGCTTCACAGACTCAGCCCATGTCCGTGGAAGCAGAATACAGTGTGGGCACATCCAAAGGGGCCATGTACCCCCAGCAGGGCTGTACAGACAGAAGATGTCTGGTGCTGAGACCTGGCCATGACTCAGATCTAGGGAAGCAGAGGCATTGCTGTCAAGATGCAGGGGAAGTCCAAGTGAAGGAGAAGACAGCACAAGTCCATTTCCTCCTTTCAGCACATCCTAATTCTCCATCCTAAGTCTCAGTCACACCTTTTTCCTAGCATATCCAAAAATGTTACCTCTTCTCAATGAAGATAAATACACCCTTCACATGACTACTTTCTGTATTTAAAAAAAAAATAGTGCTTTTATCACTTTTATCAGGGAGTTTAGATTCACAAATTACTTGTGAAAAGGATATAATGCATTCTATTTAAAAATGCAGGTATATATCACAACTCCCAGCTTCTAAATCACCACTACATGTTCATGTTTCCTGGAAGGAAAGATGCTTTTGGTAATGTACTGTTTTGAAATAATTTGTCATGAAATACCCAACAAGTGACATTAAAATTTGCTTTGGGCAAAACGCAAGTTCTGATAATTTTGGCTTTTTCTGTTTATGCCAAGTGCTGTTCATCAATGAAAAGAACATTTATTCCAACTGACTTTTTTCAGGCAGAATTTTATAATTCATATTTCCCTAGATACAGCTTTGCCTCTTCAACAAATACTTTAATAGGAACTACTAAATTTGCTTTGAGTGAAAAAGTGTAAGATGCTCTAGGAAATTTAGAGTTTTAGAAAAATATTTCTAAAACTCTGACAGTGGTTTCTTTTGTAAACAAAATTGCAACAGAGTTACACGGTATGATTTTCCTAAATGTTTAATGGACAATATATGCTTTCTTACTGACATCCATACACACACATGCATACATTCTCTAAAATACTGTATCCCTACAATGCAAATACACCATCCTCTTTCCCTCTAAACACACACAGACCTCTTTAGCATAAGGACAGCTACACATACACCTGCACAATGAAATCTTCCTGACACAGAGGCCCTGAAAACACAATTTTATCTCTCTCTTCTACACACTGTCATTCCTTTTTTTCTAACACAATGTAATCTCCTCTTGCTCTTTCTTTCACACACACAGACAAAAAACCAGACACATACAGTGTAATCTTATCTCTCTGAGATTCAACTACAGTATCTACATTATTTTCAAAATTGCATAAACACTTTCTGCCTGACATTTCCATTTGTAGACTCCATCATTCACAACTACACAATTGATTGCAGAGATGGGAGGATGTGGAGGGAAGTCCTTGATCACGTAAATGCCTGTCTCTTAGGTAAAGAGGCCTTTTCTGGCAAGATTTTATTTTGCAAGCCAGGAGACATTATAAGCAATGTTTTCACTTTAGATGCAGCATTAGTTACACTGTGCTTCTTGTTATGATATTATACCACCAACAAATAGTGAGAGACTTAAACAGCTTGACAAAAAAAATCTGCTAGATCATAAAAAAGATTTTTCCTGTATTGCTATCATTGTCAAACACTTCATTGATACGTTCCACAATACGTGCTGCAAGCAAATTACAATATGCAGTTACACCAATATTTCGTGTGACATGTAATATGCTGTAGGCCCTGAGATTTCAAAAGAAAAAAAGAAAGATGTATAGAGGAGGTTCCACCTCCACTTAAGCTATCATTTCTACAACAAAAGTCTGTGCTTAAATCACTTGTATTAGCAGGATTGTTCTAATGGGAATATTAAAATGAATGCCTGCCTCTGTGAGCTTCTCTACACAATGGAGATTGCCAACAGTGAGAATCAGAGGATGCAACACAGAGCACTTCTCTTGCATGTCATTGATTCAGACCCAGAGTAATTGGATGGCAATTTTGGAGAGACCTCTGCAAAATTAAATTTCATATCCTCATTTGATTTGTCCAGATTACCTCAAAACAGAACTAAATATTAAAATGAAAATGTAATGAAGGATCTGGAGTTGATCAGTGATATTATAGAGCAGGTAAATAGGAATTTTTTCACAAGGTCTTGTCGGACTGCAAGCATCTTTTATTATCTCCATAGAGCAGGCTTTAAAGAAAATCTGCATAGGAAAGAGTTATTAAAAACAACAAACAAACAAACAAACAAAACAAAACCACAACCCCCCCCAAAAAAAACAAAACAAAACAAAACAAAAAAACCCAAAACAAACAAAAAAACCAACAAAAAACAAAAAACCAAAAAACAAAAAACCAAAAAAACCACAAAAAAAACCCCACAAACCAACCAACCAGAAAAACACACAGAAAAGCACCTTCAGAGTATTGTCTTAGTTTTAAAACTAAGCACCTTAACTAAACACAACTAGGGTCTCTAACAAAGAGTAACTTCCTATAATTACTGAAAGCTGTTATTTCTACATCATGAGGGGAATTTTGCCTAAGAATTTGGACCAAATCATCAGTATGGCTTTAAGACAATTTCCTTGGAGACAGGAGAAAGGAAATACTTTTGTGGAGCCCAAACTCACAAAAAAACCTGATCCACTGAGGGACTGGAGAAGCAAAAGCAGCTGTCCTACTACCAGAGGGGACTAAAAGAAAGGTTTTCCTTTAATAGTCTATGATAGGGCTTTGATTACCCTTACCTTGCTTTGAGAACTCCATCTGACTGTCTGTATCAGCACAGGGCCACACAGCTCCAAACAAAAGGACTGCTGAGCCAAGACCAACTGGGATCACAGGCAACTGGAGTGGAGGTATGTAGGCAAAGAACACGATAGACCCAGGATCCCATTTTAGAGGTGTCTCAGGGTTTGAGGTGGAAGTGTGGTATCCCTGGCTATGACAGCTATAGATAGAACAGGTTTATTGTAAGCAGCACTGAAACTCCCATGCCCTGCAGTGTTTTGTCCCTTTTTAAGTTATAATCCCATTGGAGGTGTGAAGCAGTGGTTTTCTGATACTGCCAACCAGCCTTCAGCTATCACAAAAATACCTAAACCAAAGCACACACTGAGACCACTCCTGACAACAGAAATTGACCCTGATCTACTGCAGGAAGCTCATATCATCACAAACCTTGCAAAATCCATGCAGTGAGTGAGAGTAAATGTCCCATTCTTTTTCTCCACAGAATTGATAGAGCATGAGCAGATCCAGTACAAACTTCTCCCACACACCACATACCCCACTGTGCCTCTTCCCCTCTTGTCCCCTGGAAGAGATGCCAAGAGTCCACAACTCCATCTGTAACCCTGTTCACAGCACTGGCATGCTGTGTTGCACGAGAGGATGGTAGAGCATTTCAGACGCAGGACCCAATAGGACCCAATGTCACTCTACCCCTGAGGCAGGAAAGCATCACTCGTCCCCTTTCTACAGTGAGAAACTTAAGGCAGTTGCAGCAGCAACTGCAGACCAAATACAGCACATTTGGGTAACACACTAACTAACTAACACACAGTTAGTTTCCTGACTCCTGACTCCTTTCCTGATATCTGTGACAGCCACCTGGTAATCCTCCCAATGGAAAATATTCCCTAGAAAACAGATTGGAATACTAGTTCTGCCCTCAGGAACTCCAGACTTTTTCCTCCTTCCTGACATTTTTTTTTATATCAAATACTGCAACATTAAGGATCCTGATGATTTTGAATGCTATTTATATGTCTTTCCTTGAGAAAATTTTGTTGGCCTCAGACTGCCCCATGAGGGCTGCTGACCTTACAACCTTACTTGGTGGTTGTGAAACACATTCATTTCTTAGAATCACCTTTGATGCACTCTCCGAGAACCTGTAGGAAAATGTCACCTGTGGGTTAGTCAGCTCATTTGAAAAATTGTCTGCTCGACATCTACTTGTCATGGTGTCTTGCCACTGATTTGTTGTTAGAAACAGACCTGGGGTTTGGTGCCTTCCTGAACGAATACGTTTCCACATGTTGCTTGGTGAGTGGTGGTTGCTCTGTCACAGCCATCTCCACCTCAGTCACCTCCTCACCACATCTTTGTTCCTCCAAGCCTGAACAGTGGCCCTGCTGTCAAACTTCCTAGGTAAAGCTCAGTGTGGACTCCTGCACCTCTTTCATTTTTATCTCTAATGAGATTGACCCGTGGAGGCCACTCCATTGAGCATTCAGGAGAAAGCCACTAATCAAGCTGACAGAGACACAACACAAAGCTTCTTTCTCTCTCTCTCTCTCTCGTCTTCCACAGTTTCCTCTTCCTTTCTTACTGTGTAATCAACCTAGTTATCTACCTTTCTGTCACAACAGTAGCTAAGTAGCTCTTCAATATTTCAGAAATAATAAAAAACCAGCATAATCTTTTCTTCTTTTCCTTCCCTGGCTGTAGGAGGAAATGTTCAATTAGTTTTTTAGGTGGTATGATTTGTTTGCTTGTTTATAGGCATACATGCGAGTGGGTGTTTTGTAGATGTATGTGCAGACCTCACTGGGGGAGGGTGAGGCTGAAGCTGTGTATTTATTACTGAGAGTGGCAAGATCCATGACCTTCCATAGCTGATGTGTTATGGACCTCCATGGCACAGCACAGTCCTTCTCAGCACTCTGTCTCCTGCTTTTAGCTCAGCCACACCAGCAAATCTGGAAAAACACCATGGAAGGGAGGTATTTAGTGGGGGAAGAAAGGGGAAAGAGCAGCAATCATTTCAGTCTCAGCTACTTCAAGATTGCCCCTGTCCTAGATAAAGAAGATATCTCCTGCTATTGCCTAAACATCTAAACATGAGGCAAATGCTGTGGAGGGGGTCTTAGGCCAGCTATTATGGACAGGTAGGAAATGATACACAAGTCTCTCTTTGGGATTGAAGTGGCAGCAGAGTGAAACACTGTGCAGATCTTTGCAGAAACTTTGACATTTCTAGTGCTACAAGACATGACAGCAGAAATTTCCTGGACAGTGTGCTTATCAAAAAAATTATTTTTACCAAACTTCTCTAAAAAATGTTTGTGCCATAAACCACAAATACTCTAAAATATTTTGCTTTCATCGATGACAGATCTTGCACTGGCTCCTAACAACCACATTTACTGGAACAGCTTTCATCCTTTTAACAGCTCTTCCTTTCTCCATGTACCATATGTTTTGTGCAGATCCTACAAACAGAGAGAGTCGGAGGCAATACCAAGGGTCTCCTGCCATTTTTAAAGCTAAGTATTACTCAAGGGATAAAATAGCATTGAACATCGTGTCAAGAGTTTCACAGTGAAAGGACATGGCAGAAGAATGTATTTAAGTGGGACAATATATTTCCAGCATTGGATTAATTAGAACAGTGTTACCTCTATCCAGATTGCATGGCCATTTGGGGGACTTCGCATAATGCTGGGATGACTGCAGATTTTAAACTAACCGGTATGAAATAAAAAAAAAATTATCTTTGTTGACTCCAAGGCAGTGTCTGTCTAAGTTTGTCCAACTGAATACCAGTCTTTCAGTGATTTGCAACAAATTTATCTGCTGCGTTGGTAGCAGTAGAGTTGTGGAGTCCTTGTGTGTGAGTAAAGACCTTCCTCACACATATGTGTACATGGAACTGGGACAGAGGGGAAATTTGTGACTGAGATGCTGGGTACTGGAAGAATGTTTTGTTCCTGCAGTGCTTATTTTGCAAAAGTCTGGAAAAAAGAAGAAAGACACTAGAATTGATGACCCAGCTGGATTTACATTGTAGGTGACTGTGAGACAAAAAGATTTTCTTTGAAAAACAACAGCTGATGAGAAACTGGTTAGATAATCTCAGCCAGAGGGTAGCATTCAACTACTAACACAAGCACAGTGTCCAGGTGGAGACCAGTGACAAGTGGTGTCCCTCAGGGGTCTGTATACTGGGACCAGTACTGTATAATGTCTTCATCAATACAATCAGGGGATCAAGCACACCCTGAGCAAGTTTGCAAATTACAGCAAGCTCAGTGGTGCAGTTGATATGCCTTAAGGATGGGATGCTATCCAGAGGACATGGACTAGCTTGAGAAGTGGGTCCACCTGAACCTTAGGAGGTTCAACAAAGATACATACATCATCCAGCATCTGGGTCAGGGCAACCCAGTATCAATACAGGCTGGAGAATGAACGGATTGAGAGCAAATCTGCCAAGAAGGAGGTAGTGGTGAATCAGAGGCAGGACCTGAGCCAGCACTGTGTGCTTTCAGCACAGAAAGCCACTAACATCCCAGGCTGCTTCAAAATCAAAGGAGGTGATTCTACTCCCCTGATCTGCTCTCATGAGACCCCGCCTGGAGCACTGCCTCCAGCTATGGAGTCCATGGAATAGGAAAAACATGGACCTGATGGAGCAGATCCAGAGGATGATCAAAAAAAAAAAAAAAAATCTAAGGGCTGAAACACTTCTTCTGCAAGGAAAGACTGAGAAAGTTGGAGCTGTTCAGTCTGGAGAAGAGATAGCTGAAGGAATGCTTTAATGAGGCTTTTCAGGAGTTAAAGAGGGCTTATAAGAAAATGGGGACAGACTTTTTAGCAGGGCCTGTTGTGACAGGACACGGGGTAATGTGTTTAGACCACAAGGTAATGTGTTTAGACCACAAGAGTAGATACAAGGAAGAAATTTTTAACCATGAGTGTGGTGAAATAGTGGAACAGATTGCCCAGAAAGGTGGTAGATATGTCATCCCTGGAAATAGCCAAGGTTCAGGGTGAGTTCAGGGTGAACTCATATTCAAGTTCAGGGTGAATTGGGTTCTGAATAGACTGATCTAGTTGAAGATGTCCCAATGTCCCTACTCATTGCACTAGATGACCTTTAGAGGTCCCTTCCAACATACCCTATTCTACGAATCTGTGATTTTATAATTGAGAGAGTCCTGAATGCAGAAAGCAGAAGGGAAGAAAACAGGCGCTTTATCTGCAGTACAGTTAAAATGAACCATCCTGGACAGTCATTACAGCAGCTCAGCATTGGGATGTCAATAGAAAGTCATTGCACCTCTGTGTCAGATTGGTTTAAAACACATGCCATTCAAAAATAAAAAAAAACCTAATAAAACCAACCAACCAAAAAAACCCCCACATATGGAAGATTCCATATAGATTTATTAATTTCCTTTCTGGGTTTTGAATCATCAGATTTCCTCTGGTCCAATTTTTCAGTATTGTCTGCAACTGTGAAGATGAAAAGCACACACTTACAAAAATGAGATCTTTTATTATCATGTATTTACATTAATCCAGTGTCTGGGGATTTTAAGAAACACCTAAGGAATCACTCAATACAGAGTGGTGACCCTGCTGTTCCCAGCAAAGGTCTGTTATGGGCTTTGTGTTAACATGTCAGTACACTTCCCTTTCCATATATTGTGACCTTTCCCTTAAGTTATGGATTTATGGAACTGCTGAGCTATTTCTCTGCAATGTGTAGGCAACACTTAATCCGAAACCATGAAAAGTTTTTTTCTACAAAGTATACCAGAACTGACAGACAGTACTTATTTCAAATATAGACACTTATGCCAGCACTGAAGGGAATATATCCCAATTTTTCCATGCCAGAGGGTCTCTACTAGCCTTCTCCAAGGAAAGTAACACTCCCTTGGGGAGAAGCCTTCCTCCTTCACTTTCTCTTTCTCCCTTTGTTCTGCTTCACCAAGAGAAAAGGCTGCATCTTTCACCAGACAGAGTCAAGCCTGCAAATCCCTTGGCAGACAGCGGCCAGATTTCTCTGTTAGCTCATTCTTATGTGACCAATTCACATAGTACAAACAAATGACGATGCAAATGCTAAAGATGGCAAGACATTACAGTGTAAACAAAGGCTCTTACAGGATCCTGACAGTTCCACCACTTAGATCACTGCACACTGAAAGTAGGACTGAGATCAGAGTGACTCTGTCCTATCACACTCAGACTCACAGGTAAGATGATTCGTGTATACATGAGAGCATCTCCTCTGAGTACTTGCACAGAGAACCAAAATGCTGGGAAAACTTAAGGCTCTGCAGTCCTGACAGCATTACCAATAGTCACATGGAAATTCGAGCATCCTGCAGCAGAAGCAAACAACATTACACCATGAGGCAGTGGGTGTCTTGAAGAGCGTGTCTGTCCAGCTCCCTGCACATTCTCTAGGGCAGGCAGAAAACATATGTATGCACCCCCTGCTCCCTCTCTCCTCCCCAGGCAGTAAGCAAAGGAGGGTGAGTGCTAGGAAGAAGGCAGGCTGGCTCCCTGATGTGAGAGTCCTGCTCATAAAACTCAATTAAGTGGATTACAGATGAGCTCATTCCCAGCGGTGGGTCACATTCCATTAGAGGCAGGCTCGATGCCAGGCACACTCAGCGCTGCTCGGATGGCAGCAAGATCCACCCCACCACTTACTGTCTCTGCCTCTGATCTCACCATACCTTGCAGGATTTCTTGCCCTGTGCCCCACACTGCATGGCAGGATCATTGCTCATCCTTCCTCATCCTCTCAGTGAGGTAATCAGGGCCAGTGTTAGGTCATGGAGATATAGGAACGGCCAAGCTCTCTGAAACACTGTGGTCTAGGGCAGCAATGAGGAAAAGGAAAAGCACAGGGAAAAAGGCAAAGTGACACAAGAGGAAGACGAGCAGAAATAGAGACTCCTGGAAAACAATGGCAGAGTTCAGGGAAAGATGGAAACAGTCGGCCCCATAAACTGGATTAGTGGTATTTTACGTAAAAGTGAGAACAATCAGAGCTCTCAGCTCACTAATCCCAAAGGCTTTTTCACGGTATAGGTATAAGATTACAACATCGTCTGCTACACACCACCTACAGTCACTGCACTCAGCACTCAAAAATGTGTGTGTGCTTGTATGTGGGGAACACAGAGTGTGTCCAGGGTATACTTGTGTGTGGGAATGACAGTGTTTGGAAGAGAATATGGAGGGGAGAAGAGAAGGTGAATGAATCTGTCAAGGGTGAGTTTGTGTGGGTGTGAGGGCAGGAGAAAGCTGGATGAATGAATGTGTGGGTGGGTAATACATGGGCTACAGTAAGTCAAATGTTACAAGCACCTGCAGGAATTTTGCCAGATTTGAGACCTATTTTGACTCGCTTTGTACATCCCACTTTGCTTTTCACTGTTTGCAAACGTTCCTGGCAGCTCCGCTTAATTTGTACAAATAGCAACCGACCAAGAGCGAGCCAAATCTGTTGTGAAATAGGTTGAAGAAGACACAGGTTTTTGTGCAGATCCAAGCAGCAGGGGCTTTGTACCATCTGGAAACTGTGTACCAAGTCCCAGGGAAAGGCCTGCAAGGGAGATCAATCTAGGTACCTCCCCACCATTTGCCATTCCACGTGAGGAAGGAATACTTCAGACCAGTTGCAAAGTGAGACATGCTGTCTGGACAATGGTCCTCACAGGGCATGGGACCCACACAGCGCAGGCATCTGCCATCCTGGCATAGGACATCTCAGTATCCACAGCCTGAGAGAGAGCTTTTTCCTTTAGCTCAGAAGGACTGAGAGGAAGACAGTAGCCTTATGTTTTGATCCCTTGTGTGTGACAAGTGAATTCAGTTTGGCAGTGTGAGGCAGCAGGTTTCCCATTTGTTTTACCATCAGTTTACCAGGCAATTTTGGACAACTTCACTTGCCTTCTCCACATATGTGTTTCCTAAGACAAAAAACTATCAGTAAAGACACAGCTATGAGATCTCTTGTTGGAAAGCACTATGTAAGACTCACATGACATTATTCTCCTTCACTAGCTGAGGGTGATTGTCAAATTTCCTTTCCATTCATTGGCAGCAGTACTCAAACCATAAGCCCTGAAGAAGTCCAAGCCTGCACTGCAGGAGTTCCAACTCTATGCTCTCTAGTTCTGCTGCTTCATTCAGGAAATCATGACACAGATTCTGGCTGTCTGTCTCAGGACCTCCAAGATAAAATACATAGTGCCCATCCTGAGTGGCAAGGGATCTTAGAGTCCCTTTTGGCACATCCCAGATTGTTCTTGCTGCTCTGTCCTTGGCAATTTCACTGCCTGGCTTGTATATTGAGTGTGTTAAGAGTGCAGAATAGCTGGGATGCAAAAGTACTGTGGCCACACCATTTCTTTCCCCATAATGGTGCTGAAAAAAATCTAGGGTCATATATTACAAAGCAATCTGATCCCCTGCCTTTTATTCTGCTTTTCCTTTCCTTTTTGACTACCTTCTTTTTATCAGCATTACTTTTTCTGCTACCCTGCCTCAGAGGTTTGATCTGGCAAGTGCTGCATGCACTGAGCCAAGCTGCTTCACCCTGCCTTACTGATGGTACCTGGAATGGCTGACAGTACACTCTATATCCTGCTGTCTGTGTGCATGCAAGCCCTTTGCTTTTCACCTTCAGCAGAAACAGTGACCTGTCTATGCAATTAGCCCCTACTCCCTTTAACTAGACGGAAGACAATATATTGCCTCTCCGAGGAACCCAAGACAGAATGAGAGAAAAAACAGAGATGCTATCAGCATCTAGGTATAAAAAGCCTTTGTCACCCTAACAGTGTATCAGGTGCTGCCTCAAGAACTATTACTGAAATACAGCCAGAAATAGTCTGGTCCTACCCTGTGCATTTTTCCCCCTTCTGCTACTCGTCGCTTCTTGAGCATATTTCATTCAGTGAAATGGTTTAAGGCCCTGCCTGCAAGGACGATCTTTTGTGAAATACCACAGGTCTGCCTTCTAAGCCTTCCAGCTGAATGGGAATAACTGCTGCGGTTGCCACAGCATAGGCTACACAAAAATGATGCTTGAGTTTAATTATACTGAGTGGTTGAGGCCACTGCCTCACTTTGCTCTGGGATGCATTCCTCTGAAAAGCAGCCAGATAATTCTGCTGCGGCTGCCATTCCCTCGGTGTCCTGGGAAGGGGAAGGGAGGAAGGGTGACAGGGAGCAGGGCTTTCTGCCAGGTTTAGCTACAGTGAACATACCTGAGCTGGGTGGTCTCAAAGGATGTGGCAACACCAAGCAGAGATCCCCAAGGCAGTGTCAGAGACAGCTGGTGGATTCTGAGGAGTGTAGGCAAAATGCAGTTTTGATATGGAGATTTCTGCTCCACTATTATTTTGCAAGAAGAAAGAGAGAAAGAAAGAGAGAAGGAGAGAAAGAAAAACAGAGAGGGAAAGAGGGAAAGAGAGAAGGAGAGGAAGTAAGGAAGGAAGGGGATTGGGAAAAGAAAGAAGGCAGAAAGGAACTGGAATTGTATCTCTCAAGACTCCAGAAGTAAGGAAATAGAAGCCACAAGGTTATTCTGAGAGACCAGTAGCCTCAGTCATAAATGTTGTAGCAAATTCAGCCCTTCTCTAAGTGATGTTTCCAATCCAGCTTTGGCAGAGCTGGCAGCAGGGTTGGTGGTGCTTCAGTACCTCGTGCAGCTACTCTCTACTTTTCCTGAGTTGCTCATGGGCAGTTGTATTCCCAGTAACTGCAGAGCTAAAAACAATATAACCACATGTGCTCGAGGACCCAGCAAATTCTGCTCAGAAATGGGTGAGATTAACCTCAATGTCTATGCTAATATGGCTAATTTCCTTCTGGGGATCATGCCTCTGCCTGGATAAGCACAGATACCCCAGCTCATCTGGGACATGCTCAAGTGCTCACAGCTCAGCACTGCCTTATGCAGCTGGACACACTGTAAGGAGATCATACAGGAGTGATGTTTTTCACCTCCCTAATGGGCATTTTTCTTCTGAAGTGCAAGCAGTTCTTGGACTCAAAAGTTCCTCTCATCTGCAACAAAATTCTCCCTGAATATTTCAGGAGTCTGCTACTACTTCCATCAGCCAAACTTCATTCTCCATGATCCTAAGGAGACTTGGATGAGGATGAATCCACCCCTCTCTCCTTCCTTTCCTTCCTTCCCTCCTTCCTTCCTTCCAATCTTAGGGGGTTTTTTTTAGTTGTTTGTTTTTTTTTTTTTTTTTCCTTTTGCTGTTTTCTTTTCTGGGGTTTTGGGTTTTTGTTTGTTTGTTTGCTAGTTTCCCTTCTTCTGGTTGAAAGCCTTTGAGTTCCCACATATGAGAACCAGTAAATAACCAGACAAGACTCTTAGATCATGTTTAGGACCTACCCTCTTCTTAGACAGACATGCAGTAATGGAGAATTTTAACAGAGGGTCAGGAGTGTTTGCCATAAATCTTCTTGAGAGCCATCAATGGTGAGGGCTTTTAGAGACTTTTCTTTTGGAATGAATATTTAGGACTTCCTGAAAAGGATCAAAATTTACATGAAGCAGTAATAATTTTTTACCAAATTATGGGATACTGGTAGCAAAACTAAAAAACACCAACCAAACAAAGAAATCAAAAGAGCATCCCCAAACCCCAATCACCCCCCCCAAAAAAAAAACAAAAAACAAAAAAACAAAAAACCCAAACAAACAAAAAACCCCAACACCAAAACAAATAAACAAGAATCCCAACATCATCAACAACACAAACACCAAAACCAAAAAGCAACCAAACAAACAAAAAATCAACCCCCACATTCCAAAATACCAGGAAAACTCTTGGTATGCCTGAAGATGGGGATCTAGAAGTGTTACTTGAATGCATCACAAGCAAATGAAAAAAAATATAACATCCAACAAAAAAAGTTTCATTAGACACTTTTGGCTTAACTTTCAACAGATTTATGTTAAACTGGTATGTAAATATACACTGATGCAGTTATAACTACCTAAACCATAAATTTGAACATTTTGTGATCCTGAAGGTCCTTAGATAAAATTCAGTGAGTCCCAGCCCAAATGACACCAACACATCTTAATCTTCAGATAAAACTGAGTTTGCTATTCAAAGTACCAGACAGACAATAGCTTTGCCACCTCCACCCTCATTTTGTACGGTTCTTTTAGGAGGACACAGCCTGCAGTAGACACCAGCATACATTGCTCATGTCCCTCTTGTATACATATAGTCACTGGGTAGGCGTCAGGCTGATTCCAACTAATTTGCATCACAGGCATTTATACAAATCGAACAGGGATTGTGATCCCTGGCTTCAAAAGGTGAAACCAGCTGCATTTAACCCCCTGGTCTCACACAGCAAAACTCTGGGACTGTTGCTTTCCACTCCCAGGAAGATGCGGCATTGCTCGGTCACCATGGTGACGAGCACTTTTCTGTAGGTAACCACCCCCCCGCACTGTGCGAGTGTCTCGTGTGTGAAGCCCAGGCCCGTGTACTCACACACGGGCACTTCCCTTTACCTGTGCAGCCCTGCCGGGGCTTGGCCCCTACTCCGAGCTCCACATTCCCGCACCCTCTATTCCGCCGCTGGAGCGTGACCACAGGAAACCAGAGGATGCGGCTGGGTTAAAGCGCTAAATATTTAACGGGAAGAATGGCCGGTGCCTTCCCTAAGCCTGCCGCGGGAGACCTCCGCGGGGGATGGTTGTGTTCAGTCACCCGGCCAGGCGTCCATGGAAGTGACAGCCGGGCACAGCAGTACCCACACGCCGCCTTCATCCTCCCCTTCCTCGCCTGCACTGCACTGCCCTGCCCCAGGGGCTTTGTCCCCCGTCCTGTGCCGCTCGGGGCCTGCGGGGCAGCCTCAGGCTCCCCAGCGAAGGGTTAAGGCCGCCGGCCCCGGCCGCCACGGCTCCCTGGCAGACACGTCCCCTCCGCCGTCTCCATGGAAACCGGCCCCGAGCAGCTGCCGGAGCGCCCTCGGCCTCGCCGGGAAGGCGCTGGCGGGGCCGGCCGCGGCCCGGCCCTTTGGCTTCCCCGGGAAGCCGCCGTGTCCCGGCCCGTTCCCCTCTGCCTCGGGAGCAGCGGTGGGACGTGCCCTGAAGCGCCCAGGTGGCCAGCGGCATCCTGGCCTGGAGCGGCAATGGCGTGGGCAGCAGGACTCGGGCAGGGATTGTCCCCCCCGGTACCGGTGATGTCGCACCTCGAGTCCTGTGTCCAGTCCTGGAAGGACATTGAGGTGCTGGAGAGTGCTCAGAGACGGGCAGCGGAGCTGGGGAAGGGTCTGGAGCACAGGTGCTGTGAGGAGTGGCTGAGGGAGCTGGGGTGTTCAGCCCGGAGAAAAGGAGGCTCAGGGGGAGCTCATCACTATGCACAGGTTCCTGAAAGAAGGTTGTAGCCAGGTGAGGCTGGTCTGTTCTCCCAGGCAAGCAGTGATAGAAGAGGAAATAGCCTCAAGTCACACTACAGGAAGTAGAGATTGGATATTAGGGGGAAAAAATAGACCGAAAGGATGGACAAACACTGGAACGGTGAACTGTGAACTGCTGAGGGAAGTGGTTTGTGACCATCCCTGGAAGTGTTCAGAAAATCTGTGGATGTGGCACTTGGGAACGTGGTTTAGTGTGGAACATGGAACGTGGTGGTGTTAGAAATGACCAGGGCAGGAGATGATATTAACTCCTTAAATGCCTTTATTTAAAAAGGGGAAGCTCGAGGGATGGCCTACGCCCCTGCTGCTCCACCGAGGAGGAGGTCCCAGTCGGTCCTGCCACTGTCCTCGTTGCTGCAGAGCCGCTGCAGGGCCGGGAGCTCGCCCTCACATGTGCCCTCAGGAACTCAACTTGGCACATTTTGGCTAGGGTTGTCACCTTTGCTCAGTTCTCCTTTGGTCATGGCGAGACGGCAGAATCAGTCCTCCAGTAGCTGAGGGTCCTCTCAGTACTGTAGTGTCTTTCCTTTATTTGGATTTTGTGTTGGTTTGCAGCTTTTGGACCATTTTGCCAGCAACTCCACTTCCTCTTGGAGCGGAGCTTCATGGGAGTCCTTGGGTTTTCCATAAGGGTGGCAACAGCAGTTTGATGGGCAGGCCGGGCACTGGCAGGGAACAGGAACTGGAGCAGGCAGAGGGCAGGTGGGAGGAGCAGCAGAGGCCAAGGGGTGTACAATACAAGGGGTAAGAAACTGGGGTTTGGGATACAAACTTTCGAGGGAAGGTAAGGGGCATGCAAGTTGCTATGGATACCAGTGCACTCAACAGTAACAAGTAACAGTAACCAAACTTCCAACACTTGAACAACTAGGAGTCCCTTAATTTTATTCACTTCAGTGGTGCTGGGTGAATGGTTGAACTCGAAGGTCTTTTCCAACACTAAGAATTCTATGATTTTAAAATAGAGGTGTAGGTGAGTCATCGGCTGGCTCTGAAGTGAGATATGGAGCTGAGCGCAGGGCTTTTTTTCTCCTCTATGTTCACCTCCAAGAACATTTTCAGGTGAAAAACTCACCAGATATGTTACACATTGCTACCATAGCCCCTGCAACAAACATTTGACAATAATTGTCAACCCTTGTGGCTCCCTGGCTCCCCTACCCAGGTTTATGTTCTGGTGAGGGCTTGCTTTTTCTGGGGAGATGAACCAGGCTTTTCCTCAGGTGACAAAATTGTCCTTCATCTACTGGAAAAAAAAAAATCTTACATGTATTTGTTGTTTCGATTTTGATTTTTCTATATGAGATGGCATTGACCTACCCTGAGATACAGACCAAAATATGGAAGTTGCTTTCACTTGGGGTTGTAGCACACCCTCTTTGTGACAAAAGTTGTCCCTAGCCCACCCAAGCCTCTTTGCACTGAAGATCCTTTTGTGCTGTTCCCATGTGGGCCCACACAGGCAAATTTATTCACAGCTTCCTGGGGAGGAGTTGCACTGTGCAGCATGAGTAGGGAAAGGCTCCAGAAGCCCTCACAAAATGCACAGGTGACAGCAGATCCTGAGAGAACAGGTCAGGCTTTGCTTTTATCTGTGTGCCAGCCTGGAGAGTTGGCCTGGTGTTGGAAACATATGCCAAAGGAGGTCCTAAAAGTAGGTTGAAAACAGGAAATTCAGCTGTGTGGACTAATTGTCCATAGTGAAATATGTCCTTTTTTTCCCACCGCCCTTATCTCAAATGCACTCTCCTGGCTAGCAGAACATTATCTCCAGTTTCAGCTCTGAGTGTCTCTTTACACCTATTCTGCCTATAAGGTCAAAGTAGGGTCCCAATTTTGAATTGTACTCTCTTTTCTGATGCTCTTTTCTTCTAGCTCCAAAACTATTTTCTGCCTTCATCTTCAACTTTACCAAATCTCATCCTGATCTTGTGTCCCTCGTTATATGGCTGCTGAAATCTTTCTGCCCAATTTCTCTGTAATATTTCATTGTGTCCTTTTCCAGCAATTATACATCAGAGATCAAAAGAAGCCTTTCTCCATACCAATAAGATGATTCTGGTACTACAATTTTGCCTGTGTATATAAGGCTACTTTATTGTCTCTGCTCTTCTAAATCAAACTGATGCCCATTGCCCCCCAGCTTTTCTTCCTCATGTTTTTCCTCTAATGATCTCTGCCTCTTATGCCATCTCCTCCATAGTCTGAACAATTTGCTGTCTAGAATCTCCTTTGATATTGTCCTTCCAAACCCTCACACTTATGGATCACTCCCTGATATGAAACAGCACAGACACTGTAGCTGCTGTTTGGCTTCACCCAGGGAATGTCTCTCCCTGACTGCTGTTGGTTAATTAGAAGATAGGATGTGGTCTAATAGGCTTGGCTGTTAAATGCAAACCCCCTCAGCTGCAAAATGCTGGGTAAAGTTGCTGGCAGCTCTCAATTTTCTGCTCCTCTTCTATTTTCTTATTACACTAAGTAATCATGATCCTCTCTTCATCTTTCCTAGAACAACCTATTTAGCAGACATTCAAATATGTAAGTAGTGAAGGTGATAGAAATGCACACTAATGGAGCACTGAGGCTATAATTTGAATACACACAGAGCTTAGGCTATTCAGTCCTTGTTATGGGAGGGGAGGGTAGGCGAGTTCCCCAGCTCCACGGTCTAGAGAAAAGGTATGGAACAAGGGGGAGATGAGTGCTAAGAGTTACATCAGATTCTTGAGTCTGCCAGGCATAAATATTGCAACTGAGATATAGGTAACTATTATTTGATTTTGTGTTATCAGATGACTGCACCTTTTTTCTTTAGAATGAGCTCTTAGACAACACATCCATGTTTTTATGACTCTTTCAGCTGATCATAGTCATGAAATTGCTGTGGCCAGAAGAAGCTCCAGCTGACTGATAGTGCAGCAGGCACCTGGAAGCCAGCAGGCTGCGTAGCAGCAAGATATGGAACTAGCTACACCAGTGTCTGCCTCAAGACATGAGAATTCAGGTCTCAAAATTGCCAGAACATATGATGGAACTTCATTACTCACCTGATCAACAGGTAGAAGAGAAAAAAATAGCATGGAAAGAAGGATGAGGAATTAGATTTCTAGAAGGTATATGTGTGATAAAGCCCGATTCTGTCTGCAGTTCAAAAATCAACAGGATGAAGATGATACAGGCAAAGAAAAAATCAGCCAATTTGAGATCTAGAGTAAGAAAATGTGAATGAAAGTAGGTCTTTTCTCCAGTTCAGCATGGGCAGATGTGTGTGCTAGACCATCGTAGTTCCTGACACACCTAAATTCCTAAATTTATGCTTCTCAAGGCCTTTAACTGGCTCTATTAATTCCAGTTTCAGAGAAAACAGGACTCAAGTGGACACTAGTACACAGACACAGCTGTCATCTACTTTCCCTGCCGCAAGACTGGATCAGATAGCAAGAAATGGCCACTATTATTTCCTTCATTACAAGTTTAGTGAAGTGGTGAAATATTTCTTAAGTCAACTTACAGTGTGGATGATGGGGCCAACACCTAAGAGATGTTTTGAGTATGCAGTGATAAACCATCTTCAGGGACTTGTAGCATTGCCTATTTTCAGTCTTAGTTTACCTTCAAGGTAATGTGGGGAAAAGAAACAAAAAGGGAAGGTTTTACCTCTTGGTTTCCTCTTCAAAGGGCTTGGCTGTGTTAGCCGGTCACTTGTGACTTAGGAATCCTTCTTCTTTGTATATAAAGATTGGATTTGCCGTAAAACCAAACCCATTTTTTGCTTTGTACAGACTACACCTGAAGACATAAGGTCAGGAAAAGCAACACCTAAATGAAGCCACTTACAGTAATGTTTGCCTGTCCTACATGTATCTATTATAAACAGTAGGAAAGTATGAAAGCTTCCTTCTGTCGCTACTCTTGGTGTGGTAAGCAGGAGAGACAGGTGTGGGACCTTCCAGAGGCATGAAGATGCCTTCTTGGCATGGTTCAGAAGCAGCAAGAAAAAAAGTCAGCTTAAGCCTTCTTTAATAAAAGCTGTGCACAGCAAGCACAGTCTCACCATAAGCAGCTTTACACTGCAAGCATAACACAGAGAGACCAGAAACAGCACATACTACAGAGACCTAGTCTCACTTTCAGTGGTGATTCACAGGGGCAAATGAGGACAAAATTAATGTAAGTAGGGGAGAAAAACTGACATTGCTGTGGAAACCATTTCACTTCATGGCATTTTAAGCCTAAACTAAATTCCCAGCAATGAATCAATGTAGTTTTGTGTTATTCTGCTGTTGCAGCCAGCCCAGAGTGGGCCATGGTGACAAATACCTTCAAGGCTATCTCCATGAAGCAGAAGCCCCTACTGTTTCAGCCAAAATGCCTGTAGTGACAGTATATGCTTTATGTGGTTCAGCTTGGACTGGGAAACCTGATCTCATAAACTTTGTCAGCATGAATTATGTTTTTATTATATTAAATGGTGTCTTGGCATTTGCCCATGCACCACATCACAGCTCTGCAAACACATATAAAGGCCCCTCTGCCAGACTGTGCAGGCATGGGGGCAAAGCTGTGGTTGTTGTGAGGCCTCCCATCTCTGAGCCTGTCCAATTTGGTCATGATTGACATCTCAACTGAGATGTTTCATCAGTGTAAGTTCCCCCTCCCTGCCTCATTCTTAGCTTTCAGGAGGTAAGCGTTTGGTCCTGTGTCTGTTCAGAGGAAGCACCATGACCTACACGTCTGCCCCTGACCTTTAGCCTGATCAATAAAACTACAAATTGGTCTTTTCTTATCCTCGACACTTTAGTCATAAAATCCCTATTGAGATGGAATGAAACACTGAACTTTATGTCTAGGCATCGTGAACATGTTTCGTTGCAGGGGAGAGACTGGCAGTATTTCAGCTATCAAATATGCAACCCTCTTTCACTCACTCCCTGTGCAGCAATCCTGTATGTGATATTTGAAACCTGTAGAATGTCATTTTTGGTTCTGTATTCACACATTTCCCCAAATATTCCAGAACAGCTATAACCTCTAGGGTGTTTTAACAACACTTTTTACTACCATGCATGCTTTCCCCTTCTGGTGATGTTCAGGAGGAAGAAGAGAAGAGGCTTCATTTCTCTCAGAGAGGAACAGAGATCGTTTTGGGAGAGGGTCAACAAAGCCCAGTAAGAGTGTAATGCTAGATGGGTATGCAGGTTTTGCTGGTATTTCTATTGCCTGGTGTTTTGCCCCTGCAGAGGAGTGCCTGTAGTGGGGCAAGGAGCCTGAGAGGACATGGGAAGGCACAACTCAAGGCTTCTCATCTTCTTAAGCCTGGCACAGTGTTGACAGACCTGAGCATTTGCCCTTGTGCAACAAACAGTACTCGGTTCTGGAAAAGCATGTAACAGGGGGAGGGGGGTGTTATACCAACAGGCTTTATCATAAAATCAGAAGGACTTTAACATGGTTTTCAATGTGCTTGTTGTGTTACTTTACACCCATTGCAGAGCAATTCAGAGGGAAGAAGGAGGTCGTACTGCATAGTTCTGTGCACAGCTTGAAAAATCTATTCCATCGTTACAGTGAAATAGCTGTTGGAGCCACATGCTTTCTTCATGCTGGCAAGAGTGTTGTGTATTTAGCATGCTCAGCTGCTAGTTGGGTTGTAAACCATACTTTTTACTCAGCTGCACTGCCATGAGATGGCCTTGAATAACCTCCTGTGTCACATCAGGGCTTTTCACTGGTGAAATGAAACATGACTGTGAATCAGAGGAAAGAAGAAAATCCTAACAGACTTTTTTAATTCCTTTTGGATAACCAGGCCATTCCTTTTACCAGGAAGGCTTACCAGCATGTATATCCATCCACAAAACCAGAAAGACAGATCCAGTCAATAAAGGTAGACCAGAAGTCAAGGAATCTTTGGGTTCTTGAAAGCCCAGGAGGAGTGGTATGAAAAGAACAGCATCTCCTATGTGGCCCTCTGATGCTGCTGTGTGCTACCTAACACTGCTGAGTCTGCAAACACAATTTCCTCTGCCTCAGCTTGCAGGAGAGCCCAGAAATACTGTGTTGGAATCACACAGCACATGTTCAAGGCAGGCAGGTGGCAGGTTCAAAGTGGAGTGAAGAACCAGCTCCTTTATGTAGTGCACAGTTGAGCTCTGGAGTACCTTTTCTTAGGACTTAATGGGTGCTGGAACTTCGTATGAGTTTCAGAATTAATCCCGTACAATCCTGCAGTAAGTAAACATCAGAAGCTACCTGATGCAGCTCTGCTGCTGTATTGTACAGAGAGTTCTTCAGCCAAAACTTGATGGAGACTGGAATAATGTACAGGGCAGGGGTTGCTATGTGCTGGCCCTGTTCTCTGCTCTTAGCAAGGTACCACTGTTGGCCACTGTCAGAGAGAGGACTCTGGGCTTCACAGAATGGATGCCTCTGCTGTCGCTGGTTTTACATAATCTTACATAATACAGGATGTGACTAGACTCTTCTAAGTTTACATACTTTCACACAGAGAAATCCCACCTTCAGGAAATAGAGGCTTTTCCTAAAGAGACTTTTAGTGAGATCAGCTTTTAATGACATTGGATCCCTACATCTCATTCCAGAGATGGGACTTCCATCTTCACCCATTGATCCTTTATATAATTTGCTGGATGATCTTTGTGCCGTACCAGAGATTGGGTCTTTATTACAATGTAATAAGTTACTACAGTAATTTATTAGAATAAAATAGGGGTTGTTCTTCAGAAGAATTAGTTGCCAAAAGAAGAAGATAAACAGGAGAAGAGGCACAGCAGAAGAGGGAGGGAGCACAAGTTGAGAAAAAGTTGGTCTCATTGGAACTGCTAAAAAACCCGTTCACATGTCTCAACTCCCAAATGATGCCACATAAACCTCACTTATCATGTCACCTGGTCCAGTCCCAGGCTCATTTTAAGCCCTACCTTAGCATGCTTTTTTTCCTATTTTATTTAAAAGTGCTTCCTGATTTTATAGCTGAGTGCCCTTTCCTCTGGTGAAAAGCAGTGCTGTCTGACAACAGCTCGGCTTTTGGTGGTGGTTATTGCTCGGTATTACTGTGACCATTTTCTTCGCTTTTGCAATGCCACTAAGGACTGAAGGAGGCGAGTAGTTAGAGGATAATACACCATTAGGGAGCAGCCCTAGCTGCACAATACATTTCAAGTGCACCTATGTTCACCTCCCAGTTTCATCTGCCGTCTATGCTCTGTAAAAGGATACCAGCACTGATACAACTGAGGCTTGCCCAGACAGAAACGCTATTGGAAGCAATGACACAAGTAGACCACCACGATTTTAGCAGAACCTGGATTTCATATTCCAACTTCCCAATATGTTGTCTCATGTAATATTTGAGCATGGAACTTGAATAGCACTGTATGACATAAAATATAGCTGCATACCAACAGATTTGTGTTGGACTTGATCTAGTCATTCTGACTTCTTTATTCATATGGTTGAGCTGTGCAAGGAATAAATATCTCTGGTACCAGATTTAGAAAGAGTGTATTTTATTGCAGACAAGAAGATATTATCTGCTCTGGTGGCAGTACGGGGGATTGATGGCAGTTTACAAAATGCAGAAACTCTGTGTGTGTGTGTTAATCTCTGATAGGCTTATCGCTGTACTAAACTGCTTCCATAAATCGTAGGCTTAATGCTGCTTTCAGGTACACCAACACACACCCAGTAACTCCTGGAGAATTTTAAGATATATAAATTACAGCAGAATTTGATCCCTTGTACTGTCAGTATTTTTTTAACACTCATCTTTTCAATAGGTAGAACACATAAACACTCGAGATTGTCACTTACCTCACCAAATTAAACCTTGCTGGAAGGCAGCTGAAGATACCCACTGAGTACAGCTAGGAGGGGCAGATTCCATAAGCCCATTATATGGCATGATTGACCTGGCATTAATTGTGACTGGGCTTGAGGTGTATATTTGCCTTGTTTTTACAGTATATGGCTGGTCAACTCGTAATTCATGTTGTACTCAAGTCTGTGGGTAAAATATGAAGTTCACAGAGGAAAAATAAGAACAGAATTTACATTTCATTCATTTTTTTCGTGTCTGCTGTTTCTGTATTCTCAAAAATCAAAATGCATTTGTTGTATCCTAATCTACATCAAGCTGTCCTGCAGGAACATTCATTATTCTTTTATTGTCAGCAAAACACATTGAAACAAGGATATTAAACATCTGGCCAACATACATTTATGCGGCCCAAATGGCATATTCAAGTTCTAAGAATATAAGGATTGCTTTGGAAACAAAAGTAGTTTTCCCTCTGACTTGGGAGAGAAACTATAAAATATGAGCTTGTATAATAGAGCAACATTCTCTGAGACAAAGCATAGTGCAAAACATTACCTGGGAAGTGCAAACTCCTGTCCTCTATCACTAGTCTCATTTCAAGTCTGACGAGGGCACTTAGACTTAACTAGTTTGCTGCTAAGCCAGGATGATTGACAAAGAGACAAGCTTAGGACTAGAGATGAGAGAGAAAACGAATATTGCAAAAAAACACCCCTAAAAAACTTAAAGAACAAGATCAGAGATTTACAGAAGAACAGGGAGCGGGACAAAAGAAAGGCAAAAATGTGTCGTCTTTTAGGACATGAGGCTGTTTTCACCCCAGCAGAAAGGACTCAGCTATGTGTGGTGGTAGAACCAAAGAGGGATGTTTTCAGAGGTGTCAGAGCAGGCACAACTCAGCTCCTATAAGGATGGTGTAAAAAAAATGAAAAGCTGGGAGGTAAGCTCCCAAGCATCAGGTCACAACCCCAGCATCTCAGGGTTTTTCAGCCTCAGGGAATTTTCCTGCTGCCAGCACATTTTGGGTAAGAAAAGTGATTTTCTGCAGCAGTGGAAAAAGGCAAGAAAGGCAGTTCCAAAGTGGGGGAGGGTGAGAAGGATCAGTGGCACTTTGGGTGTCATCAGTCTGATGGAAAGGATAGTAGATTTCAGGAGGTGTGTGAACAAGAGAGGTTGGCAGTGACATTTTCAGATTTATAGGAGATGACAGATAGGTGATAGGGTCTGTCACCTTTCCTGCACTTCTCTTGCCACTTCGCCCCCAATGCCCTTTATTCTTTTCTTACTCCCTGAAGTACATGGACTCCATTTCTAATTTGCTACCTTCCCTAAACCCCACAATCCCTTTCCTCTGCCTGAGAAGCCTTCTGTCTACACATACTTCTTTGATCCCTTCATCTATCATCCATCTGTATCCTATCACATTCTGCAAAACAGCTTTTCTAGGCAGCAGAGATTGCTGTCATAGAAGTGGAGGCACAGGGGCAGTGCTAGGAAGGTGGAAATGGTAGGGGAAAGAGAAGTGGGTATAAGTGCAAATGATGATGGATGTTGCTGTGGAGGGCAACAAAGGCAGTATGTAGATCAGGCCTCTCCAGCTAGGAGAGAAAAGGCACCTGGTTATCCTTTATGGAGCTTTATCTTAATTCTGCTGCATGCTTTAGAGCAGTCTAAGTCACTGTAGTATGCCAAGTCAAATGGTCATGGGCAGGGGCAGGTCTGCTCCTATCCAAACCCACGTGGGCATTGGAAGTCACATACCCTGTAGCAGCTGTGGAGGCTGCAGCCTCCCTCCTGCCATGGGACCTCCAAGCTTGGACACAGCTGGCTGGCAGACACTGGGTGCCAGAGAGGGACTATGAGGAGTGCTGAACAGGGAAAGTAAGAGATGTGGACACTGTGCCAGCTGGTGGGAGGTGGGGTAACTGGTGTGTCTCATGCATAATGAGATGTGTATAATTTCCATCATGCAAGAAAGTTCTGTACCTTTATTCAACATGATAGTTAAGAAGCTTGGAAATAACCAGGAGGAAAAAAACCCTGTGATCGAGGCACTATCACAGAATTCAAACATCCATGGCTGCCTGATAAAATACATTGCCACTTGTTTTGTTGGGTAATGGAGAAAACCTTGTCTCTCTTCTTATTCTTCTGGTTTACACTGAAATGACTTCTCTGTGTGATCTTTTAGATGCCTTGATTACATGCATTATAAATTGATGTGAGTATGTCCCCACCTTACAAATTCAGCTGGTATACTTGTCCATTCCAGAGTAACTAAATTATTGCAGTGTAATGGCTTGGAGTCCAGTTTTCAGAAGCCCATATCAGGCAGTATAAAAACTTGCATCATACTTTCCAGAGTACCTCCAGCATTTCTTACAGGAGACGTTTCTGAGTGGTGAGGGAATGGCTGCTGTATAAAGTAACACAGGTTTGATTTCTTCAGGGCAAATTAAATGAGGAATGCAGCAATGATAGCAATAATAATAGTTACAACATCATCAATAATAACGATAGGTTAGCCCTCTTTTAGCTGAGCTCCAGTAACTACTGCAGTGATGCTGCTGCCCTCAGCTGCCCATCCTCCCCTGTGACAGAGCCTTGCTGTCACAGAAGCCAAGCCAGTGGAAAGGGATACGTGTCTGGGTGCTTGGCTGTCCCCACACACAGCCCATGGTGGCTCTGGCTAACACGTGCAGAGCTGAGCTTTAGCACACATTTTCCAGTGCTGCTCCAGAGGTAACAGCCTCCAGCAGTGAGGTGGGCTGGACAGCAGGGCTGTCAGGGCAGTGCCCAGCACATGAAAATCAGAGCTGTTGTTTTTAATGAGAGGAATGAGGATGCCTGTGCCATGTGTGAATATGCATATCCCTACCATAGGATTTCCACACTGATGACATCTGACAGGCTTTTCCATTGGGCAAAAACCTGTGTTTGGCAAGGAGAAATAAGCATTTCCAGAGAAGCAGAATGAGTAACCTTTTGTTAACCAGTAAGAAGAACAGTTGAAGCTTAAGAATTAAGTGATACCCCCCTGTTTCAGGTCATAACCAGAGACTGGTGCAGAAATCATTGCCCTGGGGCTGCTGCGTGTCCCCTGGTGTTGGGGTCAGCCATCACCCATGTGCTGAGGCCAAGCCCTGCCCATTGCTCTGCCTGCAAAATGTCCACAGCTCTTCCTGTCAGCTGCAAACAGCTGTTGCTAGGGAACTGCAAAAAGTCAAAAAGACAGCAAAGGATGAGGGGAGTGCAAGCAGCAGAGGGATGACAGGCCGCAGCTGGCGAAGGGGGAGGTTAAGGGGGAGGTGAAGGGGGAAGGGAGGCAAGAGGGTCAAGAAAAAGGAAGGACTGAAGAGCCTGGGGTGGGGGAATTGATCCTCATCTTGCCACAGAGAAATTCCCTGTCTCTCAAGGATTGTGTTTTCTTATAATCACTAAATAATTTCCCTTGATTTTGCTTGTGTGTTTGTGTTTGTGTGTCAGTGCCTTTGAATGTGTGTTTGTTAGTGTGTTAGTGTGTTAGTGTGTTTGTATGTTTGTGCATTTGTTTTTAACCTCTCTAGGAAAGAGGTAGAATATCTTTTTATTTAGTGTGCTTTCACCTGATACTGTTTTGTATTTAATTATCACCTCACCCTTCATCCCGTTCCTCTTTTAGTAAAAAGATTGCCACTCTTTATTTTTGCTTTCATTCACTTTTAAGGACTGTTGCTTTTTTCCACTGAAGCATTGAAATTGTGGATATACCTCATCTGATAAATGCAGCTGAAACTAAAACAACAGTTTTCGTCTTTTGTCTTGAAATTTTCCTTCTTCCTGGAGTTAATGGGGTGCTGACAGATGTTGTCTCTCTGGGAAACATCAGGGTTATAAAGTTATTCACCACACAGTGCTACCTATGCTCCAGTCAAGATCTGCCTTATTTTTCTGAGGGCCTCTTTCAAAGTGAGCTGAACCCAGCAGCACCAGCAGCAGGTTGTTCCCATGCAAAAGTAACTTTGGATTAGGCTATATCACTACAAATCCCTGCTGGCTCATAGGTCATATGTAAGAAATCTGCATCTGGTGGCATTTGACTGCTCACTGAAGTGACTGGACACCATTATAGCTGGTGCAAGTCTCTGCATGGGACCAACCTGCAGCTCAGACTCTGGGATTAGGTCCTCTCAGCAGATGCCTTGATGTCTCTGCCACTGCACTGTATTGAGTGGGTTGGAATGTGATTAGTGATGGTGTTTGAATTAGGGTGGATTCTAATTGTGGGCAGTATGAAAGCTCTCTGAGCAAATGCATCTAAATAAGGAACAAGATTATACAGTTCATTGCCAAACTGAAACAAGGAGACAAAATATTCTTTGCAATTAAAAAAAAAAAAAAAGGCAACATCATGTGGATAAAAAGGTCAGTAACAAGATATATATGGATAAAGTCATTAAAGAAAATAAAATAAGTTATGTGCGAAGTTTCCAAACTCAGCTGTGGTTGCAATACCTTCCAAAGAAAGCCATGATATATAGTAAAAAGCTCTGTTTTATTGGTTTCAAATACTGCAATGTATAATTGATTTATGGCAGGGGTGAGTGGTGGGATAGGTAGTATTTCAGTTCCAAGCATTTGGTCCAAAATCAGCCTTTGTTAGCAGTGATTGAATGTTATTAGTGTTTGATGGGTCTCTGGTGGAACCTGTGAAATGCGCCGGAGGTTTCAGCGCACTTCCTAGTGGACAGGTGCCCACACCACTGAAACCACAGCTCTTTCGAGCTCGTTACATCCACACTCACTGGCAATCTCAGTGGAGAGGCTCACAGCTGAATGGAGCGTGGAGCAGTCTCCAGGATGATATTTCTTCTCTGCCAGTCCTGTGCTGTGGCACAGTAGGGAAAATACAGGGCTCAGTGGCCTGCTGTTCCTATCTATTTGTCAGAGCGAGGGAATATCTTTCAGCTTTTGGACCAAGCGCGATAAAGGAAGATTACTGACCTTGTAAAAACTCATTCTTCCAGGAGAGGAACCAGGGAGGATTTAAGCCCTACATTAGTGCTTGGTATCTTGTTCCAAATTTGTCAGGCTTCAGGAAGAAAAATTCTGTTTGTTGTGATCCTTATCAATCTTTTCTGCAGGACCGAAGGACCTTGACTGGGCTCTTCTGTAATGCTTGCAGTTCTTTGTGACCAGTGCTCATTGAGAGGCACGATTTACCTTAAGGGTGCACAGAATAAAACAGTTTGATAGGAACCATGTAATTTTCTGCACTTGGAAAGCTCAGTCCATCCTCACTACTCAGTGACAGGTGAGAGAACAGATCTCTGCAAATAAAGGCTTTGGCACATCAGGTTTGGTCTTTAGAGGCTATTCACAGAGCTCCATAGCTCATGTTGCTTACTGACATTTACGTTTTTACATATTGCTTTCACCAAGCTGTTTCTTGGCAGGCTAATAAATCCTCCTGGTTTTTGATGGCTGTTGGTCAGGCTGCTTCCTTCTGCCATCTCCAGGCCTTGCTCATTTTCCTCAGCAACCAGGCACTTCTGCTTTGCTCCTGTATTCACTGGCACTTGGCCTTGCAATATGTGCCAGGCAGTTCAGCACCTGAGTCTGTTGTTATCCTAAGCAGACTGTGTTGGGTGGCTTGTTCATTAACCTCTTTGCTGCTATAGGAGGTATGCACTGCAGAAAGGCCTTGCAAAGACAAGGGTTCAGACATGTTGAGAAGGTTGAGAAGGAAGAATTTCTGGGCAGCTACTGTGTAAGAAGCTTAGGAATTCTCTTACTGCTGTGAAGATCCTCAATAACTTATTCACCAGGGGCTGGATGACAACCAAAAGACACCATTCTTCTGACTTCCAGTGGTACCTTTTACAAAGAGAAGCACTTGCATGGACAGATAGCTGCATGCCAGACCTGTGACTAGAGACTGGCCTTCCCTGTGCATTCTCCAGCCTCTTCCTGCATCACAAAGCAACAAAATCTGGTTTTGAATCACCCCTCTGAAGGAGTCTTCTCATTTTATTAACAATACAGGCCACACAGATAAATGGATTTCCTAACCTAGGGAGCATTCACCTCATCCTAAATGCAAGCAACATCACAAGTAGCCACTTGTGTGTCCCCACTGATCTTTGAGGGACTCCGATTTGACAGTTGCATGTCTGGGTTTTAGGTGGCTGAGCTCAGCTGAAACAAACCTTGTGCTAGACGGTCTCAGGCTGACAGCAGGGGGGTTAAATGGTGGAATTATAAGTCATTTGAAGTTATGGTTCTCTTCTTACAGTTTCAGTATTTCCTGAAGATAACGAATAGATCCCAGTATTATCCAGCAGGTCAATTTTGTCAGATATGAATTATGAACTAAACCAGAATACTACTTTTTGTATCCAAAACGGTTCTCTACCACCCCAGAGACTGAGTAAGCTTTGAACTGGAATGGAATAAAGTTGATACTAATTGACTAGTTGTTTTTGACCTGAGCAGGTGGAAAAGTGCAGCTGTGGTTGCTGTCAATATGAGACAACAGCATGGTCAGTGGGGTATAAAGCAGTAAATGGTGAAAGATTGATTTGTGCTACCTGACAAACTGAATAACAAAAGGGTGATGGTTTGATCAAATGTTGTAGAGGTGGGAGCTCCTGCATCAAGAGCAGAAAAGCCTTAGCCAGAGCAGTGGCAACTGGAGAGGATTTGGACAGGCCCTCCAGAATGCCAGTGCTGACAAAGCAATATTTTGTAACAGAGAGGATCAGCGAGGCAGAGCCTCAGCCAGACAATTGAGCATAATTCACTGAAAATAACATTTTCTCCGTGGACTTTCATGTGAAGAGACCAATATCAGAGGATACATGAAAAAATTGTAACAAGGGCTTTGCAAATTTCAAGCAGAAATGCCACTTTTTGACACCCAGGAGGAGGAATTCACATTTGCTTTTAAAGAATTCCCCTTTCACTGCAGGCAGATATTTTCAGCTGTCATTTATTTTTTTCTCCAGTGTTTAACTTTTCTTTCATTATCTGTACTCCCTCACCTATCCGTTCAACATGAGTCCTTCTAGCAAGCAGGTTCACATCATCTAAATTTCAGTTTCTGTCCTGTGATGAGGAGATGGAAAGCTCAACATAAGCAGTATCAGAAGCAGCAGTTTTAATTCCTTTATTTCCTTGGAGCAAATTAGACTTCAGTTTGGAGGACTTCTGGCTTTTGTGGTCTCTTTTTTACCGTTCTTCATATTCCAGTATCAATTGAAGGTTTTGGGAAGGAAAACCCCAGAAGTGAAGTCTGTGGGAATTTCAAACATAAATGTGTTTATTTCAGTCACAGTCATGAATGGTGTTCTTGTTTGGTTGATTTTTAATGTAGGACCAGAACAGAAAAATGCAGTTAGGATGCAGTGATGTCAAATGTTGTGTTAGTGATGTGGCTTGACACATGAGCTAGTGCTGCAGTGCAATAGGAATGGAACTCTAAAGCAAAACAGCTGGCACTGACAATTTGATGTCCACATTTACATGTTTTGTGGAGTTTGGTTTAGCTGTGGTCTGGCTCCATGGGTTGAATGCCTGTTAGCAGATACATTTCTGGAACAAGAGTTTCCATTTAAATGGGAAAATAAACTAAATGGGGACAACAAGGATATTTACATCAGAGGTGCACCTTTGCACCAAAATAAAATGCTAATTCAGACTTACGCTACGTGGCCAGAAGTGTGCCTCCACTTTTATAAAACAGAAGGAGTGATGTTCATTTCCTCCAAGAAAAAGGGTATTATTAGCCACAGTCCATTTATCTGCTCAAGTGCAATGTACTGGCAATTGAGGATGAATTCTGCACGCTTAGAAACATTAACACTTGGAAAGCATATAGGAATGCCCTAAAAAGAAACATACCCTATGTTAACTATACTCTCTGTGCTTTAATGATCCACCCACGTCCAAATGTTGCCTCCCTCTTTTTTAATCCTTCTTTGGCCGTGTGCCACATTCACTTGAAAAAAGTAGCTTTTTCCTTTGAATTATGTGTGGTTGAGAGCCCCTCACTAAATGCTGAGAACCCCTCAGTGCCTGCTGACTCTGGTGAAAACTGATGGCACTCAACACTCTGTAAAAGAGCACAGTCTCCTGCCTGTTAGCAAAGATGTGGAGGGCAAATGGCTGTGTGGGTGTGAGCACGTCTACAGGGAAAAGAGGAAGCAGCTGTGTGTGGGAAAAAAAGAATGACCAAGGAAAAGAGTTGTGTGTCTGTGATAGGGGGAGACTAATACAGTTAAAATTGAAGTGATAAATCATACCTGAGATCTCTCTTGAGACCTATAAATAGGAAACTGAAAAGCATTTCCTTCTATTTATTTTATAAGTGCTATAAACTTTATCAGCTTTTAGTATTGGAGACTCGTGCAATATTTATGGGTGGTTTACTTTAGAAGTTATTCAGAGGTTAGCGTCAGGAGGCTAATGAAAAAAAAAATTGGGATGGGTAAAAGAAAGAGGGTTTTTCCTACAGCCCCATAATAACAAATGCATCACATCTGACTTCCTTTGGCCCTCTTCCCAATATCCTTTGCTCCTGTATTTCTCTAGCAAACACCTACCCTGAGCTTCACAGCTCCACAGGGGATAACAAAGAGCATCATTTATTGGTAAAAGTGAAGAGAAAACTTATTCAGGAATTCCTGTGAGGTGTATCACAGGAGGAGACTGCTGAATAGGACTTGCAAAGAGGAGAGGGTTTCAGAGATCTCGATAGATTAAAGCATTTGAAAGTCCTCCAAATGGAACAGAATCCATGATCAGCCTTAAGTATTCTTTAGCTGCAATACAGAGGAGGGCTGCTGTGGGAATGTCCTCTTACTGGATAAGCTGATGGCAGTATTTTTGAACTGGTTTTGGTCTAAACAAAATAAACAAGCTTCTCATCCCTCAAAGAACTTCATACCAAGCCCAATCCCAATCCTGTTTCTTAATGTCCGGAAATATTATTCAATTTCCCACACTTATGCAGTTTCGTAGATGGCTTATTTATGCTGTGTTCTTTCAAATGGAAACAACAGCTGTTTTCAAAGTTTGGGGTTTTGAAAAAAGAAAAGAAATCTCTTCAGATTTATAGCTGAATGAAAGAACTTTCCAAAACTTGCTGCTGTATAGAATCCTCCTCTTAGAAAAAGTTGCGGATTGTTCACATAAGGAACTGGGAACATACAGAGATTGCTGGGCTCAGTTATATGACGGATTTTCCCAAAAAAAGCTGTGAACATGAGCCAAAATTAAACAGCTCCAGGGAGCACATCTTATGGGTGAGATAGGAGATTTTCCCCAGCTGGGGAAATCACTGGCACCAAAGATGGCATCAGCAAAGCACAGGGGCTCCTTGTTGCTCAATTGTTTCTGTACACAGCCATGGGGTGAAAACTGGATTCAGAAGAGAACATGACAGAGGGCAACTCACACATCTCAGAGATGAGGAGACTAATGTATCAATAGCTCAATCTCCTCACCTTATCAAGGAGGAGACCAAGAGGTGACTAACTTATTTGTAAACACCTCAAGAGAATTGTCCATGCTTATGGGGCTTTTAGTATGGCAGAGAAAAATGAATCAACAAATCCTAACATTAAGCTAAACACAGGCAAATTCAGACAAGAAATGAGACCTGTTCATTTTTTTTTTTTTAACAAATCTAAGAATGGAGTACAAAAGTAGACTGACTTTGGCACATTTTCTAAATCCTCAAATCAAGATCAGATGCCTTACTGGATGATACATTGTTTTAAGCACACACAAATTATTGGACTCATTACTGTAACAGCTGGATAAATGTCTCTGGCATGTGTCAGGTTAGATGATAGTATGTTATTTCCTTCTGTCCTTTAAACTCCAAGTTTGTGAGTGAAGAAATTACTTAATCTTGTAAATGTAAAACACGGCCTTTATTGCTTGACTGTAAAGACGTACTAAAAAATGAAACAAATCAAACAAACGAAACAAAAAACCCAAACCAAACACAAAAACAAATGGCCCTTGTATGAAGTGATGTTGTAGGGAATATGGTATTTTACATATGGCCTCACTGTATAATATGGGTAACATTTTGGCCAAAGGGAATTATGCCTTGAACTTCAAAAGGATAAGGTTTAAAATACCTCTGCCAGCAACTGTCCATTGTTGTCCCAGTTCTGAGTAATTTCCAGCTATTCTCCAAGTAAATTCAGCTGTGCACTGTCTGCTTGTCTTCTAGCATGAGGTGGACTATCAGCAAGTTTTGTGGAAGTCCTTCAGAGACCCCAGGAACAAACATTCAAGGATGATCTTTTGATAACTTTTTTTAATGGTGCTATCTCACAAGTTTCTGCTGTTATTGACCCTAGAGAAAACTTTAACTACATTATTTTTAAACAACTATTTTACAGAGTAATTTTTTATTTACTTGGATAGGATTTATCAAAAGAGCTGAGAGAAAAAAATTCTATCGAGTAAATAAACAATATGTGTCTCCCAGGATTTTATGTCTAGACCAGATAGTAGGTTATGAAATAATAAAAGAGAGAAAGAGGAGGAAAAGAAGGTGTTGACAAAGGGGATAGAGGCAATGTTATACCTAGAAAAGGCTAAAAGAAAAATAAAGATGACCTATAGTTCAGCTGTTATAAGACAAAGGTTCAGAGAGGGGAAAATGCCTGAGTTACTGGAAAAAAACACATTAAATTATCCTCCTTTTTACTGATGTAAGGAAAATGTGAGTGAATATGTCACTCTTCAAGCCAAATTCAGCATAGTGATGAGGAACAGTCCTTTCCAGCAAACAGTTTTAGCCATAACATAAAAAAGTTATCTGCTGGAAGACTAGATCAATAACAGGTAATTTTCGTAAATGTAGTACATTCTTGTTATTTACTGAAACAAGATTAAGCAAGTCTCTTGCATATTATGCCTTTTCATTCACAGGAAGGTTCTCACCTTTGATGCAGGGAGTGATACTGTCTAACTTAAGAGCTGTGTTTGACTTTCCATCAATGACTGGGGTGAAGAGCAGATCCTCCTCAGCAGGTACACTCATGACACAAGGCTGGGAGGGATGGCCAATTCCCCAGGAGGCTGTGCAGCCCTTCAGAGGGACTTTGTGTACATGGTGTCCATGTACATGGTGGAGACACGAGCAGAGAGGAACCTCCTGAGGCCAAGGCAAATGCAGTGTCCCACACGTGTGGAAGAACAGCCTCCTGCATCAGCACAGGCTGGGGGCTGAACTGCTGGAAAGAGTTCTGCAGAGAAGGACCTGGGGGTCCTGGAGGACAACAAGGTGTCCATGAGCCAGCAGTGCCCTGGGGGACAAGAAGGCCAGTGGTGTCCTAGTGTGCATTAGTAAGAGTATTGCAAGGAGGCCAAAGGAGGTGATCCTGCCCCTCTGCTCAGCCCTGGTGAGGCACATCTGCAGTGTTGTGTCCAGTTCTGGGCTCCTCAGTACAGGAGGGATATGGAGCTCCTGGAGCTGGTCCAGCAGAGAGTGACAAAGATGATTAAGGGACTGAAGCGTCCCCCTTAGGAAAGGCTGAGGGAGATGGGACTGTTCAGCCTCCAGAAGAGACAACTGAGAGGGGATCTCACCAATGTCTGTCAGTATCTGAAGGGACAGTGTCCGGAGGATGGAGCCAGACTCTGCTCAGTGGTGCTGAGCAATGGGACAGGAGACAACAGGCAGAAACTGATGCACAGGAAGTTCCACCTGAACATGAGGAGCAATTTCTTTACTGTGGAGGGGGCCAAGAACTGGAACAGGTTACCCAGAGAAGGTTGTGGAGTGTCCCTGAGCAGAGATATTCCAGACCATCTGGACACACTCCTATGTCATGTTCTCTGGGATGACCCTGCTTAAGCAGCAAGGCTGGAGCAGATGACCCACTGTGGCTCCTTGCAACCCACTCAATCCCTATGATTCTGTGGTATGAAGGAGTAAAGTTTTGTATTTCAGTTCCCATGTGATGTAGTAAGACCTGTGCACCTCCAGGCTTTGAAGTTGTTCTTCCTGTTTGTTTTCATACTCAGAAATTAGCCATCAGAAGAAATCATACAGGAGTTGTACTTTGTCCAGATGCCAACCCCATACCATACCAGCTGACAGTCTGAAGACCAAAACCAGCATTCCTTCAAGCCTACTGTGTCTCCTCTGAGGAAGTAGGAAATAGTTGCCTGGGAAGTACACTTGGACCTAACAATCAAACATCTTCCCCCATGACTGTGAAAAATTTGATGGTTAGAGCTGTGCATGCAGGAGGGGTTGGTACTGGCATCAAGCTGCCTTCTTTGCTCATGGACTGCTACCAGCAACCTCTGAAAGACCATGGAAGATTTCTGTGATCTCACCCTACCAGCTGTGGAAGTAGGAAGAAAAATCCAAGATACTCCCTTCCCCACCAAAAAAAAAAAAAAAAAAAAAAAAAAAAAAAAAAAAAAAAAAAAAAAAGACAACTGAGCAAAACCTAATTATTCTAATTATTTATCTTTTCACCAACAGATAGTATGGGTAGATTTTATCTTAATAACCCTTGTGGGTGCCTGCCTGACCAAGACAGGTTACAAAGGAATGTGTAGCTGTTTGTCAATCAGCCGTGTAGCCGTGTACCTTCAGAGTAAAATAATGATTGCAGTAAAGCAAGAAGCTCCATAAACAGTACTACTACTGCAGCACAGGTTCTTAGCCATCTAAATCCTGTATCTCATGGAAACAAAGAAGTTTTTTTCACTTCTTGGGTACCTTTACAGGCTCTCTCTAGTGTAAAGTTTCTGATGGCTAGTAAGGGTTGAGCTCCCATTGTTGTCCTTTCCTTATTGAGACACTGAGATGGTCTTTGAGTGAACAAAGTGAACAAAGCTTGTCTTTGAGACCTGCCATCCCCATACAAGAGCCAATGGGGCCAAGAGCTATCTGAAAGATAAAGCAAGGCAAAGACAGGAGCGAGAACAACTAAGAGTAAGTCACTGGAGAGCAGGGTATGTTTGGATGCTTTACAGGAGGCTGCAGACTAGGCTCCTCAAGTGTCCCTAGAAGAGTGCAGGTGCAGTTCACAGACAGCAATGCCATAGAGGTCCACTCTGCTGCTCTCTTGAGGTAGTTTTTGCCAGTTCAATGGGCAGGTAAATCCATCCAGGAAAGGTTTGACCATGAAAAAGAAGATGAAAATTACTTTGAAGAGTTAGAATGGGACCCGCTGTGATAGAAGAAGTGTCAGTGGAGGTGACAATGGCTTTCTCACCAAGTGACAAGACCATAAATGTCAATGGGCATTTTATTAGAGGGAAGGAAGAAAAGTACAGACTAATAAAAGGCACAGTGCTGACAGCAGCTTCTCCTCAGCAAACATTTCCGGCCCACTCCTCTGTCATACCCACAAAATTTATTGCCACTGTGCAATGCATTAACCCTTACCATATTAGCCACTTCCATGAAACTTATGTCCAGCCATAGGAAGATGAGATTTGGCTGCAGAGAGAAGGCTAGTCATATCCTGTCCATTCTGCATGAGATCTCTTTTTCTCTGCTTAGCCTTTATGATCCATTTCCTCCTCTCCACACCTGCTGTTACATTCTGCACGCCTAGAACCCGCTCTGTACACAGAAAGTGTGTTCCTGGTCCTCACAGCCAGTCTCTCACTGCATGTGCTGATAGCATGCTGCCTTCCCCAGCCCCCAGCTCTGCTTTTCACCTCAGCCTGATACTAGATCAGGGTGGGCCTCGAGCAATTTCTCAGGCACTGCACTGCAAATGAGGATATCAAGTGAGGGAATTTGCTTGTAGCCTACAGCAGACCTCATAGACTAAAGGCAACCATGCTGTAAGCACGCAAAAATCCACAGACTAGGGAACTCTTGATTTTTGGAACAAGAAAATCTTTCCCCACCAGCTTTTCTTTGGATTAATTGCAACTGCTCCTATTTTTTTTTTCTTGATGCCCTCCTAGAAGATCTCCAGGTATGTGGTACCTCCTTTAGAAAATCTGTTCCAGTTTGTGTTTATTGCTCCTTTATTCAAGCTTCCCTCTCCTCTCCAAGGACTACTCATCTCTCCCTCTTCTGCTGCCCTGGGGAGATGCTAAAGCTAGCTCCTAATTAAAGTGGTTGCAATTCCCCACTGGAACAGTGGCACCAGGGCCTGAAAACATCCTGTGTCTGTGTCCCCTAGTGACAACCCGGCCGTGCTCAGACACCTTGCTGCTCACTCCTCCTGTCACAGACTTCCCCATACTGGCTCCAGCAGGTTTCTTCAGTGTTTTCTCATCTGTGCTAATCTCTTTCCAGTGCTGCAGGCAGGGGATGGGAAGGGCACTCCACAGATAAAGTGAAGATCTCCCCGCCCTGAAAACGATGAAAGGGAAAAAACCACAGGGGAAAACATGAAGGACTAAAGATACAAAGGTACAGCTCTGCCTTTTGCTGTGTCCACAATGACAGCATTTCCATTTGATTTTCTGTCGTCCTTTGTGGAGGTCCAACACATAGAACAGTGCCTGCCACCCAATCAACACCATACATGTAACTCTCTTACTGCCCAGATTAGTGACTTGCAGGAGTCGTGCCAGCATGCACACAATGTATGGCCTGCCCCACAAAGCAACAATAATAATAGAAAAGCTGGCCTGTGTTTCTCTCCATGTACGTTCTGTCCACCACATCCACAGTTGTGGCACTCACTAGCGCAGCACAGAAGCATGAGAGCATCTTTTGTGCAGCACTGAAATGCTGCCACTGAGCTGCAGCATCACTTGTCATTCACAGCCACCAAACAGAGCTCATGTTGTGTGACTGCACACACCATTTCTGCAGCCACTACCCACTGTGAGAATATTATTACTCTGGCTAGAAATGTCCACCTCAAGTGTCCCTTGGAATAGGGAGACTCTTCATCTGGAGAAGACTTTGTAGTTGCATCATATACCAGAATCATCTTTACTAGAATCAGCCCAGGCAATGCACCAGAGGTACTGCAGTGTTTAGCCACAGTGGACAGCTCTTTACCTGGCATGTGATACCTTACAGGCCCTGTCATAAACTGGAGGTGCTCCTCTGTTATGTGGGGGCGGGCAACACAGGCTTCAGGACCCAGAGTTCCACCTCAGTTCTCTGAACTAAGCAAAACTCAGCTACAAAATCACACAATCAGTTTGGTTGGAAAACATCTGTCAGATACTCAAGTCGGCCTATGACTGAACACCACCATATCCACTGGACCACAGCACTGAGTGCGACCTCCAGTCTTTCCTTAATCATCTCCAGGGATGGTGACTCCACCACTTCCCTGTGCAGTCCATTCCAGTGTCACCCCTTCTGTAAAGAAATTCCTCCTAATGCCCAGCCTGAACCTCCCCTGACTGAGTCCTCTCATCCTGTCACTAGTGGCTTGGTAGAAGAGGGAAAACTCCCACCTAGTCTCTTTTCAGGTGGTTGCAGAGAGTGATTGAAAATGTCACTCCTGAGCCTCCTCTTCTCCTTTGTCTACATAGAGGTGTCTATCCATAAACTTCAGAATATATACCCAGCATCTGTGTTTTAAACTTTCTATGTAAACATCATCAGACTCAAATAAGCACAAACTTGGTCAAAATCACACTCACGCACAAATACGTGTATACAATATATATTCCTCCCATCAGCCACACACACAACACACAAATGTACACATGGATCCAAGTGGAAAAAAAGACAAAAAAAGAGGTAAATAACTGTTTTCTGAAGGTACCAAGCTATGCCTGACAACCATTCAAATAGCTTATGTGTAGATACAGAAAATCCAGTGGTAGGAATATTTTGTGTAGTAATGTTTTCCAAAGAATATGAGAGACTGAAGAGCCTGATCCTCATTTATAAATATAAGGCAGAACATCTTGCACAGCCAGTTCAAAGCCCTTTGTTGGTGGGAGTGAAGTTCAACTTTGCCACCTTATGGAGAAGCAGCATGGACAGGCTCTCTCTGCCTGAGGATGGCAAGCAGAGGGCAGAACTGGAGCGGGGAGAGCTCCATCCTCAGGGTGATGCCAGGGGAGTAGGAAGAAGATGGGCAGCAGTCACTGCTTCCAGGGAGACAGTGCACATCCAGGCACAGCCACTGGCTTGCACACCTTGGCCCATGTGCCTGGCAGCAGCCCCATCTCAGTGGCTCTGACTCAGAAAAGAAGGAAGAGGGGCAGTGACTGTTCTGGGCACTGCGTTAGCTGTGCTTAAAGCTGGCACTAATCACGCTTGCCTTGATAAAGCTTAGTCTTCTCCTCAGTATTGAGGGGACCTGGCTGCTTTGGACATTGTTAACCTGTATTTTTCTTTCAGCTGTGACAGACAGTGGGAAACAAATAAAATCATTATCACTGAAGCTGACCAAAAGTTTCGATTCAATACACAAGAAATTGATATGGGAAGGTAGAAAACCCTTCTTGGAGATTCAGTTTAGCAACATCAGAAATTTACTGTCAGGTATTTGAATAGAAAATTTCAATTAAAAGAGAAAAAATGGAAGAATAATACAATCAAAACTTTCAATGAAAAAGGTAGAGTTTTCCTTACTGATTATTGCAAACGAAACAATTTTTTGCCAAAATGGTCTAATTGACAATAAAATATTAATTTTGAGTTTGAAGAGCCTTTATTTTTGAGTTTGAAGTGGTTTATGGGAATAACAGTATGAAATGCCTCATGCTCCTCTTTCATGTTACCTCCTGGGGTCTTCAGGAGGACCTCCTATCCCATGAGACACAGCAGTGTCAATTGGAGAGATTCCATCACCATTGCAGCTGTGTGCCACAGCCACCATGAGTAATGGTGGCTGACAGGAGTGCTTGGCTCTTCAGGGAAGTCAGACAGCCTCCTGCTTCCTCACAAAAAGAAAAGCAAATGGGAAAAGACAGGTGCAGATACACACTGATAGCAAGGGACATGGAAAGATCCTCAAGAGGTTCTCAAGCTCAAGACACTCACACTATTCCACTGAGGAGAGAGTTTGCAGACAAACACTGGCTCTTTTAAACTGGGACTATCAGCAAGCCTGTGAAAAGAGCACAGTGTTAATCAAAAGCCTGAATAATGGCTTGTGAGGCAAGTAATTAAAGATTAAACAACATGACTATCAGCAAACTTTACAAGCCAGGGTACTTAAGGAACAATTATTTGTTGTTTCACCAATAAAAAATCACCAGAACTGACAGGGTTAGGTAGAAGTAGTTCTTTCACGTGGTGTTTAAATACATTTATACCTTAGAATCAGCTGTTCAGGTAAAAAGTAGAAATGCATTCAGAAAGGATTCTGATAGTTTCACTGCTGGTAACAACGCAACTTTATAGTGTATCTGTGATTTTAAAATTTCCCCATCTGATAATGGTTGGGACTTTTGAAGGTGGCTGTAGAAAAGATTGCTCACTGCTTGCTCATGGCTTTTAACTGGCCATGCTAAAAACATAAAAATGGACAAGGCAATCTTAGCAGTGCCTAGGTGTCAGTTTTTTGGTTATGTACTACCACACAGCAGGATACCAGCACATGGGCTGTCTTACAGTGGAGTGAAAATGTCATCCAGCATCAACTCAGCCAAATATATCCAACTGCTGGTAAGACATGTAGGGATGTTCCCAGTAATGTCTGTCTCAACTGTCATTGAGCAGTAACTATCATTTCTCCCCAAATCAAAACATAGTCTGCACAACAGGGAGCTAATAAAAAAAAAAATCAATTCTGAGGGGAAGAATGACAGGGAAATTTTTAGTCACATAAATTTTTAATATAAAAAAGATGCTGTTTTTGTTCAAAAATATCCCAAGCTGCTAATACATAGTTTGGAGTTAGTTTCTGGGCAACAACTAAAGCTGCCTGTCTAGGAAGGGATTCTAAACTCATACTTTCTTTATTAAAGTCATCAGTAAGAATGATTTATGCCAGAGATTGCAGCAGATTTGTTACCATTCTCTGGCTGAAGCTGTGCAAAGAAGAAAAGAAATATCCACTTAGATACTGAATAAGTAGTCAAGCTAGAACCAGATTTCTTCTCAAAAAAAAGTTTCCTTCCTATGCAGAGAGTCACTCCTCTCAACAACCTACAGTCACAAAAGAAAATAGGTTACATCAAAATGCTAAAATATCTCCAAATAAGCAATTCCTACTGTTAGGCTCCTCAAAAAACCACACAGATATTTTGCTGGAGGCTGCCTATTATTGGAGCCACTTCAATTTGCAGATGGCCAAAGCAGAGAAGTCTAAAGCAAACAGACTGACATTCCCAACCTGATGCCTCTGTCTCAAGTTTCTGTTAAGTCTCATGCAGAAAACTACATGCAGTAAAAGGATTAAATTTTCAATCCCTGTATCAAAGCATATGGGACTAAATAATCCCAAAACTCTTTTTCCCACATTCCCATGCTGAAGGTCATGACCATACTATAAGGAGAGGACAGAGAGGAACTCTCATGATTCAAGGACTAGTTCTACCCTACTTTCCTTGTGAAAGCACAACCATGAGCAGTAAATTCACCACTGGTTTACTTTTTTTCTGGCAATATTGACCAAATCAGTCAGTGCTGCAGCACCTTTTGAATGTAAATCCCTAGGAAGCTGCAGAGTACATTTCTATTTCACAGCTCATCAAAGGTTTCAGAAACCATGGTGCTGTGCTTGCAGACTGTAATGGGCACCAACACCCCAGATTTTCTCAGAGCTTGCTGAGATCTGATTTGGCCTTAGACAGCCCATCTTAATCTATTGCCATGGAAACCATCACATTCCTGGGCACAAGGCCACCTTTTCCTGGGACACTCTGGGTTTTTTCCAGCTCAAGTAGAGGTGATTATGCTAACCAAAAAAAAAAAAAAAAAAAAAAAAAAAAAAAAAAAAAAAAAGCAGGTTTTAGCGGTGAAACACTGGAACAGGTTGCCCAGAGGTGTGTCAGATGCCCCGTTTTCTCAAAACATTTAAGGTCTGGTTCGACAGGACTCTGAGCAACCTGATCTGGTTGAGGAAGTCCCTGCTCATTGTAAGAGGGTTGGACTAGATGACCTTTAAAGGTCCCTTTCAACCTAAACTATTCTGTGACTCCATGAATATTCTAAGTAACAAATACAGACTATAAACAGATTCCTCTCTCCTGCATTTCAAGGAAGACTTCTGAGATTTATTGGCTGCTGCCAAGAAAAAAAAAAAAAAAAAAAAAAGAGAGAGAGAGAAAAAAGAAAAAAAAGAGTAGGCTTGCTGAGACATTGATGGCTTATGGAATATTGACCTTACTATTTATCACCAGATGTAAGACAAGAGGCATATTGAAGATGATAATTTCTAATAGTAGCTACAAAAAACCAGAATTCACTGTACAGTAAAATGCTCCATAGCCATTCTGTCAGCAAGGTTGAGTTTGTCAACATAACAACTGCCTTGCTCACACAGAGATGTGCCATATGTTTTTTACAACCAATTATCTTCTCCACAGCGAGAACACGTTCCCCTACTAAGCCAAACCCTGCAACTTCTGGTCCCTATCAAAGTCCCTGAATGTGCAGCCCTGTGACAATTTTGTTCCCAGGCCTCGAGATCTTCACCCAAGTGACTTGAAAACCCCAAACAGCACCCATGAAAACCCCAAATGAAACACACCTGAAGGGAGGGGAGGGGAGAAAGAGCTACCATCTCCTCAGAAAGAACCACTAAGGGGAAAAGGAAAGCAAGGAAGCACATTGCCTTCCTGCAGCTTCCAAACAAGGCATGTCATGAGTAACATGACAAGGAGCAGCCACCCACACGGAGGAGTGGGCTCCGGATCACGCTCTGCATTCCCTGATATTCCCATGCCATGAAGACATGCTAGTCTCACTGAGCTAGTGGTCAGCTGGAGATGAAAATGCTCTGTCAAGAAATAGCCAGAAGGCTCCTTTTGCTTCTCAGTTTTGGAATCAAACCTAATTTTAAAGACAGCAAATCTGCTAAAAAATTGAAATATTGCTTTCAAGATAGCCACTATGAGGACTGCAGGCATGGTACAGGAGTAACCATGAAACTCTTAATTTTGGAACAGGAGTGGGAGATCATTTGTTGTCTTCACTGAAAGAAAAACATAGACATACATATGCACGCCAAAGCTGAGAGACAGAGTGAGAAGTCCTTTTCCCTGTATTCTCCACACCTAGTCCTTGAGAGTCAGTAACAAGCACCCTTGGTATGCAGCAATGGTGAAAGGGAATGTTTTCGAGTGACACTGTAACCAAAGTGTGCTGAAGGGGGCATTGGTGGCTCACAGAAGGTGAATGCAGGGTGCCCAGCAGACCATATCATGGCTGATGTGCCTCCCAGCACACCACAGAGCAGGGCTCTGCCCCAGATACCCAACATAATAATATGTTGCAATTTATTGCAAGTCTTGCATGGCTTAAAAAGGCTAAAACTCTTGTCACTGAAGTCACCAGAAATTACAGCAGCTCTGGGGAGACGCAGCAGTGAAATCCTGTTGTCACAGGGTCACCACAGAGGGATGTCAGGCATAAACCTTGTGAGTGTGTCTGCCATCTTCTGATCTGCTTTTCCGTAGGTGCTCAAGAGAAAGCAGTTTACTCCAAAGGGGGAGCAGAGCTGGAGCTAAAAAGAGATAGATACAACTGCTAATACAAACTAACCTGAAAGGCCAAGGGTTTCTTTTTGATTTGTATTGTCTCCACTGACCTGTGACCCACTCTGACCTCTCCCTCTGACCCCTCACCTCTGGTAGTCAGTGGAAAATTAGTCACTCCAAGTAAGGACACAGACCCTGGCTCTGTGGTCCGTGCTGGTTTCCTTAGGATCAGGGCACTGTAGGATCAGGGCACTGTAATTCCCTGCAGCACATGCTGCAGCTTATGGTGCTCCTCCCATTGGCCATCCACCTTCCATGGTTCCTCAGCAGAAAGGCAATTTGCTGAAGGGTGCCCCTGTCAGAGGTTCTTCTCATATGGTAGGTGGGTGGGTAGGTAGGTAATTTGTCCAAAATTAATTGGCTGCCTGCTCTTTTTCCTGATGGGAAACTCATTTTTCCTGATGGGAAACTCAGCTTCCCAAGTTTGCTTCTCCAGTGCTGCTGGAAGGGTGAGTCACTGTCCATGAGTTGTATGCAGTGCTCCAGAAGTTTTGTTCTGTCTTGTGACTGAGCCTTGGATGGCCCAAACACAGCTGGGACCACAGGACTGACTTCTTGCTAAACCAGAAGTTAATCTCATCAGAAGGCTCAGTCGACAAATGCTGATTGTGTTTCCTCAGGATCTGCCCTGGTCCCATGGGGGGGATAGCAGGAACACAGAATTGAAATGGATGGCTTGCTCCCACTGCAGCGTCTCCAGATTTGCAATTTGCAATTCAATTCTTCAGTAGAAGATGGAGCGGATTGCTGAGCTGCCTTTGAAAGGGTCAGGGGGTTCAGAAGCAGCAGGAAAGGAATGGAGGCAGGGTACAAACAGCAGAAGAGCCAACATTATTCTTCTTCATTCCAGAGTGAATGCTCTGCTCCTGGGGCAGAAGAAAGAGCACACCTCTGATTCAATTACCAGCAGGACTAGAACAATAAGGAAATGCTGGATGACTGACACCCATACCATTTAGCAGACATAGATGTGGCTCAAACTGGTGGTAACACCAGCTTACAGTCAGAAAACCTTTGCCCCAGGGGTACTGAAAACAACTTTTCTTTCACTTGTGTTTATACCTCTGTTCTATAATCCTCAAAGCACCTAAAGCTTTCCATGTTGCAGGCAAAGACAAAACAAATGTGTTATATGAAAGCATGAGAGACTGTTGAGAGTTGCAAGGGTCTGGAGAGGCCTGCAGAGACACAGAAATATATACTGAAGTGTGCTAGGAGACCATGATGAGTTCCTCTTTGCCTCTAATCCCTTGAGAGGACGAGGTATTGCTGTAGGCAGCAGTGTCTAATTGCTTGCATGAATTACATTATGATGAGAGCAGTCCAGTCAGACAGAAGAGAAAAACTTGTGAATTGAACACCCTGATTTAACCACCAAAATGTACAACATTTTTAGTAAGCAAGACCTCCTTCTGCAGTTCTGATTTGTCCTTGTCACTGAAGTTCAGATGGCACAAGTCCCAGGAAGTCATGTCAATCTAATTCAGTCTGTCACATGAGCTCACACAGTCCTGTTCCATATCCATGATGACAAAGCCATGGCTGCAGGTAGTCAGCTCTAAGCCATGCTAAACTATAGGATGAGGACTTTCAAAATCCTACCCTTTTGTTAAACTTTGTGTCTCTGGATGATGCAGGGCAGATGGTGGATGTGGCTCCTTGCCTGATGTTTGGATGACTTCAGGCAAGATGATACAGATAGATCTTCCCATCCTTCAGAGTTGCATCTTCCCCAGGTCCACTTCTCCATTTCTTTCTCACTCCTAGGTCATGTATAGACACAAAATTATTTCAGAAAAGGAGGAAAAGGAATCGTAGGACTTGTCTTGCTCCAGTTGTTTGTTCATATAATTTCCCCAAACAGAAGGAGCCTTGCACCTGAACACAAACCTGTTTTACTCACTTTCTTTAGCAAAACTGGCCCAGTTTTTCTGCTTTTATCTTCAGAACCTAGCAAGGCTAAGGCTTCATTTCTTCACTACTCTTTAGTGTGAGCCTCCTTCGTACAGCGCATTGTAAACTGTTACTTAGACTTCTACTAAGATAATAATTCCTGAGGAACCTAATTCCATGAAGCTAGACCTCTCCTAGCCCTACCACACTTATACTTAAAGCCAAAAAGGCAAGATGTTATTTCTCTTCAAACCCTAACCCTAACCTAAACCCTACCCCTAACCCTGATTTACCTATTTCTAGTGTATTACATGGAAGGCTCTACCCAAATATTTAGTGGGTAAGTGTCATCTGTATTGGAAAATCATTTAGGAAAGACAGATACCTTCACCAAAGATCAAAGGTAAAACCAAGGCCTCCTTCATTCTTTTCTATTCATCAGGATTTAACTCTCATCTTTTCAGAGCATTCTGGCTTAGGCAGCTTCAGCAAAGTGCAAATTCCAGCTGCTCTGATCTCATGGATTTAAAACTCAAATATTTCCATTTTCATGGCTACATGCTTCCTGTACTTTGAACTTGCTTTGAACTTTGGATTTGAACAAACTTAGGAGCTTCCAGTCATAATCAGTGAGATTTCATGTAGGCAAAAAAAAAGGAAAAAAAAAGAAACAAAAAAGATGTTCTCTATAGATCAGACATAAAATCAGCCTTGGGTTCAGTCAGAAAGGTCAGATGAACTTCCTAATGAGCCTTACCTGAGTTTTAGGCTTGTACTGACAGCTGAAACTAGTCAAATTTCACTCCATTTCAGGTTTCATTTCAGATATTTTATGCACTTCTAAACGTCACCATTTTCAACATATATAGTTTGGTTATTACTCCTGATTTGGAGTGTAGATATAAACTATATCTGAAGAGAAGAAGGTGGCCAGACCAATAAATCTTTCCTCTGTTACTGAACTTTGACAAGGCCATTTTTTTCCACAGTGTGCTGAGTTGGATGTTAAGTCACAGATGTCCACAGGGTAAATTTGTTTCAGCCACCCTGAATGGAGGGCTCGTGGTTTCATGGAGGTTGCTGTAGGTGCCCACAAGAGCTGAGGCCACCTGCAGGGTGAGACCTTGTCCTCGCTGTCTTCTGCCCCATGCAGAAAATGTGCTGCTTTTTGGGCAGTAGCACATCCACCCTCTGAGAGCCTGTGGAGCTACAGGGTTCTGCCTTAATGGGTGATAAAAGAGTCTGACCTCATTTTCCTGCGACCACCTGAACAGGAGACAGCACTAGACTTGCACTTATACTGTGAGAGGCCAATGGTTGTCTGATGCCAGCAGCATTTCAAGCATCCACCCTTCTTGGTTGCTGTCCTTCTGTTTGGCCTACAGAAAACAACAAAAGCCCCAAAGCTGCTTCCCCTCACTGTTTCTATCTTACCTTACACCACCTTCACAGGATCAGTGAGAGCATTTTTTCATCTCCTTTCTTTTCGAAGAGTATTGCATGAGATCATGTGAGCTGCAGCTGTTTAGTTTAAACCTGAATGACACTTACAAAGTAGAAAGAGATTGAAATCAGTAATGCTTCTCTAATATGCTTCAAGCTGAGGGATGGAGAAGGCGTGAGCATGTCACAACAAAAGGAAGGCCAAGGCTTAGCCCAGTGCAGCTTCATGACCAGTGCCCCATCCATGGAAGTGTTCATGCAAGGTTGGATGATTTTGAGCACCCTGGTCTAATGGAGGGTGTCTCTGCCCATGGCAGTGGGGTCAGAACTAGATAATCTTTAAGGATCCTTCTCACCCAAGCCATTCTATGAGTCCTCCAGTCCAGACCCAAGGTGCAAACCAAGCTGGGTTCCACTGTGTCCCTAGAGGCTGCTGCAGGTGCCCAAAAAGATTTGGTGTGATCTCACCATGGACATACTGTCAGCTTGCCCTGATGAGGTGCTGAGCATCCTGCTCTGCCTGGCCCTGTCCTGCTGAGGAGGTGGGTCTAGACACCTCTGGACATCAATTACCACATCCTTTATTCTCCCATTCAGTGGTCTTTCTAGTTGTTTCACCAACACATTTTTGGGATGAAAAATAGAAGTGGAATGCAATTACTCATTATAAACATATAAATATATATAAATGTATTAAAAATATGTGAATCCTCCCATATAACAACCTCTACTCCTTATTAGAGAAGAGAATATGAACTCCATTTTAACTGGTGGTGTTGCATACCCTTTCCACTTATACAAATCAGGTAAAAAATATTCAGCAATATACCTCATGTCTACCTTTTTTCTTTTTAATACTTTTTAGCTACTTCAAAACAACTCAGATATACTGTGGGTCTAAAGTTCAGCTCCAACTCAGATATTATTAGGATCATCTACTACCTAAGCGGTCTGCTGCAGAAAAGGTGAAGGAATTGGAAAGAAGAAAATTCCAATTAAAAATAGGAAGTGTGGAGTACAAAGACAGACTGTGAAATGGTGGCAAGTGAATATAAGAAAGACAAGCAGAGACTGTCAAATAAGCAGCAGGAATGCAAAGAGATGGAGATTTTAATAAAAAAATCATGATAACTAAAGCTAGTCAGAAGCAATTGTATTTTTCTCTGGAAACATTCTTACAACAATATGAATTGCTAGGGTTTGGGTTTGGGTTTGTTTTTTTTCCCTAGAGGCTGGCTATAAAAAGAAAAAGAGCTTTCATCAAACACAAAAGTGTTTGCAGTACAAACAGGAAAAATACCTTTTGAGATTTTTCTTTTTCTTTTAAGAAAGTATAAAGGAAAATATTAATTACATAATTGTAGTTACACCTTCCATTGAATCTTCCATGGAAAAAGCTTTCAGACACCTCATGGAGTAATATGCAAAGGGATGGCAGCCTGGGACAGCTTGGCTGTTGTCAAACCATTGTCTTTCCAGCACTGGTATTTCACATTTGATTGTAAGGATTTTACACATGCCTCATATTCCTTGGAAGAAAGACCACACCACAAGCAAATTATTAGGGGGAAATAACTTTATATCTCAAAAGGTAATTGCAGAGATCTCCAAAACTACAAATGAGAGATTACTATTCTTCTTTCTATTATTTTCCTCCACTCCAAATAATTCCCAGCTTTCACTTCTGTCTTCTCCAGTCATTCATGAAATATTTCTCTCTACAAAACCCCCAAATGAGCTCTTCTATACACAGCACGAAAGGCAAATAATCCACCAGCTTGCCTATCTGCAACTCTTGATATCATGAGCACCAGGTAGTTTTACAATACAAAATGCTGACTTTTAGATTTTTCCTAGTGTAAAGGCTATAGATACAGGTAATTATAGAAACATTGAGGCAGTTCCTCTGGACTATTTGCAAAAGAGCTATTCTGTGAAATGGAAAACCTTGGGAAACCCCAGTTCCTAGAACACTGGCTTATCAAAAGCCCCAGCTTGCAGTGGTTATTGGTCAAGCAAATGTGTTATCTAAAGTAGGAGGGAATACATGAAATTAGGATCTAGCTTCAGCAACAGTTTCCTGCATTCACTCCCTATTCTCTGCTCTACTTCTAACATTAGCTTGATTTCAGATTATGCTATTAAAACACAGGAGCCTAAGGGAATGTCCAGAGCAAATATACAGATTCTTCTCACAGTTTTGCAGTATCATACACCAAAGACGTGCTTCCCATCTTTGCCTATTTGATCCTTTATGCAAAGAGTTGCTGGGATTATTCCTGTTTGTTTGTTGGTTTTTTTTCTGGGGGTCTGTCCTTTTCATGTGGAGTAACTCAGCTGGAGAAGCTGGCATCAGGCAGTCAGAAGGGGGTGTAGGGGGACTAGAAGCAATGTCTCAGGGAAGAAGGAGGGAGAGCAGTGGCTTTGCTCCTACACTTTGTTTCTGCACACCTTGGCCTTACTCTCTCCAGCTGCAGTGCCATCACTGTGCCACACGCCCTGGTCTGTGTGTCAGAACTGTCCTACCATGCAATCACAGCCTCCCTTACCCAGCCATTTGGTACTCTGTGCCTCTGCATCTCATTTCCAGCAGCCCTGTGTAGGGAGATATTGTTGCTGTTTGGCAGATAAGCAAGAAAAAGAAAAAAGACAAAACGTTGTAGTAGTCCTGATCTCAGCCAAAATTCAAATGCTTGGGGGACTTTCCTTGCCAAATCAGTGAACAAACAAATAAACAAACACTTTTTTCCCCCCTCTATTTTGGCTCCAAGAAAACATGTCATTCAATTCAAAAGGAATGCTCTCTTTCCATTTTCAGTAAGTTTAGCAGAAACAAACAATGGGAATAAAAGACTGAAGGCAGACATTGCTTTATTCAGCAGTGCAGTGTTAAAAAACACAAAGCACAGAGGGGCAGCTTTCTCCATCTGATGGGACTGTGAAATACTCATTTTTCCCATTTTAGGTCTACCTCCTCTGATGTAGGAGGTTCACATGTAATTTAATGTACATCTTCACATTTCTCTGCCCAAACCTAATCACTTAGTTCCTAATGATGGCTCTCTACCTACGTTCTTCCCAGTCTGTTTATCCCAAGATTTTGCATTATACATAAAAGAGGTATTAGTCAAAATGGTACTGACACGTGATAAATGTGGGTTAACTAAACTCAAATGAAAATCTCAGCCTTAGGGAAAGGGAGCAGCAAAAAAAAATCACCTTGGGAGCCTTCAACAATATTAAGACTGGCATCCTGAGGCACTGGAAATGGCTGGGGAACCAACCATTGGCAAGAGCAGCATCTCTCCCACAGCTCACCAGCAGCAAGAGGCAAAAATTTGGAAGGAAACCAAACACTGCTCAATGTACCAAGAGTGCAAGGCTACATGAGAACCACTTTGTGAGACCACTAAGTCAGTCACCACAGACCCTGGTGAATCCAAATGTTCTCCAGTTTTCCTGTACCCGGAAAAAAAGCTGTATGGGAACTCTCCAGGCAGTGTCAGCTATCTCAGAAGGCAACTTAGCAGCACCAAGACTGTGCTCCCTCACCCCTGGCACAGATCATCCTCTGCCTCTGCACATCTAGAGAGGTACATGCTGTGTGACCATTCTTCAGGCTGGCCATCAAAAAGCAATGACATCCATTTCAGTTTTGCTTGTCACTGTTGCATTTCCACACTGTCCCTGTTTCCTGGGATTCTTGCTTTTCTCACTGCACTTCGTTCCTTAACGACTTCTTTCTGGATCTTAAAAATAGCAGTGATTACAGGAAAGGTTCTGTTAGGCTATTCTAAATAAATGAAAGCCCTTTAAAAAGAGCTGTTGTGAAAATGAAATAAAATTATCATCTGCCTTGCTGTCCACACCCCTTCCTTTTGAAAGGTCTTTTAGCCAACCTGCAGTATTAGCTTTCTGTATAAAAGAGACTAACATGACCGAGTCTGGCCATGTCAAATTATGCAATCCATAAGATTTGGTTTCTTCACTCTGCATCCTTAGATTCTCCAGGAGTGTGGCAGGAAAGATGTATGTAATGAACTTTAGTGTAAAGTCAGATGCTCTTTTTCACTTTCCCCTGGTGAGTTAAACTAAAAGTCGTTAAGCACCGTTTCAGCACACACACACAAACACAGCAGGATGCTGAGCTGTACTGCCAGTGCTGTATCCAATGGCTGTGTGGGGAGTAATTGAATCAATGAAACCTGTTTGCAGTGCCTGGCCAGCATGTGCAAGGACACTGCCCTAGTTTTGAGAATGGAAGGTGAATGACCGGGAATGCTTGTCCTGCAACCCGTGTGGGTGGAGCAGTGCAAGCTTTGAGCTGTGCGAGGATCAGTGCTTCCCAAATCTAATTTCAAGCAGAGAATTCCTTCAAAAGGAAAAGAGAATTTCATTTTGCAGGACTCAAGTAGTCCCTGAGCTCTTCTCTGCTACTGGCAAGAAGGCTGAAATACTACCAGTAGAATTTTAGCTTGGTTTCTAAGGAAACAAGGCCTTTGTAAGCACACAGAAGTGTGTGCCTCTGTGTGTGTGTGTATGTATATGAGCTTCTTGGATGCCCTTCACCTCCAAAAGCTTTTGAGCTCATTGGCTGATTTCAAATCAACTTTGCTGAAGCTATTGAAGGTACAATATTCTAACAAGAGTCCTGAAAATAGGTAATCATGTTAAGGCTCTACTGTTCACTCTGCCACTGATGGAAAGGCTAACAGAACCACTCTTTCCAGACTTCAAGAAATCCAGGATACTGGATACTGTACTTCATTCTTTCCACTGATGATGAATCTGGTTGTTTTCCCTTGAAGCGTTACCCAACAAACACTGGATTAAGCCCTATCAAAAGCCCCTTCTAAGAGCCACTGAACACTGGTCCACACTGCATGCAAACTGCTGCTGGCAAAGGGACTATAGGCATAAACTGGATAAAGCCCAGTATTGTTAGTGCATTATGTTTTGCAAGGAGCACAGGGGCCAAGCACACATTTGAGTCTCAGCTGAGTGGGCCTCAGGCTGTTGTATGTGTGGAGTATTTGACCAAAGCACCTAAAATCTCCTGACTTGGTTGCTTTTACTGTTGCTTTTCCTCTTTGTGCTGACTCTGCTCTCTGAATGTATCCAGAGAGTGTCTCCAGGAGAGAGGGAATGGAGGGCGCCAATGAAGCGGAGATGTACTTAATGCAGACACCATTAATAAATCACTGATAGTTAAGATATAGATTGGGTGATGGGTGGCAGATGGGAAGGAGGAATGTCAAATTGCTTTTCTCATATAGATTATTGGATTAACAAGGAAGCAGCGGGCATGTGGCAAACCAGTGTAACAAATTACTATCATAAAAAAAAAAGATAGAGCTCATCGCAGGCTGGTAATAATGCCATGCTGGCCATTAGCTCTCTGGAGAGGTACTTAGAGCACAACATCCGTCTTCTGGAAAAGAGACGGCCACTGCAACACCAGAGTCAAGGAGGCCCCCATTTGCTTCGCCTTCCCCCTCCCCCTGCCTCTGACACCAGAGCCCGTGCTGTTGAAGCAGGGTGGACTACAGCAGCTGTAATGAATAATTACCACAGCTTCTACTAAGCTCTGCTAATTATTCCCCTCCACCCCTGACCAGCCGTTTGCGTTCCCCTGCACCAACGCAGACAATATTGGCATGACATCAGCAGGCAAGCAACAAGCTGGCAAACTGACTCTGTTCTTGGGTCCCCATCCTGCTCTGTCTGAAGTCAACGACTAAAACCCCATTTGCTTTCAATGAAAACAGATCAAGTCTTAGTTCTCCTGCTGCTCCAGCCACTCAGCACGTATGCCTACCTACACTGAAAGAATTATGTACTCTTGTGCAGCAAATAATGGTCCCTGATACTCATTAGAGTAAACCTCAGGTTGGCCTTGGTGCCTTCTGCCAGAGTCCTTGTTGCCTCATACCAGGAACAAGGTATTCCTGTGTGCAGAGACCAAACACAGCAGGGCTGTGGATGACTACAGGTCTTAGCAAGTATATCTTCTAAAATTAATAAATTAAGCAATGGGATGGCTGTGAAAGTCCTGTGTTGAGAAAAGAAGGAATGAGTAGCATAGCATGGCATGGCATAGCCCAGACCATCTGTTTTGGTCACTAGTAAGTTATTTATGGGTTCAGTCACTCGGCCTCACAGACTTCCATTTCAGCTTAGGCTGGGTAAAATCATGGGGGTTTTCCCTCCCCAAGCATGTTTCCATGTTCTGGTTTTGGACACCCTGCCTTGGATATGTAGGAGGCTACAACCCCTCTCCCTTTAACATCCCCTCCAGCTGCCCCAGCCCAGCAGAGCTCCAGTTCCCCCAGCTGCTCACACAGGTTCCCTCCCTCCAAGAACTGCAGCCAGTGTGACTTAAGAAAGCAGAAATTGATTCCCAGACTTGGAGTATTTTTCTCAGCCTTGAAACATGCTAGAGCAATAGGGCTGGCACAATAATGCCAGGGAAGAGGGAAACCTTCCTCTCACTCGAGTGCCTGTCTCATGTGAGCAGGGAGCACTGCTGCTGCAGCAGAATCCAGCTGCTGACAGCCCTGGGTGTTCACCACCAGTGAAGCTTGCATGCCTTTCAGAGCACAGGCAGCAAGGTGTGCATGGCAGGCTGCAAGGCAGAGCCCACCTTGTGCACAAAATCATAGGTAAACACATAATCACACATGGTATTTTAGCAGATATGTGCTGCAAAGCCTAGCAAGGGATGCCCAGCCAATATTTGACTTGGAGGTGGTTTTTTCTGAACCCTGTGCTCCTCCTGACTTGTGTGTGTGATGAGCCAGGGTTAGAGAAGTGTAAGGAGCAGATCCCCTCCTGTGGCACCTTTCTGGTGCCTCAGACCCCATGCCAAGATCCAGCATCAGCCCCTCCTGAGCTATCCCTGCATTTCCATCTTCACTCCTTTCTTCTGGCCTGACCTGAGACTCCGTTTTCCCTCTTCTGCTCCGTTTTCCCTCTTCTGTTCCATGTGAGGTCACCTTCCCTCCATCTCTGCCCCATTTGTTCCACCCTTTCTTCCAACTAGGCCTTTGCCCAGGCAGCTGGGCTCTCTAAAAGCCTCATAACTTCATTTAGCTGCTGACCCTTTGGCTCCAGGCTGATTTTGGCCAGAAGCCTTGGAAACTAGAACACAGAAAAGCAAGAAGCATCAAGAAGTTTGAAGAGGGTGGTTTTCTAGTTTCAGTGGTCAATCTCCACATCAGAAAAACCACGAGTGCTGTTGGTCCTCAAAGGTCATTTTCTTGAGACCAAGACGTCACAGGCACCTTGTTGGTGCCACCCAAATCCCATACCAGTTCTGTGATCAATCAGCTTCTGCTTCCAGGGTGGTTACCTTGTGCTTACCACATGCACAAAATTAAAATCCCATTAAAGATGAAGTGTATGCATTTCTCCATGTGCACATCTGTGTGTACACTTAATGTCTCAGGGCTGGTGGGACAGGGCTGCGACTGTCATTACAGCCATGCCACAACCTACCGCAGGCGCCAAGGGCTACAGCTCTCCATGGAAACTCTAATCCCTGTGAAATGGGATCTTTGTTTGTTTTTGTTTTAAGAAACCCATGAAAAATAGCTGAGTGATCGCAGAGCTAGATAGAGAGCTTTAAGAAGGCAAGAACGCCGACACCTTATCACACAGACTGCCCCTAGCCCTTTTTCCCAAATTGTCAAGCTGGCTTCTAGGGTTTGTTTCTGAAGATCCAAGTTATTTGTGATTTCCACCTACCTCTCAACATGCACTTCGGTCTGTTGTCTCTCCTTTGTCAGTTAAAAAACAAAAAAAGGTAAAAATGGAGGGCAATTTCATCACCTACACATTTTTTCCTATTTAATTTATCCTGGACAGATGAATAGAAGTACTGGAAGTGGTTTAAATGTACAGTGGAGAAGCTGTTTGTCCATCATATGCTTAAGGGAAAAAATAGCAACACCACCCACTGATTATGCAGTCAGTATTATGGCTTTACATATGCTGCTGTGTGGAATGAATTCAGGAATGACAGTATCATTGTATACCAGTTGAGGATTCATTTTCTGGCTAATGTATAGCTCAGATCATTACTCACAAAGCACAGCTCCAGCCTGGCTTTCTCACTGAGCTCTAATAGCAAAGTTAAAGAGTGCTAAATTTCCACACAGCATTTCACTGCCTTCATTTTGGCATTGGTGCCACAATGTCAGGGAGGGATGGAATAACAAATGCTTGATTTCCAATTTCCTGTCCAGTGCATCAGGATAGAGCTTCACGTCCAGTCTGTCCAAGGAGCTGCACATCTGCAAAGCACTGGGCACTTTCAGGTCCCTGTCCTGGGAGCCAGACTTGCCTCACAAGTGTTGTCACCTCCTGTTAGCCAGCATAGGGAGGACATCAGAATGCTAGATGCTCTCAACAACCATCAGGCTGTGGCATGGGCTGCTAAAGTGCTGAAGGGGTAAACTAGGCCTGATTTAAAGGAATAAAAACCCCGAACCCTAAAAGACACAGAAAATTCCCCAGTTTGGTTCTCCATAGGAAACATGGATATTTTTCAATGAGGAAATGCTCCTGCTTTGAGTGTCTTTATGGTGTATGGCCTCCTGAGTTACAAGCCAGAGCAACATGGCCCATTTATAATACAGAGCAGCAGACATTCCATGGGAATCAGCAAGGGCCACTATAAACATTGGATATATGATATTAAATAAAATGTGTTTATCAAGCCAGTGAGGTGCATATAAAGACAAGAAATTGTGCCAAGTGTATAAGAAGTCCATCTTCTAACACACTGGCAGGTTTCAAATAAAGATTTCAACAGCAGCATTTGGCAAAAGAAAAAGAACTCCAGCTTCTCTAGGCATCCTTTGAAGGTGGCTTGTCGATCTATGGACCATGGGCTGTCCTTGCCCTCTCAGGCCACTGGGACAGGTGGTTCCAGGCCTTCTCTGTATCTGTTAAAGTGCCAGGTGTGCCTGCAGGATTTAAAGTATACAGGTCTTTGCGCAGGAAGCTAATCTCTTGAATTTTATCCATTAATTAACTAGATGCCAACTGGAGAGTACAGGTGTTTGGCAGTTTCATGAGACACACACCACAGAGGCAGCAGCTGCTGTTGTATTACCTGAAACTGCCAAATGTTCCTTACTTGTAGCCCAGCACAGAGGACTGAACCATGGGTGACCCAAATGCTGTGACTCTCTGTGCTGCAATGAGATTTTTGTCTGCTTTAGCTGCAGAGGAGTCTCAAGTCTCAGACTGATGAATCCCAGCAGATCCAGTCATTGGATTTAGGATGTTGTGGTCCCAGCTGTGTTTCTGCCTGAGGTGAGACATGACAGCAGGGATGCTCCATGGTACTTGTGCCAGTGTCTCTCATCCTATGACGCTGGTAAACCCAGGGAGAAGCAGTCAAGAAAGCAGCATGGCTGGCAGTGTGTGGCAGCAGCAAAGGTCACAGCCCCCAGCTGCACCAGACCCAAAATCAGGGGTGCATCACATGAGTTATATTGTGGTGGGGGAAAGGAGGAGGAGGATCATTCATACTCCACAAGCTAACACAAAGTTCTGAAAGATGACAAAGCATCCTTGTATCTCATCCCCAGCCGTGCCAGGGCCATAAGTTTGAAGCAGGTCTTGGCAGCCCACAAAAGTGGAATGGCTGGGAATGGATCTAAATGCCACAGACACTGTAGCTTCTTGTCCAGAAAATGAGCAGCCAGGACTGGCTTCAGGTGAAAAAAAATATCCAAGTTTTTTACATGAACAGCCTCCCTTCTCTTAGGCCCCCTCTCCTTTTCCCCTCTCTGTCTTGCCTCAGTTTGGTTTATGGTAGGGGTTCTGGTCTGCAGGTGGGAGGTAGCAGTGAGTATTCCAAACAGGAAGCAGTTCAAGATCTGTTCCCAGTCCTATGTCCCAGGCCACCATCTATGTCCTAGTCAGAGTTTTAAGAGGAAAGAGTTTGAGGATGGTGTAACAGAGATAATTGGAGATTGCCAATTGTCCACTGCCCTTCAATGAGCACAGCACAGCGATGGCCACAGCTGAGGGCAGTCAGTGGTGAGACCCTGAGAGGATACTCAGTGAGCATCCAGGCTTGAATTTTCAAGGGATGCTTAAGATTACAATGCATCCAGCTCCCATAAATCTCCTCTGAAAACCCACATCTCCTGCAGGGATGAGATCTAGCATGCCCCCACTGAGATTGTCTGCAAGAGCTCCAGTGTGCCTGATGCAGGCACAGGGATGACAGAACAGCAGGGTTCCCTGGTGAGGCCACCAGAGCTGTGAACAAACAGAAAGGTCTCTCCCCACACCTCCCCCCACCTGATTATCATGCTCCAGGAAGGTTTTGCATGTGCAAGATATCTGTAAGGCCTGCTGCCAACTTTTTGTCAAAGCACCGATTTCTCATGATGTGAGCTACTGCTTTCTTCTAGTAATTATTGATAATGCTCTTGGATGAATTACAGACATTTAAAAATGAATTAGACTGTATGTGTGTCTGTCTCTCCAGTCCCCTTTCTGTTTCCCCATCAGAGGATCTATGGCTTTGAAATGTTGATACATATTCATTACAGCTTCTAAGGCTTGAAAGGCATAGCTAAAGGGAGAGCTCAGATCAACAAGAATGTGAAAGCAGCAATGAAAGCAGGATCCTGGCTGTAAGCGCAGTGAGTAAGCAGCCTTTGAGCAGTCAGCACAGGGAGTGAGGTGCCAGGTCTGAATCCAGGTCCTGGTTCTGGTACTACCTCTGATGGCTGCAGACAGAACATTATGTCCTGGCTCCCTTGGCCACAGGATTGACATGGTGATGCTCACCAGGCCTCTGAAGCATTATGTGCCACAAATACAATCTCAAGTGACAAATGAATCCAGCCATCACATATCCTAACAGTAACCCTAACCCTAACCCTAATCCCTAACCCTAACCCTAACCCTGTACCCTAACCCTAACCCTAACCCTAAACCCTAACCCTAACCCTAACACCTAACCCTAACCCTAACCCTAACCCCTAACCCTAACCCTAACCCCTAACCCTAACCCTAACCCTAAACCCTAACCGAACCCTAACCCTAACTCTAACCCTAACCCTAACCCTAACCCTAACCCTAACCCCTAACCCTAACCCTAACCCTAAACCCTAACCCTAAGCCCTAACCCTAACCCTAAACCCTAACCCTAACCCTAACCCTAACCCTAACCCTAACCCTAACCCTAACCCTAACCCTAACCCTAACCCTAACCCTAACCCTAACCCTAACCCTAACCCTAACCCTAACCCTAACCCTAACCCTAACCCTAACCCTAACCCTAACCCTAACCCTAACCCTAACCCTAACCCTAACCCTAACCCTAACCCTAACCCTAACCCTAACCCTAACCCTAACCCTAACCCTAACCCTAACCCTAACCCTAACCCTAACCCTAACCCTAACCCTAACCCTAACCCTAACCCTAACCCTAACCCTAACCCTAACCCTAACCCTAACCCTAACCCTAACCCTAACCCTAACCCTAACCCTAACCCTAACCCTAACCCTAACCCTAACCCTAACCCTAACCCTAACCCTAACCCTAACCCTAACCCTAACCCTAACCCTAACCCTAACCCTAACCCTAACCCTAACCCTAACCCTAACCCTAACCCTAACCCTAACCCTAACCCTAACCCCTAACCCTAACCCTAACCCTAACCCTAACCCTAACCCTAACCCTAACCCTAACCCTAACCCTAACCCTAACCCTAACCCTAACCCTAACCCTAACCCTAACCCTAACCCTAACCCTAACTCCTTCACTCCAGCTGCTGCTCCTTGAACAGCTTAAGGAACAGCCCTTCAGTGCCCTCCACAGTGCCATTTCCACTTGACAAAGCAGTGAATCCAATGAGAAATCCTTTTGGGGAAAAAAGAGCCCTGAGCATGTACCAACAGCACAGGTGAGAGCATCCTGTGCTCATGGTGTTGAGAGCAGAATCCCAGTGGCAGATGGTGCACACACACTTTTGTACAAGCAGGCACACACTGGCACACAGGCTCCATGCATCCACAGAGACTCGCTTTGTTCTACCTTGTTTTGAAGAGTTCCCAACACAGAAGTTCAAACAACGTGGCAACTTTGGATGTCTCTTCCATACCTGTTCCTATAGCCTGGGATGCAGTGTGAAAAGGCACATGAAAAATGGCTGTGTAAGGGCTGTTGCAGTGGTGCAGGTGTGAAGAGAAGCAAGCCCTCTTTGTATCAGTGGGGTGGCATGATGTCAACACTTTCATCTGGCTCTTTTCTCTCCTTTTCCACAGCAGGTCTCTGGGTGAATTTCTTTGATGTGATGGTATGTCTAGCACCAGAAGGCATTTGGCTTGTGGTCTCCATTCAGAGCAAGACAAAAAATCATATTTGGTAGGAATTCAGTCATAATCTGGAAGAAAACCTTCCTAACTGAATTTTACCTACAGAGAAGTTTTTCATTTTAGCAACCTTTTTTGTTTGTTTGTTTGTTTGTTTGCTTTGTTTGTTTGGGGTTTTTTGTTTTTTTTTTTTTTTTTTTTTATTTTTTTCCCCAACAAAATCAATGCAGCTGGAGAATTCCCAAGCAGATGTGGCTGTGACTTCTGAGTAGTTCTGCCTCTCCCTGGCACAGCTTCAGAATGCAAAACTGTGCATTTGGGGCACCTTCAAGCTCTTGTGTGAAGGCACATTCACCTGTTAAAACTCTGTCTAGATTACTCATTTAGTGCCTTTACAGTCAAGGCACCACCTGCATTTTTTTTTTTTTTTTAATCTCTTCCTGAGAATCGCTTTATGCTTCTGTTAAATGCCAGGCTGGTGAAAAGTTTCATAATAACAGCAAAAGGCCTCAACACAGAGCAGGCTGAGTACTAGCACTGCTTGAATAAGCTTTTTCCTTACAGATTCTGATGCTAATGTGTCTCAAATATTATCCCCAGAGATGAGAGACTCGCTTTCACTTTCTAGCCTCTCTGCCAGGCTTGCCAGTGAAAGAGGGAGACAGTTTCCAGCAGTGATGGTATTTCTGACGTGCACTGATCAAGTAGGAACTGGACTGGGACTAAGTTCATTTCCTATCGGCTGACAGCCAGTCAGCACGTGATAGAAATTTGCAGTCCCTGCTGGTGTGGGGGCTGGATTCATATTGGCAAACTCCACATGAAAAGGCTGTCTAACCCATTACTAAACTGTTGATGCCAAGACATTTCTCTGTCTCCTGTGAGGATTCATTTTATAGTCTTTATGATGAATAGCCCTTGATATAAAATAGTCAGGGATAAAAAGGTACAAAATAGAAAAAAGCATATACAGGAAGAAAGCATAGCTCTCTGTTTCTTGATACACAAAGATCTATCTCTGAACTCTGGAAATATGCAGGCTGGATAAGGGATGCCATTAGATTTACAAAGGAGACCTTCTTTTGTCCCTTACACAAAGGTCACATCTGGAACATAGGTTCGAACCATCATGTGAGAAGAGGGATGCAAAGCAGGTTTCCAGGAACCCTGACCAGCTGCAATCCCCAGGGATGCTCTGTGAGAATGAGCTGGGACTTATTGTAGTCGAAGTGAAAGCCTCCTCTTCCCCTGGTGCACCCAGAAGGGAGGTCACATAGGAAATGATCCTCAGACAATCAAACACGAGTCCTACACAGGAGTGCCTGGGCTGAGCGCTTTGCCATCCATGGCAAAGCACGGGGTATGAATTAATACTCTGACTCACCTTATTGTAAGTGTGATGTAGGAAACTCAGTAAACCCAACACACAGCAGCACTCCTGTGTCTGCCCCAACCTCTGCTTTCTCTTGGGTTTCTTTTGGGGTTTTTCCTCTGCCACTGCCATGCAGCTCCCTCTTCCCAGGGCAGGGATTGCAAGATCCACTTGCTAACATGGATCAGGCAGAAGGCACAGGCCAGGCACTCGACAGCATAAGCTGACTTAGTACCATGGATCCAATGTCTCTGCCCCAATTTTACACTGGGAGAGTGCATGGCTAAGTGTGGTCTTAGGTAAGCTATGAGATGTGTTGCTTAATTTACATACACTTGACACTGTGGAGGGCACTGAAGGGCTGTTCCTTAAGCTGTTCAAGAAGCAGCAGCTGGAGTGAAGGAGCGGTAGTTTGGGGAGTCAACTCTTCTATCCAGCTGATGGGGTGCCTTAGGGCAACACCACCCCAGGTGAGGCACAGAACATGTGTTTGGGCACCCTTTCCTGGAAGGGATGAACCATGCTCCAAGTGCTACTAGAAACACTCCTTTCTGCAGTCATGCAGTGCAGCTGATGTACCTTCATAAACCACCACAAGTCAGGCTTTGGCTTTGGATTATAGTGATGGTTCCACCTGATGGCCAGGACTGTTCTGTTTGATGACTGACTACTTAAATGTGGCCTCCATCAGCACCTTTCTTCCAAGATAAGGAGAGTGTCAGAAAGATATCAGCAGTGGTTTAGGGGTAGCTGGATGCTGCTGTTCTGAATTAATAGCAGGACAGCCTCCACTCACAAGACCTGCTGTGAGGCAGCCGCAAGGACTGTAGTTCTCATGACACCAGTGTATGGTCTCCTTACAAGCAAACCTATTATGTCCATCAAGTTACTTTCTAAGAGTAGATGAGACTCCAAGTGGACTGCATATTTCCCTCTGATAACAGGTTACCTGGTCTCATGCTGTGTCTGTCTGTCATCTCCCACGGCCACTAAGGGGAACAAACCACAATTGAAAGCTTGGAGAGTAGGCAGAGACATAATGCTGGGAATTGTTTCAAACAGCAAGCCAAGGCCTTTCAAAAGGTCTGCAGTTTGAGAAAATCTGCATCTCTAAAAAGACAACAAGAGGTTTCTGTGGACTCAGCCAGGGCCATCCTTCTAAATGGAATGCCAAGCTGTAATGGACTGTCACAGGCTGAACAGACCAAGGCTGATGTAGACCAAGGGAGACACAGACCCACACAGAGCACAGTGCAGGATACCAAAAAGACTTAATTCAGTCTTAAAACCACAGATTCTTGCTGATATTGGAAGAGGCCATGGGCTCATTTAGGATGGGGTAGCAAACTCCCGGCCATTAATAGCAGGTCTAGTAATGGTAGGGTACAGATTAAAGAAGCTAAATGTTATGGGCACTGTGGTACTATATCACCATGGGCAGAGAGGTGTCATGAGGAGGAGTAAAATAAATCCATATTAAAGGAGCTCATTGCCCATGCCAGAGTGCATGCATATATCAGAACCTGGATCTGTGCTGCTGGCTGCCTTCCCAACCCAATGCACAACACAGTAAGAGGGAAATGACAAAACCTATTTCCCTGAGATTCTGGAAAGGGAAACAGATTTTTCCTTTGAAGAGAAAGTCCAGCATGTTTTTTCAACCTGTTCAGTAAGGCACAGAACCAGCAAAGACAGCAGTCTTCTCCCTTGGACAGAGCCTCTTCCTCCTTTCACTGACAATGCCTGGCTCTGGCGGGCTGAGGTTTAGAGCCTCATCTGAACTGAAGGACCAAGCTGCTCTGCTTCTTCGTGATGGCACCTCATTTCATCTGTGCAAGAGAAGAACAGGAGGTATCTGAGCTGGAGCTGCCTTCAGCCGCAGAAGTTGAGTGGTGTCTCGCACTCTGTGCATGCACAGGTAAACACACAAATGCTGTCACCTCCCCCAGCCTCAGGAGGCCACCAGCTTTACTGGCCAGGAAATACTCTGTAGGAATAGCTACGGTTGCAAGCCTTCTCTGTCACTTATTGCCTCAAGTTCCTGTGATCACAGCTACATGAGGCACATGAGTGGTTTTGGCTGTTTCAGGTTTCAGTGAGATGCATGAAGGAGCCTTTAAGCTATGCCCACAGCTCTCCTTCTTCATAATCCAAGACAGGTCTCCTTCCTTTCTTCTTTGGGGTTGATCAGGAAGCTGATCTGTTAATTTATCCTTATATGTTCTTTAATTCATCTACATATGTAACAGCTGTATTTTTGAATTGCTAATATAAGACCAGTTCTCATGATACCAAAGAAAAAGTGTAGGGGTTCTTTCCTGTTCTCACTTTTAAAATCAGACAAAGAATTCTTATAATGACTGCATTTGGGCAAGACAGTCATCAGCAAAGAATCAGAGGAGTGTGACATCTATCTATCTATCTATCTATCTATCTATCTATCTATGGTGTGTGTGTGTGTGTAGAGTGTCTCTGAAAAACACTTCTGTATGCTAATTTTTCCTTTTGAGTTTCCAAGACAACAGTGGTTTCACTCAGTGCTGTCCCCATATAACTCCCTGGTCCTCCCTCTTCAGAGATGACTGCATGGTTTGTAAGGATGCTATTTTTTTTCCCATATATTTCTAATCATCCATACTGAACTCTCCTACCCCTGGTATCTGTGAGTACCAGCACACAGAGAAGTTAACCGAAAAAAAGGCACAGTTTGATCCTGAGGAGAGCATCACCCACTCTGGTGCAGTGGTCCCACGTCTTGATTCTTTTCCCGTGTTGCATGTAGAGTCACTTATCCCATTTTCAAATAAACTATCTCGCTTGACTGTGGGGTAGAAGTAGGTCCATGGGAAGATTCTGTGCTGTCACACTCTGAAGATCTCACTCTTAACCTGAGAAAGCTTTTATCTGGTATAGCTTGTTCTGCTTGTTCCTGTATCCAAAGGAATGCCTTATTAAATGTGCACTCTGGGAAGCATCTCAGTAACAGGTAGCAGTGGTTGTGCCCACTGCATGTAGTAAGATTTAGATAATTTTTTTTCCTAGCTGGCAGGCACTTAATAGATGTCATTTTTGCATAGTCAGGTAGCAGAAGTCATGTCAATTCATTTTACCACTGCCTCTGCTTATGCTCTGCAGTTTGGAGTTTCCTGGTAATGCAGCTATGCAAGAGAAACTTGCACAAGTAATGCAGCAGTGCCTGTTTCTTTTCCCATTTTCCACTGGGTACAGGTCCTTCTAGAGTCAGAAGTGCTCACCCACTGTGAAACAAACCTGAAGGCTTGTCTTGCTATTCCTTTCATGAGAAGGCTGCTCTTCAGCCCTGGGATCTCACCTGTGGGAACACTCTCCTAATTTTCAAACTGCACTCTTCCCTATTGTTCATTTCCACTGAGAGCATCAGTCCAGCTCCTCTCTTCCTTGGTCATTTACCAGTTGCATCACTGCTTTCTTCCACATATCTCCATTTCTGTCCTATAGCAAATGTTGTCATGAAAAATCTTGATTAGTAGAGTTTAGGAAACTGCAGCAGGATAGTACAGATTTCTAAATATTGCTAGGAGGTAGTGGCTCAGACTGTGATTTGAAGGAGGCTTCTTCTCCACTTTTGCTAGAAGTTCTCATTCTTTGTTAGTCCAGAAGATCAAACTTGGTCTCTACCTAATAGGACATGAGTGCTGGTGGGATATAAGCAAGTACTTATGAAAGCAGCATGGTTCCTGGGATGGTACAGGAAAGCACAAGAAGAGAACTGAATAGTTGCATAATCTGTGAAGAATCTGTGAATCAGATGTTCCTGTTTATCTTTTTTCTAGACTTCATTTTTCTGCTCTTTTAAATCAAAAGCAGCAGTAAGACAGATCCCAGGCGTGGTTTAGGGCAGTTTGTATTTGGTGCATTCAGAAACTTACCCAAGTTTCATAGAGGCATGTGCAGCTCTGAAAAATACCCTGGGAAATGGATTCTCCCCTTCAGGAAGTTAGAGAAAATGCTGATATTTATTGTTGAGATGAAGTGAACACAAATATAAATGTTCCAAGACATTCGTAAAGTTTGTGTATCACTGTAGTGGTGGAAGGGTGCTATGTAGCACTGCTGGTCTGCACTGGTCTGCCCATTGATTCGTTGTAGGATATAGGGCAAAGTGTGTTTGAGAGCTCCATCCTTGAAATGTACCTGACAAGACACAGGAAACCTGGAAGGTTCCACTTGTATTTTTTAAATCTGTTGAGATCTTCTGCAGAAATTTTTAAAAATAGAGAAAACATTTTTTTAATCTAAGTCTTATTGTTTCAGGTAAGTAGAAATATTGAGAGGATGAAAAGAACAAATCTATTGGGACATTCAGATTTCATTTTGGTCTTGAACTCTGTAAATGTATCTTTGATTTTTAAAGTCATTGACTTCTGAATGCGAGAACTATTTTGGGAACCTGTGTTACCTTTAACAAGGTCCAAAGAGAGCAAGATTTTGGACTACAACACATACAGGTAAACGCAGATGCCCCTTTCAGTCAGACACTTCAATTATGACAGAGAATTTTATGTGTTCTTCTCAATAAAATAAAATTAAAAAAAAATAAAATATCCTAAAGGTAGCTAGTGTTACACCAGAAACAAAGGAGCTTGGTAACCAGGTGTCCATAGCTATATTGTGGCCTTGACCACTACAGAAAATCACTCTGGCTGCCTCCATCACCCTAAGAGATCCTTGATCTTCTAGCACAATAAGCAGGTTATTACAGCTCTCCAGTGTTCCTGCAGAATAGCAAACAATCAGATCAGCTAAGAAGCAGCCTGTACTCCTTCAGTTCCCAGAAGTGCTCTGTGCCAGATTAACAGCAAAATGCCTTTGTCTACAGGAGTGTGCCGTAGGATCACACGTCATAAATCTGTGCTCTAACCTAACTTTGATTATGTGCATTTATAAAGTACAGGGGATCAAATACAAAGGAAAGAGGCAAATAATAGCAAATAGAAATTAAATAAATAACTTTTTTTAAAAAATGAGCAATAAAGAAAGAAAAGTCTCAATCAGTCTGCAGCATTTATGCACAGCATGGACATAACTGTTGAAAAAACTGCTAATGGGAGCAGTCATCCTTGACTTGTCCAGGAATAGCTGAGGAGATCACAAAGGTGACAGCTTGACTCTCAGCTTGTGACAAGCAACATGGCACTAGCTATTTACCTAAGGTAACAAAACTGTGTGTGAAAAGCCTCTTCCCAAAGAGAGCAAATCCCAATCCACAGATATTCCTCCTATGAGGGGGAAGATAAGTCATACCTGCTTCCTACGGCACACAGCTTTGTGTGGAGCATGAGGGTTTACAGAGCATTTCTTTTAAGTGGTATCAAAGTCAGTTTTCATATGTCAGGCTCAAATTTTAAGAGAGGTAGAGATTTTTACATATCTCTTTAAGGCACTTTTTAGAGTTCAAAAGCAGAAAAACATTGTAGATATGAAAAATTGTGCATTTTGGCTGCATTTTGTCTAATCACAATTCAGAGGAGGGTCAGGCACTACCCAAGTCCTCTGTCACTTCTGTTCACACCTGTCACTAGCAAGTGTAAAGGTCTTTAACAACACCATCAGCCAAGGGAGGAAGCCATGCAGAGTGCAAAATGGCTCACAGTGACACACTTGCAGATCCATGTACAACTGGCAGCCCCAAGAAGGAAGCATGTGCTTGTTGTGTGATCCTGAATTTACTACTACGGATTAACATTTTTTTTCCCCTACTCTTGCAATAGCTCACTGTGGGATTTACAATGTCATGTGAAGGCGCCTTTTATAAACTACTGCCTGCAATAGCTGAAACAGTGAAAATCACCAAAGACAAGTTGATCTCTGGCTCAGAATTTTAATGCATTTTACAGGTGGGATTTTATATTTGGAGCAGATTTTTGTAGTCCATATTCAGAAATCACAGTTGAAGTTTTCACCCAAATAAATCAAACATTTTCATCTCTTTCCCTAAACATCAGATCATGCCAACAATTCTGATGTGATAATTACAGATCAAGTTGACATAAGAATTTATGGTCAGCTATCCTTGGTTACATGAAAGGTCCATCGAGCCAGGTCCCTTTAGTCCATCACCAAAGGGAAGAAACTACTTGGAAGGTGCTTGTTCTGAAGAGACTAAATATAAAGTTTATATCTGGAACAGCCAGAAAAACCTTGAAAATTCCCTCCAACACACTGCAACTGGATTTTCATGTGCCATTGTTGATGTCTCTATAACCCTCTGTAGGTTTCCCTTCTCTAAACCTCAGAATCCTGACTCCTCTGAAGCCTACATGAGCAAGCATAAAGCACCTACAACATCTGCAACAAAGATTTTCACACATGAACCAAATATTCAAAAAGCCACACCCTTTTCACAGTTCTGTTTCAGTTGTAAGTTTAATTCAGTGCCCCTGCTTCTCTCACCAGCAAGCAACAATTCTCTGTGCCATTAGTCAGAACACAGAAGGTGCCCTGGCTCACCTCTGGGCACAGCTCTCCAGCAGGTACAGAAGGCCTCTCGACCATCCACATGCATCCCAAAAACAGGAGCTCACTTAAATTCTGAGTCACATCCAAGTCCAAGAGGTATGGACATGATGAAAGGGTAGAGTCAGGATATCTGGGTCCTGACTGCTGGTCTAGATCATGGCAATTCTTGACTATCCTTGTGGACTGACACTGCTTCTTTAGCCCCCTTGGCCCCCTGGCCAACCCCAGCAGAGATCCAGCATCCCAGGGCCCTCCCATTGCCACAAGGGATCCTGGTGCCTGCCACTGTCTGTGATCTACTGTGAGGTTACAAATTCATTCAACTCCATCATATGCTTCAAAACCAAAGGCCCCAAAGATATTTGCCTTGTCCCCGTCTCCTCTCAGCTCCAACATGCTCTTTGTCTGTGCTGAAGGATGCTCACTCAGAGCCTGGTGGGAGGATGTAGCATGTTACTGGAAGACAAAGTGGAAGCAGGACACGGCTCATGTTAGTAAATAATGAGAAGGATGGTGCAAATGCTTGAGTCGGCTCCAAGGCTGAGGAAGCTGAGCTGAGGGCTGAGCAGTGAGCACCTCTCTCTCTCTATTCACAGATCAGCACAACAGGATCCAGTACCTACAGTTACGGAATAATTCTGAGCCTAATTTCAACTGTGGTGTAGGAAGGAGTTATGCTCAGATGTGCTGAAGAAGCAAAACAAACCTTAGCCTATGAAGGTCATTTTGTTCTCCCTGATACCACTTCTGCCTCACTAACCTAAGGGTAAATTACAGTCAGGATAAGGAAATTGTTTGTTGGAAAAGGGGAAAATATGGCATTCTCTCACACAAACATCAGCTGCATCCACACTTACTCAGATAAACACACAGAGCATCTGCTTAAAAGGAGGGAGCACTGTGAAAAGGTCAGCACTCTGTGCTCATTTTCTGCCCTCAGGACCAGAGGGAAATAAAGCTCATTGAGTGCTCCCCCTGCCCCAAGCAGGGTCAGTGTTTGTACAAACTTTCCCTGATTGTCTGACTGTTCTGAAAATTCTCTGGTGCTGGCAGTTCCTGTGGTGTACCTAGACCATAGATTCCTGACCTCACATACATTTTTGTTAGCCTAAAAGCTTGTCCTAGTGTTTATCCTAAGTATCCTTTGCTGCAATTTAAACTCAATATTCCTTTTTATACCCGCAGTGGAAAAGAAGACTATTTAATTTCCTTTGTCTTAGTAGCAATTTTCTATATATTTAAAGATTTGTTTTCCTATTGCTTCCCTCTAGAGCCAGTCTTCTTTAGTCCAAACAACCACAAATCTTTGTGTCTTCCTTCACAGGTTGTGTTTTCTAGACCTCAGATCATTTTTATTCCTCTCCTCTGCTGTTACCACCAAATAGCCTATGTCTTTCCACAGTGGCTTTCCAGTGCTTCAGCAAGGCTTCACCACCACAGAGCAGACCATTGCCTCCCATGTTACATGTCTCTTTTTTATAGCCTGAAATGATGTCTGATGTCTGCCTTTTTTTTTTTTTTTTTTTTTTTTTTTTTTTTTTTTTTTTTTTTTTTTGGCAGTATATCATTTACAGAAAATGCATAAGGATCTTCAGATCTTACTGGATGGGATAAATGGTTCATATTTTAAGAAGAATAGATGACAAAGTATAGAGGCCAAGTAGAAAGAAAGGCAGAGCTTGAAGACTTATTTCTTGATCTCAGGAAATAATTATCTCCTTGTACAATTTTCTGGCATAAATAGAAAACATTGTGTGGTGTTTTGAACACTTCATCGTATTTTGGATAATGAAAACCAGGCAGAGATTGACAACATTAGAGAGAAACTCATTGATGAACAATAAAAATGGTTAAGAAGAGAGAGAAAAATGTAAAAGAAAGTAATTCTCTATAATTTAATCAAGTGATAATTTCAGGAGAGGATTAAAGGCTTACTCAAACCTTAACGATGGAAACATGAGCAACGCAATGATTTAGAGTATTAAAGGACAGCAAGCAGATGGTCGTAAGAGAATGCATTGACATGAAATTAATGAAAATAACACTTCAGAGTAACCGGTGAGAGCAGGATTTTCTAGGCAGAGGAATAATGTCCAGAAAAGGTGACAGAAACTTCACCATTCACAGCATTTGAAGCCAGACTGGACAAAAGAGTCAGTGGACAGGAAAGGAAAGGTCACTGGGGCAATTAGGGCTGGATCATTTTCTCTTGTGCCTACCATTCCTGTTTTTAAAGAAAAAAATGTACAGGTTATATGTATTTCAACAGAAAGATCTTCCTATGTCTTCAGCCCAGATGATGAGGAGTTCATGCAACAGATTTTTGGGGTGTCATGGTAAGGAAGTGATCTAATTTGTAGCCCCAAGACATGAGCACAAATCTCTCTTCTGACTTTGGTGGAATTAGGGGAAAGCCCAAAGAAAATTGCCTCATGAGACAGAAAAACCTTCTAAGGCAGATAGCAGCTTTTGTGTTATGTCTAACCTTGTCACAGACAAGAAGAATTTGCTACTGATACATCAGCCGCTGAGTAGAACAAATGTGACAGCACAAAGGCAGGTGAATTTTTTTCTCTGTTTTTGCTGAATCATTTATTTCCTGTGAGCCACATTTTCTAGGACGCCAAAACCATCAGAAAATTCAAGCTGAATTTGTTGAATAATTTCACATGAAGTAAGACTAAGGAGAAAGAGGCCGTGTCAGTAGGGGGAAGAGTGGTACACTTGCAGTTTTTACTTGTAAGCTCATCACCTAAACAGGAGAGTAAGGAAACCCTGGATGCACTGAAGTGCTACAGCAGGGGCAGGCAGCCATCCTCCTTCCCCAACACCATCCTCTTGGCACTGACACAGCATCAGCCTCCAGTTTGAACCCACATTGCTTCCTCTCACAAAGAGAAGGGCTTAGTCACCAGACTGAGCTACCCCGAACTAGGCTACTGCTGGTCTTTCTGGCTGAGGCTGTCCCACTTTGCACTGACACGCAGAGGAGGAGAAAAATAAACATTTTTGTCACTTGGCCCTCATGTGACAAAGTCCTCAGCAGCAATGAGAACATTATGTATTCTTGCTTTCTCACAGCTGGCTCTTGCAGTTCCACCATCACACTGTGAACCAGGGCAGGGAAGCAGAGGCTTGGCTTAAAAATAACCTGCCAGAAGATAAGCTGTGCTTTTAAAGCCCCGTAGATTTTTTTGATGTGCTTCCTAAGCCAGCTGCCCAGAGACCTGTGCCATCACAAACAGGAACGGGGGAAAAAGATGACAGAAGATTAAGATAAGACTCTACCAAAGATAAGGAGGAAGAGATATTGCTGTTTACCACTCAGAAAAAAAAAAAAAAAAAAAAAAAAAAAAAAAAAAAAGTTTAACCTTGGGAATTATAAGGAAAAGTTGTAGGAACCCAGGAAACGTGATGGCAGATAAGTATATAAGTATATGGTCCAGCAGGCAGGTGTAAAACAAGAAGACATTGTCCCCTCACACCAAGAGCCCTGATGATGTGGGCTGGTGCTGGACATCACAAGCAATTAGGCATTACACATTTATACTCCTCTAACAGCTGAGCGAATGGTCTTAGCCTCCTTTCATCTTCTGCAGCCTTCTACCAAAATTCAGTGTGACACCCCCTCCCCACCCCAGTCCAAGTAAAGTGCTTTTTTGATGAGCGACAAGGAAAAATAGTATTTCTTGAGGAAAACCCCAATTCTTGCTGCTTTATGCTACATTTTTATATATGCAGGCTCACGTGCATACTCCTCATCTCCTGACCTGCAGTAAAGACTGAATTAAAAGTCATGGGTGGCAGTCAGGGGTGGCAGCCTTTCAGAAACAGGCCAAGCCAAGCTGCATTAAACCAGAGCACAGAGCACCCTGACCCTGACCTGTCAAGTGTTATCACACTCATCTTCCTGGAGAAAGGCCGGGCTTCATAACTCACATCAGGTGGCAGCTCTCAGGTCCTGTACATCTACGCCCTGAGCAAGTGAACTGGTTTGGCTTTTGTCACAGGTGTTTTATTTTTTTGGCAAGAACTGCTGGAGTAAAATGCTGTTAGCACATCAGCAGGCTTGTCACTCCCTCCCTGTCACATCAATCAGAGTCTCTGTGGACCCAGGCTGCCTTGCCATGCATCTCAGCACAAGAATAGCAAGTTCCTTCCCCTTTCATTGCTCATCCCCATTGTGAATGAGCTGCTCTCCTACAACTGCAGGAAGGCAGGGGACAGGAGCCACTGAGCCCCACCATGCAGAGGAGGAGCTCGAGGTGTTGCAGGACAAGGAGGTCAGTGAAGCCACATCTTTCACTATGTCTGGTTTTGCAGTCAAGGCTGACTCCAGACTGTATAGTTAATCTATGCTCCCTGAATCTCAGCTGGAAGAAAATGGATTAGCTTTACTGACTTGACTGAAGCCATGGCAATTTACCCTTGCTGAGCATCTGACTCTTACCTTGGCCATCAGTTACTTCATGTGTTTCAGCATATAGCACAAAAGCATAATTTTTCAAGCTGACCAGGAATCAAACATGGCTCTTTGGATGGAGGGAAGCAGCAGAGACTAATCCAGGAAGTAGCATTTCAGTGTGCTCTGAGAAAGAGGGGGAAAAGAAGACCCCATGTAACCTCATGTGTAAAACATCCCCATCTCCCACCCCAGCACCAGCAGCTGAGGCACCTTTCCAACCAGCACAGCAGGCAGCTCCCTCAGTGAGGGCAAGCCAGCATAGATCCTGGCTGTGGCAGAGAGATGATAAACAGTACTGCAGGGCACACTGCAGGGAACATGGGAGGTTGTAAATTAAGGTCTTCCTAATTAGAAAGCAGTCAGAAGCACACAGGCACACACAGATTGCTAGTGTGGGGTAAGCTGCTCTTCTACAGGTTACAGTAACGTAAAAAGGCAAAGCATCACACAGGAGATGGCAAAGGACAGAGCAGTGGATAAAGCAGCAGGTGCTTGTACAGCACTGCCAGCTGCAAAAAAACCTTGAGTAAGGGCCAAGGAAGAGGCCACAGTCAGAAAAAGACAGAAACATAATGGCAAAGGCACTTGAAATTACAGGAGCTATTCTGAACTGTGACAAAGATTATTAGGAAATGAGACAAGATGTCAGGATATGAGTAAAGTGTTAGCATGTTCTGTCTAGGAAGTCCACATGTCGGTGAACTATATGTTTCACTCTGTGAAATATAAATGTGCAATCACCAGGTAAGAAAGAAGGAAGTTTTCACTGCAGTAAATCCCTGCAGCAACGGACAAAGGAGTGGAATAATGGAGATCCTATGGTTCCTAGCTGGAGGTGCAGTGCTAAACCAAACTCCACACCCCTAGCAGGGCTGGGGAGGGGCGATGCACACACTTTTGTGGTATTAAAAAAAAAAAAAAAAAAAAAAATTAAAAAAAGCAACTTTAGCTGCAAAGGTGAAGATGTTTTCTCTGATGTGCAGGTACTAAATGTTCTAGTGGAGAAAGGAGAGTGTCCTCCCCAGACACCCTTTCTGGAAATGCTGTGAATGACTGTGATGCTGCTCCCTCTCCACATCACACCTCACATTTAGCCCTCGTGAGGACTCAGATGCAAAGAGAAGAGAGTAAAGCAAAATCTCTCCGGGGAAATGGCATGGATCCTGTGACATAAAACTGGCTTGGATAAAGTATTCAGAAGTGCTTGATAGAAAAAAAACCAAATAGGACCTAATATTCTCTTAATGAGGCAATTTAGCTGCCTGTAATTCTATGTCCTCTGCATTGTGCTCTCCCAGCATAGAAGTTCAAAGGGTTGTCACAACAGGCCCTCAAAGGAGGGGTTTTTTAATGAGTGGGATTTCTTAGGAACTCAGTATGGGGCAGATTTGCTGAGGAGAAGAGGAAAAAGAAAAACGTAGGATACACTGAAAAATTGGCCTTCAAGCTGGATAATTCACTGAGCTATATTGCTGCCTACTGTAAAGCAGCACTAAAATCAGAGATGTTCTCCCATAGACCATGGTCACTTCTGGTTAAAGAGCAGATGCGATCCAAATTTAGTTTGACATCTTCAGAAAAGGGGCTTTGGAGGGTTTCATCTGTTCTGCTCCCCCATGAGCAAATGTTTCCTCACCATGAAAGTGCAATAAGGCTTTTCCAGTGTAACTTGAAGGGAAGACCTGAATTCAATTAACTGGCAGAGAAAATCTTCCCTCTCTCCCCCGGTCTCTCCCTCTCTCTCTCCTATTTTCTTAAGACAGTGTCTGTCCTTAACACTTGAAGGTCACCTGCAGAATGTGAGTCAGAGGGAAGGTACAGAGCAAGGGAGGCTCACACTGTGGTGCTGCCACCTCGGCAACCTCCACAAACATCAATTGTGCAGAGAACAGTAACTGTTTTAAACAGGTTAAAAAATAAAGCCTGGTTATTTAATTTAGCAGACATGATAGGTGGGTCAATATCTATCACTGTGTTCCCATCTTTCTTCCCCACCCCTCAGGTCTCTAAGGGCAGAGGTTTAAGTCCCAGCTGAGAAAACAGGGCATGCTTCATTTAGTAGCACTGCAGCAGGGCTGCCAGGGAAGTCATGCTTCTGATGAGACATTAAATCAAGGTAAGCACTAATCTCATGGATATCACTGCTTAAGGAGCACAGGAAGAAAAAAATAACAAAACTTTCATGGCTCTTGTGCTTTGACCCTCACTACAGTGTGATTCAAAATATATGTGAAATGGGAAGCATTCCAACTGCCTGCTTATGCTTCTTTTTTTTTATATATATATAATTTGCTCTAAGGGAGATTTATTGTGTAGACAGGGGTTCTGTTAAACAAAATCTCCCTCAACAAGAGCAAGTAGACATCATCCCAAAACCCTATTAAGCATCCAAGCCACCAGACCATCCTCTTTTGTTCTTTGAGCCCTCACTCCATTCCTCCTTGTCTTACAACCCCCTCTTTACTTCTGCTGCCCCATCATGTGTGTCTCCCCAGTACTATGCTTTAGCAATCATCAGCCATTTTTCCTGGGTGCTGATTTCAAATCCTACTAGAAGATCTGCAGCTCAGGTCAGGCTGAACCTGCACATCTGAGCAACAACTTATTGCTTTTAAGAGCAAGAAACAGCAAAGAAGACAGCTGCAGTATTTCAGGCGATTCTCCTTTCTTTCCCAACCAGCCCCCCAACCATCTCCCTGCACAGGCACGATTTTCTCTTTGAAACAATCTTGATGCACCTGCTAATTGCTGGATCCTGAGACTAATGGCTCAACAATAATTATGTTGTTTTTCCCTGCTTTACACTATTTCTTGTTTATTAAAATTGCTGTTCTGTAAGAGAAACTGAGCTGTCCCAAAGACATACAAGGAAGGCAAGTGTTTACTGCCATCAATGTCCTTACAAAGGCTCTATCTCTTTATTTTAGGTGTGAGCAAAGAGAGCAGAGGCTAGCAGGTTAGATCCTGTTTGGATAAATAAACAAGAAATTACTTGGACTGTCCTCTCCACTTTCCCTTGTTTCTGTTAAAAAAACCCCAAAACCAACCAACCAAATAAACCAACAAAACTCCAACAAGTAATTCAGCCCTAATTTTATGTTTTTTTACAGGTTCCAGGCAAGAAATCACATCCAGGAAATGCTCTAATTGATCATGCCAAAAATAGAGATGGCAACATGACAATATTTAGTCCTACGCTGCATTTACTCTTAGATCCAAGGGACTCTTCCAACAGCCTTTGCTGCCTCTGGTGTGGTCCTCCTCTCCCTTTGATGCTAGCAGGTGTCATAGTCAAAATGTGACTACCCAGACATGGTCACTGGAATGAGCACCAGTTGCACTAGGAAGGAGGGACCTTTGATTTCCCAGTGGGGTGAAGAACCCAAATCCAGATGCAGTTTGCTCCTTAGGGATGGCTGCAAGATGGAGGCAAGCTACCACACAGTGTCCCTCTGAACCAGGCACGTGTGGAGTGACAGGGCACAGGTACTGCTCTGCCCATCACATGTGACTCACGTGTGACAGCACAGGCACAGCTGTGGCCTCTGACAGGCACCGTCCCAATGATGGGCAGTTTCTTCTAGGGGGGAAGGCAAAAGGGCCACTTCCCCTCATTCTGCCTCCAACATGAGGAATTATCTGTTCCAAAGCTACTGATTTCACTAGACTTAATCCAAGGGATGAGAGTCTTTCTGCATGCCAAGCAAGTCATTGTACATATTTAAAAGTTCCCTTTGACTAAGTTTCTTCAGTTAAGTCTCTTCACAACTCCCCATCTCCCTAAACTCCTTGGATGGGCCATACTAAGCTCTGAAAAGCCTTAGACTTGTTCTTGGAGCCCCTCCATCTGGCTTTTAGCACTTTCTAGCCTCACAAACTGCTCATGCAGAAGCCTTGCACTTGCTATTTATTGAGTCCCAAGACTTCTCTTCCTAAAACTTTGCAGATATCACAGGTTCATCCACTTCCTGAGAGCCTCTCTCTGCTGGAGCCCTAACAGCTCTCACCTTAATTCAGCTCTTTTATTCCCTTTTTACTTAATCTGCAGAGGACCTTCATGTGCACACTTCAAGGACTTTGAGATATCTTCCTCCATTCTGGACATCTCTAAAGTTTTCATTCTCATATAAACCAACCTCTTTAAGGCTGGTTTTCATTCATCAGACTCCAGGCCAAAATTTTCTCTGCTACTTGTGTTACTAATTTAACCTTGTTAACAAAGCTTCTGTCCTCACCTCATCTAAGCCAAGCACACAGAGTCACCCTGGACACTCTCCCATTGCAGAATGTGGCAAATTTCTTTAGCAACATCCTTTATCCTTTGCATCTGCCACTTTTAAGTCCTCCCAGATCCACTGTTACTTGCAGTAAAATTATCTCCCATTTTCATGGTGAATTTGTAAGTTTTTCTTTCCTTCAGTCATCCCCGTTTCTCTGAAGGTCTGCTCCAAGACATACAACATGTCCTAACAGTGCAAAACATGTCCCAGCATCTTCATCTCAGACATACAACATGTCCTAGCAGTGCAAAAAGGTGTCTGGAAGAACCAGAATGTCAGGCAGGAGAGAGCCCAGTGGGATTCTCTGACAAGTTGGAAAAACCACAGGGAAAGTTTATGAGACCCTTGAGAAGCCCTGGGAGCATTTAGCATCTCTCCCATGACTCCTCCTGCCTGACTGAGTAGTCAGAGTTTTGACTCAGGAAAAGCACTGACTGATTCCCTTGGAATCCATGCCCAGGTACCTCAGTACGAGGGCTTGGCTCGGTAGGTCCAAGGGCTCCCACATGTAGAATTCACATGTCTCTTCATTTCCACCCCTCCCCGCCAGAGAAGGATATCAAGAAATGACTTCAGCTGAATTATTTAGTGCTGTAGAAGTCTTTTCTCCTCTCTTTGCAACAGCAAACTTAATATACACTCCCCTTTCCCTACGTTTATCTTCCCCTTCGGGACGCCGGTGCCTCTGAGGCATTACGGGGTCAGTGGCTGACTTTGCAGAGGTGACAGGACTGAATGTGAGTGTCTTCCCGCAGCTCTGCATGACGTGAGCCCGTTCTGCCCGTGCCTGTGCAGGCTCGCTGTCGCAAACAAAAGCTCGGGCAGCCGGGCGTCCCCTCTGTCATCCTGGAGCGGGCACACCCACGCTCAACTTCGCGGCTCCTCCGCCGGCAGCGCCGCTTCCATTCGCATTGGCAGCCATGCCCACGGACACGCTCCCTGCACACGGATCCGCTCCTTTCTTCACGGGCACACCCACACCCTCACATGCGCTCTGCCTTTGTCTCGCCTTTCGCAGCCACATCTTCATCTCAGAGCTACTACACTCCACTCCACCCACTCTCCCCCCATAACAGGGATCTTCAGCTCCCGACATGAAAGATGCTTTTCCTACCTACCAAGATAGGTTACTGCTCCTTTAAAAAATAATTTTTTTTTAATCTTTTCTGATGAGCCACTGAAGGGCAGGGGGTCGGGTCGCCATATGGTGCAGACACTGCCTGTGCTGAGGCGGTCCAGAGCACTTTTACCCGGCAGAATTCCAGCAGATCCTTTGGTGGAGGATCAGGATCGCCGTTCATTAAGGGAGTAATAAAACAGTGCCAAAGCTTCGTCACTGCACTGCAGCAAGGGGTGAACAAAATGGGGATTCGGAGCCCTTTTCCACTACGAGAGAAAAAATGTGCCGACATTGCCTCCCGAGGGCTGCGGATGCGGTTTCCTAGCAACGCTCCATCTGAGTCAGAACTATTAGGGATCACCATGGCAACAAGTGTCTCGGTTGCCATTTCCAGAGATCCGACCGGGTTTGGGCTGGACCCATCAGGCCACAGGAAAGGGGAAGGGTGGGGATCACGGCCCGGCGGGTCCCGGGCTCGGGTAGCGCTCTGAGCCCTCCGAGCCCCACTCGCTCCGGGGCACGTCCCTCCTGCGCCCCGAGCCCCTGCCCCGCCATCGCCGGGCCCGCTGGAGCCACTGCCTTGGTGCGAGGCCTCTGCGCTCAGACTGGAGCCTGCTGGTGTGCCCCACGCCAGCCCCCAGGATGGGGCAGAGACAGCGTTCGGGGCGGGGGCGGTGAACTGACAGCCCCTGCAAAGCCTGGCGAATAAGGAGATTTTTTTAACCCGTAAACTCCAGACAAAGGAGGAAACAAAGCTCCCTGCTGTCTGCCGGCTCTCACCCTCCCCTTCGCGCAGAAGCCTTCATGCCTCTGTGAATATTGAGCGGAGACAGAAGCCCGGAGGGATTTGCATTTCACACTTGCCAGCAAATGAGCAACAGGAAGATCACACCGAGACCCCGGCACGGTGCTATTACCAATATGTGCAGAGGCTGGAATTGCTCCTTTCTCTCCTGCTCTGAGGAGGGGGAGCAGGCGCTGCCTGTGCTCGGAGGATGTCAGCGCCGTCTGAAGGCAGGTGCTGCGCTCGGAAGGGCCGCGGGGAGCGGATTGCTGAGGGGCAGAGCAGCCCTGGCCTGTGTGTGTGCCACGCCGGGCACTCAGACACACCGCGACGGGCGGAGAAGGGCTCCGCACAGCGAGGGGGGCACTGCTGCACAGGCTCAGAGAGAGGTGCTCTGCAAATGCACGCAGAGCTTTTAGCACCACCGTAAATCCCTGGGGGAAGGTAGGTGAGAGGGGCACAGACTCTGGCCTGCAGATAAGGAAAGGAAGCACTCCCGAGACGTTCATAAGCAATTATCTTATTTGCCATGTCCAAAGTGGTTCTCACCACTCTGTGTCTGTAAGACCGTCTGAGATGCTGGCAACACAGCTCTGATAGAAAATACAAGAAAATCTCATTTCTTAGTCCATGCAAGGCATTAAGCACATTTAAGTACCTGGACTTTGCCTGCCCTGCCTTTCTTAGTGTTTAGTCTCCGCTCTACCCTCCGCACAAACACAAACCCTCCACACAGAACACATTTACACCAGGGAGTGCTTCTTGTAAAACGTGCTCTTTTTGGAATAGACCAGCGACGAGGCAGAGAAGGCATAGTTTTGTGTGACAAGAGCTGCCAAGGTGCATGGAGTCTCCTACCAGTCCATTGGGCTGGTGGGAATGCCTGCACATTCCCACATCCCTCCGGCCGGCATTGAGGACAGATGTCTAGTGATAAGGTCTGCTGAAGATCAACCTGCATCCTGTGGAAACCAGATGTGTCAGAGCCAGATGTGACAGTGGGTCCCTCACAACTGTGCCAGTGCCCAGTCATCTCTCTGTTCTGAGCCAGGGGGACAGGCACAGCACAGGATGTAGAATGCTGCTTCTTACAGGACCAGGTTCTGTGATCCTGGCACTCCTGGTGTCAGATTTTTCCCATGTATTACACAGCTCTGGCTGATTCAATGATCTCTCTCTTCTGCTGCCAGAAAAGAGCACCAAAACTGTCACACTTCCTCTTCCTCCTCCTTGCATCATCCTACTTCTCTGAGCACTGGTGTACCACCCTGCCAGTTCCTGTGGCACACTACTGAACCCAAACAGGCCCAGACACACCTGCTCCACTAGAAAGGTGCCCGGTTTTTTCCCTTTTTTCTTTGTGAAAACATTATGTTTCAGGAAACAGGAGGCAGAGTGAGGTGCTTGTTGCTCCCTGTCTGTCACTACTGAACCTGCCTTTACCTTTGAGCTCTTTCAAGCCCAGTTGTAAGGCAGCTCCCTGCTGGCAGCCCTCTTGCCTGCAGCTATTGCAATTTGAGTGAGCTATCTTTTGAGATGTTTTCCTACTCTGGTAACTAAATTAACAGGATACTGGAAAAGCCATAGCTGCTGTAGATCAGAGAAGAATCAGTAGCAAACACTCTCCTGCAACGAAGACTCCTCTTCCACTTGGGATTTTGCAAATGAGTGAGCAGGGAGCGGTTGATCTCACAGTTGGCACCTGAAATGAAGTGGATCTTTAAGGTCTTTAAACGACTGCCACCTGCTTTCCTCCAAACAAAATACAGGAGGAAGCAAGGTGGGGATGGGGCTAGCCAGGGCACCAGGGGATTCCCATCTTCAGCACCCTTTGTCTGCTTGTTTCTTCGGTGCGATGAGCCAGACCAAGCTGCCAGGTGCATTTCCCTGAAAGAATGGGAATTTGCTTCTGAGAAATAAATGCCGGTGTAAAGCTTGCCTTGCTCTGCTGTCTCCAAAGAGATGCTTAGCTCCTGCTCCTTTTTCTGATTTTTCATAAACTTTTTTTGTGACTGCTTTTTTTTTTTTTTTTTCTCTTATGAGAAGGGAATAAGTAGAGAGCAGTCCTAATGAAAAGGTAATGCCCTGGTTTTGCCCCCAGCAGCAGTGCCAGGGAGTGAGCAGGGAATGGTGCCATCTCTTCTATTTCTGTAATCATCCTGGCAGGCCTCTAGGCTTGGATTAGAAGTTTACAATCCCTCCTCATCCAGCTTCTTCACATTAATTTGTTCATTTTGTCATTAATAGATGGTGTGCACACCACGGGCAGTAGAGCTGATAGGTTCCAGATATATGCAGATAGCTAGCTTTAGTTCTGTTTTAAAAAAAAGGCCCCATAAAAATCTCTACCTCAAAAAGTCAAGAAAAAATATAGCCTTATGATGAGATATTTTTAAATAAATAGGTCAGGAGATTTAACAAATGGATCTGAGGCTCCTAAATCACTTAAGGAAATTTTATTTCATCACAGATCACTTCCTTCAGTAGGGTAGAGGTGAAAGATCTTTCCAGGATAAGAAATATTTTAGTTTTTCATTTTACAGTGTGGTGAGTTGACCTTGCCTGGACACCAGACACCCACCAAAGTTGCTGTGTCACACCCTTCCTCAGCTGGGCAGGGGGAGAAAAATACACCAAAAGGCTCGTGGGTTAAGGACAAGGAGAGGTCATCCACTAATTACTGTCACAGGCAAAACAGGCTCAACTGGGGGAAAATTAATTTAATTTATTCCCAAACAAATCAGAGTAAGGGAGTGGGTAATAGAACATTAAAACACCTGAAGTTCACTCTGAATTTTTTTCTCCCTCATCCTCACAGTGGTGCAGGGGCATAGGAATGGGGTTTGCAGTTGGTTCATTACACGTTGTCTCTGCTGCCCCTTCCCTGTCACACTCATCCTCTGAGTGTGGAGTCCCTCCCACAGCCTGAAGTTCTTCATGAACTGCTCCAGTGTGGGTCCCCACCCATGGGGTGCAGTCCTTCAGGAACAGGCTGCTCCCGTGTGAGCTCCCATGGCATCACAATTCCTGCCAGCAAACCTGCTTCCACTTAGGCTCTTCTCTGCTTGAGGCCTCTGGTCCTGGCACCAGCCGGCTCCAGCATGGGCTCCCCACGAGGTCACAGCCTCCTCTGGGCATCCACCTGCTCCACTGAGGGGTCCACTAGGGGCTGCAGGTGAATATCGGGTCCACCAGGGGCTGCAGGTGAATATCTGGTCCACCATGGATGCCCATGGGCAGAGGAATCTCTGTTCCAGCACCTGCAGCACCTCCTCTCCCATCTCCTTTACTCATCCTGGTGTCTCTCTCACAGAGTTGTTTAACTCCTCCTTCCCAGCTGCTGTGGCAGTTTTCCCCTTCTTAAAGGTGTTATCCCAGAGGTTTTATCACCATCATTGATGAGCTCAGCTTTGACTGGTGGTGAGTCCATCTTGGTGCTGCCTGGCATTGGCTCCACTGGACACAGGAAGTTTCTACCACCTTCTCACAGAAGCCACTCCTCTAGTCCTCCTACCAAAGCCTTGCTACACAAACCCAATGCAGTTACTTGTGTAATCATTAATCCTCTGAGTGAACGCACCTATTTAGCTGATTCAAGGCCATTCACTTTTTGTCTGAGATTTCATTTCAGGTAATCTTTTCCCTGACAGTTCTGTGTCCAGCAGTAATACAAAAGGCTATTCACATCATCCTCTGCAGATCAGTGCATACATGCTGACGTAACAGACCTATAAAACATCATCTTCTTCCATTTTAATGTGAGAAAGAAAAGGCTAAGCTCTGCTCAAAGTGCCAAATCACTTCCTGGGAGATTCAAGGCCAAACAGCATGCCTCTTCCACTCTTCAGATGAAAAGAAGAAATCAGGGTCAAGCAGCAACTGTGTGGCCCCTCTCCTGCTCCCCTGCTGCAGGCGGCTGTGCCCACACACGCAGCACAAAGCATGTGACAATTGCAATATTGATACAAATATGTGGCAAATTACCCTCCTCTAATGACAAAATGAGGCTATTCTCACTTATGAGTCACCTGTCTTTTCAGAAATATATCCCCACATGTTTGTTTTCTTGTACTGGAGGAATAACAGCATACCCACTGGCCAGAAAGCCAAGTGCCTCAAAATAGCACTGAGATGGGTCTGGCTTCTCCTTCAGTTGTTCCCAGATACTTTTGATGAGCTGGAAAACACTATGTGGCCTCCAGGGGTGGAGCAGTGCAGTTGTCGCCCACCAGTTTGGTGGATCCAGCCCACAGCAGCACAGGGGGCTGGGGGCAGTAGGCATGGCACTTGGTCTTTCCTGCTTTCAGCTGCTCCAGCCCAAAAATGTTCGCCTGGCTCAGCTCCTGAGAAGAAATTAAATACCACTGGGAGCAGCTGGCATTCTCCCACTCCTCCATGGACACAGCCACTAGACAGGCAATTTATTTCATGTGCCCACACCAGGACTGAAGGAGGCTGCACAGAGGCTCTGTGCCACTGCTTGGCCCTCTCTGCATCCTTGAAGCTCACCCTACCTTCAACTCCTGTTCAGCCGAGAACAACTTCATAGGGATGTGGAATAACTGTAGCACGAACCCAAGCCATCTGTGTACATCTGACCCTCTTCTCTCTCCAGTCCTTGCTTAGCCCTGCGGAAAACTCTGACACAGGTATGCTCTTGCCCTCTGTTTAGACTCCTGGGAAGCTGTTGTTGGCTCCAGGATTCCCATGTACAAGGATGCCTCCACCACAACTTCTCAGAATGGACCCTGGGACTACAATGAATCATGACTCTTAGGTGTCAGATTTTTTGCTATGAGGGAAGAGAAAGAGAGGGTCAAGAAAAAGTACTGATTGGTGGATATTTTTGCTGCTGTGGCTGAGTTCTTGTTAAGCATTGACTAAGGCAAGCAAGCTGGAGGATTTTCAAAGGATTTTCCATTCAAATCAGTAGACAAAAGCTTTATTACCAGTCCCAGTGCTGGAAAATCATGTCAGGCCCTATCAAAATCATGACTTAAATGGCTTAAATAATGAGTTTAAAAATAGATGTGTTAGCTTATTATTATTATCATTATTATTATTATTATTATTATTATTATTATTATTTGAATTATGGTTTCTGAATCATTAGGTTAAACTGGCATCAAGTTATTTGTGTTCCTCCGTGTCTGAAGCTCTAAAAACACTGAAAAAATATTAATAAACCCCCATAGATCCTCAAAGAGTCCCATTTTTCTGGAATGTGATCTTTGGGGGGAAAAAAAGCAATATACACTGTCATAAGAACCCTGCTAAAACCATGAGAACTGCCAATTTCTTTCTTCTCCTCAAGGGTTTAAAATATACATTTTATCTGCTCATGTCTGACAGCAAAAAATACAATGCTGTGACAAAGCAGCACAAAGGCCAGGTTTACTTCTAGAAGAAAGTAACACTTCCAATTATTTAGGTGTTGGCAGAGAGCCCAAAGATGCTGCTGGTAGCCCTGCCATCAACAAACCTCCAAGCTACGCTATTTTTTTGCACACTGCTTAGGATTCTTCTTTTCAATAGACCCAAAGGATCAGGGCCTGAAGTGCCTATAGGGGTACTGGGTGAGCTGTGTCCAGACCCAGAAGCAGCACTACCTCTCATGGCAGAATGACAGAATGCCTTGGGTTGGATCGGACCTTAAAGATCAGGTAGTTCCAACCTCCCTGCCATGAGCAGGGATGTTGCTATGGGCAACACTGCTTCTCTTCTGTGGGAAGGGGCACTTCCACTCAGGCAGGTAGCTCAGAGCCCCTCAGTGACAAAGCAATGCCCAGGGATGCTGCCTGGCCACCAGCAGCCAAGCACCCTCCTTTGTGTCACTCCTTGCCTGAGCCAGTGCAGCAACACAGTTCCAAGATCCATATTTAACCAGAACAAGTGGCACTTCTTTCTGCTCCCTGTCACTCCTTGAGCCACTCATATGTGACTTTCTTACAGTCAGCCCTGGAAACCATCCTTGCCTGTAAGACTGGACAGAAGTGCCTTACAGATGCATCATAGTGGCAGGGAGGGAAGGGAAGGAGGCTGTGGCTGTGGACAGAAAGGAGCAACAGAGACACACAGATGGGGGACACCAAGTAGTGACTTTTTGAGCCTACTTGCAGCATTTTTAGCTGTAAAGCCCAGAGGGCTGAATAAAACTCAGACAAGCCACCAGCTGTGTCAACAAAGCAAAAAATATAGTGACAGTGGTGAACGACTCAAAAGGAAAGAGGGAAAGCAGATTTCAGCTTCCTGTCAGACGTGGACCTCTGTCTCTCATGAGGCCATGGACACCCATGCAGACATTTTAAACTCTGGATACACCTGCTGGCTGACTTCTCTCTTATATCTGTAAGAGAGGGGTGTTGGAGCCCTTTAGCATAAACTGGGATTTCAGCTTTTGCCTCCTATTGGGTTGTAGTTGGGTCACCATGTCTTTTGGCTCTGTTGCCTGCTCCAGGCTGGACACATCCCATTCAGAGTCCCTCAGGCAGCCAACCTCCCGCTAGCACCCCTCCTGAGGAAGGCTGACCTGGCGTTTTCTGTAGCAGCAGTGCTGTCCCCAGCAGATGTCAGGCTCACACCTCAGTCTTGAGGGGACATTTCAGTGCTGGGCCTGAACAACCAGGCTCACGTTCACTCATGGCCACCCAACTTTCCTGCAAAGTGGGGAAACATCTAGATGCACCAGGCACTTGCTGCACCTTCATGCCAGCCAACACTGGTGCTCAGGGCTTTGTTTTTACCACAGCCCTTTCAGCGATTTAAAGAAGAAGACAGTCAGGGAGCAGGTTACATTTCAAACATAGGTCTCCTGATCGGAGGCAGATCATGCCCCCATGGCTGGCTGCCTGGGGTTTGTGTGGGCAGAGATCAGATGGCTGACACCAGGTTTGGTCCATGCTGGCGGAGCAGGGCTGCTGAGGAGGCTTCATTGGGGGCCGACAGCTGGAGCAGCTAAAGGAAGGACCCCAGGGAGCTCAGAGATACAAGAAGGGCTGAGACGAGCTGCTGGGGGATGCAAGCACTGGAAAATCAGAAATGCTGAGAGAGCTGGCTGGGAGAGGTTAATAAAGCCTGCGTGTCAGGGGAACTATCTGACAGGCAGGCAGCCAGAGGAGGGGAAAAAACAGCTCACTTGAGTCCATGGACCCATAACTGGGTTATGCAGCTATGTAATCCACTTAAGCTCTAAAACTGTCCTGCCTCCCTCCCCCAACCTCCACTCTCCTCTTCTGTACCTCTAATATTCAGAAATGTTTCCTCGAAGCTTTGCAGGAAGTCTTGACAGTGGTTCAATTCGATTAGCGCTGGCTGGGGAGTTTTCCCAGAGGATCTCGGGAAGCACAGAGACACAAACCCCGGAGAAACCTGCAGGGTATCGACAAGCTCACACACTGTCTGCAGCACTGGAGAGACCTGCTCTGTAAGAGTGGCATGCACACCAGCAGAGACACAAGGGTGGGGTTTTTTTAACCTGCATTAGGAAATGCATGTGGACACTTAATGCAGTTTATTCAAAACAAGCTGTCTTCTCCATTACACGTCATTCACCCTGAGAGAGATGAGAGAAGTGCAAGACGCAAAAGGCCTCTTAGATCATCTAGCCCATCACCCCACAAATGAAGATTTAATCCCATTAAGGGCCACTGTTGGGTTCAGTGGATTCAAGATTTGGTCCTAATTGCACAAACACAAAGCCATTACAAGACTGCAATCTGACAGAGAAGCTTTCCTTTTTTACAGGGTGTATAATTTCTTTAATTAAAGTGTCTTATCTGCATGCTAATAATTAGAAAAATATTGTCCACTTCTATTCTTGTTTCATTCTGATATCCTGGAGCGCTGGATATAAGCAGGAGGTGAGAACGTGCAAAGACGTGTATGCACTGTAAGATCAACAATGCACAGCCATATCAAAAAGACATGCCCCTTGCCCATGAGGGGATTATAATCTAATTTATTATATGGATTGCAGCAGCGCATTACAAGAAAACAAAACCCAAGTTCATTTTATAGGAAGGAACGGGAATGTAGCATCAAACCCTGATCAAGAAGGGAGGGGTCTGCACTGATTTTCACATGGTGTGGATCAGCAGCCTACAATAGCTGAACTCATGGCAGGCTATATACACATTTTGTTTGCTCTCTAATTATTAATTTAGAAAGGACATTCAGTCAGGGAGGGGAATGAATGAGAAACATCCCTGAGAGCTGTCTGGATAAAATGAGCAAGAACAGGTTTATGGAATGAGAGGGATAGAGTCCAGAAGGTTGTCTCCTGTAGCCAGGGTGGTGTGGGAGAGGGTAAGAGGGCTGTAAGGAAGAAGAGGACAAGGCTGAATGCATCAACAGTGCCAAGGATGCAACCCACAATGGACCATAGGGTGGGAAAATGAGCAAAGAAGCCTCTTAAGATAAGATCAGTATGGAAGCAAAAAGCAAAACTCAAGGAAGGAATACATAACAGAGGAATCAAGTTACCACTGCTGTTTCTTCCTCCTCCTGCATATTGCAGATAACAACTAAAAGCTCAAAATCTTCGTGTATTGATTAAACTTGTTATAAAACAACAGCAAGGATAGGTACAAATTATCAAACTCAACTTGCATTTGCAAGTTTTTAGCGGATAAACACCTTGGTCATCTTTCTTAGTTTAAAAAAAAGTATGCCACCATTGATCAATGCTAATGGCTTTCAATAAAGCCTAATTAAATTATGCTCTAAGATTGGACAGAGCATAAGCCAAGTCCCAAGCTTGCCCTAAAGCCAGTCTGAAGGGAAAAGAGAAAGGGAACTTACCCGTATGAAGCTACAGGGGATTATTTCACCTACTGCAATTTTTAATAAGACTATCAATCAGCCAGAAGGGATGTTTATCCCTGTCTCCCAACATATCATACTGAGGCATTCATTCCCCAGACATGAGCAAATAATGAATTGTTCTTTGAACCAAGAGGAAGATGAGGCCCATCTAGTCACCACCTCAATCAAAATGGAAAGCACTAAGCAAAAAAAATATAACCCAAGGCAAGACAGGAGAGCAAAACAGATTAAATATATGTATAAATATTCTGACATAATAAGAGATGGGATTGGAACAAAAGAATAAACAGACCTAAAGGACAACCCAAGAGATGTCTTGGAGTTGCTAATGGGAGAGACAGGTAAATTGTTACTAAATACTACTAAATCTTAACTTCTGCTGAACATCAGTGTAATCAGTAAAGCAAGGAGTGGGAGCTTTATTCAAAAAAACCAGACCCCAGAAACCAGAGCTGTCTCTGCTGTCTCACACTGCTTAAGCTACTGAGACATTAAAGGAGACCCTCAGCTTTCTTAAAAAAAAAAAATAATAATTGAAAAAGCGTCTGTTCTTCATGGTTGCAGATAAAAACCTGGAAACATAAAGCAATCACACCCTAAAGGCAAGTGAAATGAACTCAAACCTTGTTATTTCAAAATCCATTATTAGCTTAAACTCCAAGGACTGATCTCTGTGGGGACAGTCACAGTCTCTTGTTTTGTGAGTGCTTAGGACTGAGAAAGAGGTGCTCAGGGCTGGGAACAGGAACACTTCCTTCTGCACAGCACTTAGACCAGGTAAGGAGAAAAGAAGAAAAGATGGAGGTGAGAGATAGGAAAAAGAGACCTTTGTCTTGTTAAATACAGGTGACTGTGACATTTACAACATCCTTAATATTTGTTTTGGCTCTTTCCAGTCTCTTCTACACAGCAACCTACAATCCCCAAAGGGGGTAGTACTACCCAGAAGACCTGTAGTAGCTTGTACCTGTGTGTGTGTGTGTGTGTGTGACTTCAGATCACTCTTCAGAAGCTTCTATATGCATTATATTCATTTCTATGCCAATTCTACAACCACATTGGCAAAGATAATACCTCTGACTTTGCTTATTGTGAAATTGTTGAAACTTTCATTTTAAGAGTGGCATAGGAAGAAGCAAAGGATGATAATTTCAAGCAAAAACAGATTAAAAGTGATGCAGCTATTGAGCTTCCTAGTGCAAGCTCTCCTACTTCAAACTGCAAAGAACAGTGGCCATTAGTGGTACATTGTATATTACACTAGGAAAACGTGCTTCAGACTCAGATTGAGTTATTTTACTATTCAGTTCATTTTTGTTACTGATCTATACTTTTTAACAGATCTAGTGCTAACATCTTCATGTACAAATGGTCAGATCGATGGTTCAAACCCTGAAGTGACAAGCAATTATTTTAATTGTCTTTACTCAAATGTTAATAAATCTTGTTTGTTCCCTTATCCTTATGAAATGTGGTATGCATGAGAGGTAATTAAAATGGGTGTCAGTGGAGGTGTGCACTTAGAAGGAATGCAGCTCTTGGTCCACACAAATTTAATATAGGGTCCTTGAAGTAACAGAAAACACAGTCACAACAATCTAAGGAAATCAGCGAGACAAGTTGTTGGGGAAAGTAATATATTTTCTTAGAATGGTCGATACAATTAGGAAAATGATAAAGTTTTCAGGCACACAAACTCTTCGTATTTTCATCCATTCTCCTGCCCACAGTATCAGCCAGTCTAATGAAATACTGCAACTCCTTACGAGCCTTGCTTCATTTACAGGGAGATGAACTTGTGATCAGGTGAAAAAATGCGACAAGCAGGACTGGCCATGCGAGCAAAGCAGATCCTGAATTATTGAAAGGCAACCATGTGGCTGCCACCCGAGCAAATACAGACGAACAATGAGAGAGGAAGCCAGAGGAGCAGCACCTATGGTCATCTGCCTTTCAGGCCAGGTGCCTGTCTTTCATTTGTATCCATGTCTATTAGTGGGTTAATACAAGAGATTGTTCATGCACACAGTCTCACGTGCATGGCTTCTGTGGATGAGCTCACTCCTTCTTATTTTCTGCTGTCGGTTATCTACAGTAGGGGAAAACAAAATGGGGAATTGGTTAGTATTTGGCCTGTTTTCCTACCCACGTCCAGGTTAGACCTCAAGATGGTGTAAACTGATGGAGACCCATTAAACTCAGGTGGGTCTGCTGACTTATGCCAGTGAAGGATCCAACTTGTTTACTTATCAGCTGCTTATATCTTATATGATGAATGGTCCTGTACTGATATTTAACAAAAGACATATTTATGTAAATTAGAGAGAGAGCACATGCTCTCCAGTGTTAAAAGGGATTGTTTTCTCCACAAAATATATCAGTTGAAAGACACACAGACAGGTGTCATGTTTGGCTTGAAATATTGGGGCTTACTGACATGAAAAAGCACACAAGCTTGCTTTTGTTTTTGTTTTTTGTTTTGTTTTGGTTTTGTTTTTGTTTTTACAACAAATGCAAACTTGTTACTAAAACAGAATTTTCAATTGGCGACAAAGCTCTTTTTTCAGGTTCTGCTGAAAAGCATTCAGCTTGCAGAAGGTTTTGGATTCCAAAAAGCTTTTCTGCTGTGGGTTTTTCCCCTTAAAACATGTCAGTTCATCTAATAAAAGAGACTTTCCCACCTAGAAACCTCACGTCACTTACATCTTGAAACATTCATGCCACTTCTGTAACAGCTTATATCAGCTATTCATTAATGATGGTTTATTAGCAGCAAATGGGGTCTAATACTCACCATCTTTATTTATGTGAGAATTGCATGTGTGTGTTGCAAATGCCTGAGAACATGCAAGCTTGTGTTCTTCCCCAAAAGGGAAATTATGAATCAATCACAATACACAGCTGCAACATAACAATAGCTGTTGTCCTTTCATTTTCTGTGACAACTGGAACATGGACAGTGTACAGCAGGACAATGGAGTTGTGTCAATATGCAGTAAGATTTCAGAGTGCTTACAGATATGAGTCATCCTAGTCAGTTATGGAACACTAAACCTTTGGCATGACAAGACTTTCTCAGTGGTTTGATTCTATTTATTTTTGTCTTAATTGCTTCACCCCATCATTTCAGATTATGTGAAAGGAATGCATCCAATGCTCTCAGAAAAAAAAAAAATAAAAGATCTCTCTCAGGACCATGGAGAATGGTCAGATTTCCTCAGGCTTCTCATTTGATTTATTAATTCTTACTCCCTGCCATACATACACACAAACGTACATTTAAAACATAAAATCTTCTACTTGTGTTACTGATGAGAAAAATATTGTCAAGATTCAGCAGGAGAAAAGCCTTTGGGATTTGTTATGGGTACGTACATCAACACAAGCATCTTGTCTGATTAAGGCAGTGTATTTAGAGTTTGACCTCTTCTGTATATTCATTCATACACTGCTTACTTTGTAGTGCCTCTTTCTTTACTACTATTTACTATTAGACACTTTTCCATTATTGTCTTTAACAGAACATTTTGTGTTTCTACTCAAAATAAATACTCATCTCCCTTTCCTGGCCTTTTGGGCCTCGAATGAGAAAGCGTTGCCCTAGTTCTTTTCCCCATTGTTATTTCTTTTGCCCATTGCATTTAGAGTTGTCATCTCTAAATGCAGTTTAAGATCACTGATTCTGTATTTGGCAACAATCTGGCAAAATTTGGCACGCTGCACAGGGGTGAGGTCATTCAGTAAAGCAGAGAATCCATGGGGATCTGTGGCTGTCTTGTTTGTTATTAATCTGTTCCTCCCATGAACTCTTTTGCTGTTTTAGCTTTTAATCTAACAAATATTTTGAGTACCATTCCTTTTCTGGGCAGATGATTTTCTCCATTGCCGTAATTATTTGTGCTACAGCCTCAGAAGGACTTGTAGGGCTCGTGAGTGGGACTGTGCTTTCATTTGCAAGCTGTGTTTCTTGCCTGCTAGACAGAGCACATCCAGCTCTTTGTGGGCTTGATAGTGGTCAGAAACATTTGCAACATCCATCGTTTTGCACTGGGGTGTCCTTTCCCCTGTCTTGATAACACACAGACTCTCCCTCCTACCCATTCACCTCCTGCACTGCTCATCTGTCATACCGAGCTAATAAACTCAAGGCACCTCCTGCCCTGATCGTGGCCTTGCATATTTAAGTCATTAGAGCCAGGCTCTTGGAGCACACTGGGGCTGTGGTGAAAGCTGATCATACAAGAAATGCAGCAATCATTCTGCAGCCAGCGCTGTCTAGATCCCCATCCCGCTTTTATTTCAGTCCCTGCCATGGGAAGTATTGAACTGGACTAATGCACGGCAGAAAGTAAATGCTTATTGAAGAACTGCTCAAGTTTTATCTAGCCACATATTAAATGATCTTGAATTTGGGGCAGAGATGGGCAAGGCAAGAACACGAAGCAGCAAACGATCTGCCCGACGGGGCTTCGGAGTCGAGCCGCAACAGTCAAGTCTCTGTGCTTATGTTTGTGTGTGGGAGGAGAGGGGGGAGCACAAAGGGTGGGGCAACCAGGCAAGGGGAATATATCTGTATGAGCTAATCCACTTCTCTGCTTTCCTCCTCCCCTCCCCATCTCCCTTTTCCTGCCTCTTTCTCCTGGGAGATGACTCACACCTGCTCTGCCCTGCTACTACCATTTCCTATCAGAAGCACACAGCCACTCTGAAGTCACCCAAGCTGTTCTGTGTTAGATCCCTGCATTGCTTACATCTGCTCTTTGGTGTGCAGGATTCAAACACTGTGATGGGCAGCATGCCTGTAACTCAGCACAGACCCATGAAATCCAGCCACCTGCCTGTGACACACTGATATCTTGATGACATCCTGGGCTTCTGAGTGTTCCATCCTAGTGGGAGCCCCATTTTAGGGCGGGTTGATAAATCTTCTCTTTATCAGAGAAATGGTCTTTATAAGGACCCAGGCAAGGCATTTATCAGTTGACATCAGGTCCTCAGGCAGACAAATGACTTTTCAATTCTAAAGGTCTGAGTCATTTCATCTGCATCTGGCCTTATTCCACCCACACCTCCCACCTTGGCCAAAACCGACTCTTTCGCCTGCATATAAACAACCACAGTGGTGTCCTCTAATGCTTTCTACGCAGCATCCCAAAGTACTTTAAAAACATTAATGGATGAAGAGTCGAGACCTCACCACAATGTGGCTAACCATTATTTTAATTTATCTTTTAGGAAACTAAAGACATAGAGATAATCAGCATCTTTCCCAAGGCTACATAACAGGTAGAGACAGAATATCGGAAAGGAATGGGGCAACATGGTCCAGCACTGTATTTGAGAGTCAAAACCATTCTTCAGTTCGGCGAAAAGGATGAGCAAGCATGTTGCACCTGTTAGTTCTGCAAAGCTTTGCATCTCTAAGCCTCTGAGTTTTGGTTTCAAGTGAACCTGTACACTTTAGGGACATTCAGTGATAATAATTGAACTTGGCCACTCTTGTGGCTCAAAATAAGGCTACAGACTGAAAAAAAGCTCAGTCAATCTCAGAGGCTTCTGGGTCCTGATGCCCAATGAAATATCCCATGGGAACGAACTGCCCATTATTTTAAAAGTAATCAAGAAGCTATTGTTCACCCTTATCATCCTGCAATTTATTTTCCTTCTTTGTTGGGTACACATAAAATACCAATCATTATAGTATCCAGAACTTCTTACAAGTGTTATCGAAGACAGGAAAGATGGTTTGATTTGAGCTGTCAGCAGCAAATTCTCTATGTGCATAGATACTGCACGTATCCAGCACACACTTTTACAGCAGACACCTGGAATTATCTTATGAATATGACAAATGAAGGAGTGGTGGTTTTCCCTAAAGAGGAAGAAGTTTTCCTTCAGATTTGATCCCTGTACTGTGCTCTGACAGTTGCCAGCTTAAGGTTATCTCCAGGAGAAGTCAGACCTAAGATGTGAGCCTTTTTTGTGGCAGCTAAAGTTCCTGGAAGAATCTTCCTGGAAGCATGAGTGCCCCTTTCAACGAGAGCTGTCACTCCAGCTTTTAGGGACACTGGTGGCCAAGCCAGCTACCCAACACAGCAAGTATAATCTAATTTTTGGAAGTACTAAGAACCTTTATTGACACAGACCCAGACTTGCAAGCAATCAGGAGAAAGAGGAATTTCCTTTCTCCTCAACACAAGAAAGGCAGCCAATCTTTAACAATTAAAATAATCATGAGCATATGTCTGACTTCTTGCATAAGGCAATAAAATTACATCCACAGTTATATTTCACTCTCGTTTTCTTTGGAAAATATAATCCTGAAATAGAGCCTTGCCCTTTCCCAGTGATAATTTTTCTGTTCCATTACAGGAGAACAACAGTTCAACACAGGTTTCCAAGAGGGCTTTTACATCCCTATAGAGGGAAGGATGCATACTTTCCTTTCTAAAGATTTTTATCTCTGTTTGGTTCAGACATTCATTGTTCCAGATGTCACTGGAAGTCCCAGTAAAAGGCCTCTTTTATATGTACTCCAGAATGTTTCTTCAAATTGACAGTCCCTCTCTGAGGCCCTGAATTTATACTCTGCCTTCTCTGCCTCTCCTGGGTGTCTGTCTTCTTTCTATCACTTTGTTCAAGCTATCATGTACCTACTTCCTCAGATTTCTACCTCCTAAAATGCTACTTTGATTCATCTGTTTCCACTTCAGCTTTCACTCTGGCATTGATCAGCAGAGGCATTTGGGAACTACAATATCTGCCCCATCCCTCCAGCTTAATACTGAGCACACTTAGTAGATGCATCTTACAGCCTGTCCTGGTTTTGCCTGGCATAGAGGTAATTTTCTGTCTAGTAGCTGGTACAGTGCTGTGATTTGGATTAGGTATGAGAATAATGTTAATAACACACGGATGTTTCAGTTGTTGCTAAGCAGTGCTTACCTGAAGTCCAGCACTTTTCAGTTTCCCATGCTCTGCCAGTGAGCAGGTGCACAAGAATCTGAAGTGTGATCACAGAGCACGTACAGGAAAACCAAAGGATCAGACCCAGCAGCAGGTCCTGCTTGGCCAACCTGATCTCTTTTTGTGATCAGGTGACCCACCTGGCTGATGAGTGAAAGGCTGTGGGTGTTGTGTACCTGGATTTCAGCAAAGCTTATGACATCATCTCCCACAGCACTCTCCTGGAAAAGCTGGCACCCATGACTTGGACAGGTGCACTCTTCACTGAATTAAAAACTGGTGTGATGGCCAGGCCCAGAGAGTTGTGGGAAATGGTGCTGCATCCAGTCAGCCATCTGGTCACTAGTGGTGCTCCCCAGGGATCAGTGTTGGGCCCAGACCCATGAAGTATCATTATGGATGATCTGGATGAAGGGATCGAGTCTACTCCTAGTAAAATCAGGGACAGCACCAACACCAAATTGGGTGTGAGTGCTGATCTGATAATTTGTTAATCTGGAGGGTAGGAAGGCTCTGCAGAGGGATCTGGACAGGCTGGCTGGATGGGACAAGACCAACAGTACGAGGTTCAACAAGACCAAGTGCTGGGTCCTGCATTTTGGCCATAACAGCCCCATGGAGCACTATGGGCTTGGGGAAGAGTGGCTGGAAAACCTATGGGTGGAAAAGAACATGGTGGTGCTGGTCAGCAGCTGCTGATCCAGCGTAGACCCAGGTGGCCAAGAAGGCAAATGGCATCCTGGCCTGTGTCAGCAATAGGGTGGCCAGCAGGAGCAGGGCAGGGATTGTCCCCCTGTACTTGGCACTGGTGAGGCCACATCTTGAATCCTGTCTGAGCTTCTCACTGCCAGAAGGACATTGAAGTGCTGGAGCATGTCCAGAGAAGGGCAACAGAGCTGGTGAAGGGTCTGGAGTGCATTTCCTAGAAGGAGAAGTTGAAGGAACTGCAGGTGTTTAGCCTGAAGAGGAGGCTCTGGGGGACCTTATCACTCTCTAAACTCCTTGAAAGGAGGCTGTAGCCAGGTGGGGGTTGGCCTCTTCTCCCAGGCAACCAGTGATAGGATGAGAGAACACAGACTGTGCCACGGAAGGTTAAGTTGGACATTAGGACCAATTTTTTCACAGGAAGCATGGTTAGATGTAGGAATAGGCTGCCCAGGGTGGTGGAGTCACCGTCCCTGGAGGTATTCAAGAAAGGACTGGATGTGTCTCTCAGTACCAGGGTCTAGCTGACATGGTGGTGTTTGGTCATAGGTTGGACTGAATGATTTCAGATGTCTTTTCCAACCTAACTGATTCTGTGATTCTGTGATGCTGTGATTCTGGAGTCTATGAGGGAGCATTGCTGGGACAAAAGATCCAAAATGGCCAACAACATACAACACACCATACAACATCATGCTCAGAATATAAACTGGGGGGGAGTTGGCCAGGAGGGAGTGATGACTGGTCAGGTATAGCTTGGGCATTGGTCAGCAGGTGGAGAGCAATTGCATTGTGCTTCACTTATTTCTTCTGGGCTTTATTCTCTCCCCACTCTCCTTTTCATTACTATTGTTATCATCATTAGTAGTAGTTTTATATTTTACTTTGTTTAAATGATTAAAATGTTCTTATCTCAGCCCATAAGTTTTGCTTTTTTCTGATTCTTGTCCCCATCCCACTGCAGGGGAATGGGTAGTGAGTGAGTGGCTGCATGATACACAACCCCATTTACTCTTCAGCTTCAAAACACAGTCAGGCATCACCTCTCAGGGAGTAGTAGGGAATATGACAGCCAGAAAAATAACCTTTCGCAGTCCTTGTTTCCAAATCTCTTAGAGACATTTTAAATCTGGATTGTCTTTTATCATGTTCCTGGCTGTACAGGTTGTATCTCAATTAAGAGAAACAAAGCCTTAAAGAACTGCTCCAGTTACTACCTGCCCAGTACTGGGATAGAAAATACTGGCCACATCTATGCTTAGATGACCCTCTGGATCTTTGAGGCACTCCCAAAAGCCCTCCCACACAGCCTGGGACCCCTTGTTCACATTTTGCTGATAAGCAGCATGGACCTGAGCTGGCCATGCCCTATGTCCCCTTGCAGCCCATGATACTGGGGGCCTGCAGGGAAGCATCCCACTCTCTCTTTACTTAAAAGGTCAGTCACTTGATGTCATCCAGGGCCCCTGGGATAGGTGGTGGCTAGCAGTGCAAGTGGGGGTGACTGCAGCAGACTCGCCGTGTGCTGGCATGTGCTTCAAGGCATATCCCCCTGTCCTAACTTTGACCCTCCTGTTACCAGCCATGGAGGCAGTCAGTGCATAACCACACAGCTCAAACACACAGCTAGGCATTGTTCCTCAGCTGTCCTGCAGGGCTCTGCTGTCTCAGTTCTGTGTAAGTCTAGAAAGCATCATTTTGGTTTGCTGTGGCACTGAAATTCTGCTATGCAGCAGCAAGGCAGCCCCCCCTTACTGCCTGACCTGACATGGCCAGATTTTACTGTCCACCTGCTCCACACACACACACTGACATACACACACCATCAATCCATCTAAACTTCTAATCAAATGTGGCTGATTAACATTTAAATGCCAGCACCAAAGCCTCTTTTGAGCTGCACTTGCACTGATCAATCTTTCCAAGAAAACTAAAACTCCAGCTTGTGGGTGATGGAGCCTGGCCTTTGAAGATTCATTTCTGATGCTCTACCATGTCTTTTTTGGATTAACACCTTTGGACAGTGTCCCTGTGGCTCAGGTGGATAGCAGGACTGCATCTGCTCCCTGTTTTAGACACCAGAAATGAAAGAGCATGTTCAGAAAGCATAGAGAGAGAAAAGTCCTCGAATTGTCTGGGATCATGGGATGGCTGACAAATAGGGGGTGATATGAAAAAAGTATTAAAGCAGCAGGCTTGTGCTTTTTACTATGATTATCTTGCCTTGGTCTAAAATTATCTTGCCCATAGGCCTAAAATAGGAAGGGGAGCTCTGATGCAAAGATTGTGGAATGCATTGGCATTGTCTAAAGACCCTGTGCTTTCTGGCCACCAACATCTGAGACTTCTTCTAGGAAATTCACAAATTTTTAATATGCTTTTGATCACCACATTGGCTTCATTTGCAAGCTTCTTATCATATCAGCTAGCAGCTGTGGCCAAGTTATCCTTACAGCAGGACTCGAGACAAAAGTCAGTGAACAAACACATTGCACCAAATGTTTACACGTGGCCCTTAGTTTCCAAAGTTGATCCATTAGTGTATGTCCTCTGAAAGTTTTCCCTCAGAGAACAGCAGCCTGCAGTAGTTGAAAAGGTTAGTACTTCCTAGGAGATGAATGAAGCAGAAAGCACAGACTATCTTCGGTCTATTGTGGAAATTCACATTTTATTCCTTCCCATCTCAGGAGGGGACATAGCAGAGCTGGAAAGGGTTCAGAGAGACACAATGAGGTTGTATGGAAAAGCTTACATATAAGGGATGACTAAATCATCTTTAGCCTAGACATGAGACATCTGGTAGGACTGTAGAGCAGCAAGTAGCATGAAGATGGTAGAGACACACTGTCACCTGTCTTATCTAAAACAAGAACCTTGAACACCAAATTAAGCTAGTAGGTAAGACAGTTTAAAAAAAAACCAAACCTCACCAAAGAAGGTATGTCTCTTCAAACACACAATTGAGCTGGTGAACTCCTTACCACAAGGTCTTCAGTGACCACAGCTAAAATTTGGAGAGCAGCTGGACAAACTGGTGGATAATAAAATTCATGTGGACAGAAACGAGACCTGGTTCAGGAAGCCCCTGAATTGCAAACAGACCTGAAGGAATAGTCAGAGGTAGTGCCAGACATACAACATACTTTCTCTATTCTGACATATTTGTTCAGCTATCTGCTTTTGGACAATATTGCTCTAAGCCAGTACTGTTGCTCTCATATTCCTCTGTCATAAGGGGCCTCCCAAGTGGACATCATCAGCTGCCACTCTACTACCAGCACTTCTCCCTGCATCAGGCAATATGTGAGAAAGAGCCTGATGGAGTTAAAGGCACCACTTTCAGAAGCAGAAAGAAGATAAAGGGAATGCCCACCTGGTGCAATGCAAGGCAGTATGGAGAAACCATACTGAAAATACTGCTCGAGATATGGCTCACATACAGGAAGAGACATAATAGAGCAAGCCCTTGCAGCCATCACTATCCACCTCCACAAGACTTAAAAAACAAAAAAGACAAGTTTGTTTTTACTGGAAAGGAGGAGGATAAGCATCCATATCACAGAAAAACACATTCTTTTAGTTGGAGCAATTCTAGCTACAGCTCCATGGGAGAATCCGAGACCTGGAAGCCCATGGAAAGAAATCTACAGCTCGATAGAAGAATCCCTGCAGCTGGGAAAGCCAGCCTGTGATAAAACTCTTGGGTGTCCCATGCTTTGGTACTTTGGAGGCACTGAAAGGAGACTGGATCAGTAGCATTTGCATCATATTTGCATTGGATTCATTTCATGCATCTGTCTTCCTCTGGTGGCCTGTCTGAGCAAAATATAGGAATTCTTTCCCCACTTTTCATACCTTAATTGTCTGTAGAATGAGAGAAGAATTAACACTGCCTGTAACCAGTGGCTCAATGCAGTCAGGGCATGTTGTCATGCCTACCTGCACTGAATTTTCTGTTACCTGGCTGGTGTGTTTTCCACACATGCACTCAAGGTCAAACTGATCTCTGGATTCAGGAACAGGGGATGTCTTCCACTGGTCAGACTGCTTAGAACCACTGCTTAGAAAGGTGTGTGGTGTTTGTTTTTTACCCCAAAAGTTTTCTTTCAGTGTTCTTGTTTTGGTTAAGAGGTTATTTGGTTTTCAATCAATGCCTGACTGTATCAGCAATCTAGCATATTAATGGTGGTGACCTGTCTCTCTGTCCTCTTCCATGGAATATTTTAATACACTCTTTAATCTTGTAATAAATTGTGAGTTTATTGTAAGGGTATAGGGATTTATGTGATTGTTGTGAGCAGAGCTGATCATAGAATTATAGAATCACAGAATCATAGAATGGGTTTGGTTGGAATGAACCTTTAAGATTATCTCATTCCAACCCCCCTTCATGAGCAGGGGCATCTTCCACTAAACCAGGTTGCTCAGACCCCCATCCAAACTGGCCTCAAAATGTTGTATAAAATGTTCTGTAAAATGTCCTGAACCAGACCTCTAAGGTATGATGGCTCTTCCACAGGTGTGTTGCTGGGTGTGCAGACACCCTTCTCAAATACATCCACATCCTGCCATTTGTGACACAAGTCTCAAAACCTTCTTCTGTGATAACTAGGATGGCCATAATCATAAATGGAGAAGAAATAGATAATTTTAAAACTACAAAGTCCGAGTCTTCTTCCCCACTTGCTCAGAAGAGAGGCAGTGTAACCTAACTTTGCAATTTCTTCTAAACAACCAACTGCCAGTCCTGGAGCTGTATTTGGCATCCACCTCTTGCCTCTTTTCCACCACTAGAATTCTCTCCTTCGATTTTCCCATTATCTCCCAAGTATTCTGCCTGCTCTGGCCACTCCTTCAGTGACTTTGCTTCTTGATATTCAAACAGGCTGCCACCTTTTGTCAAAAACAATTTCCCTTTTTTCCTCTCTAGGAAGAATTGCCTCTCTGGCAGACAAAGGAAAGCACCTCTCACATAAAAGTGGAGCAGAACTAACGTATTTACTGCATTTGCCTATTTTATTATTCCTTGGAGATGTATTAGTTTAACAGGTTTATTTATGGTACGTGAAAAGTTAAATATTCCTTTGTCCTCGGGATTTACATAAACTGGTGCAGTGCGAGATTCTGGGGGTTTTAATGAGGTATTTGTCAAAATACTCTCCCTGGCAGATTTTTTTTAATACCTTTGAGACCATAAAAGATCATTTTACTACAATACTCTGCTTCTATCAGAGCCTGTGTGAGTGGCTTGTAATATCCTGTGGTTGTATCCCCTCTAGATGTCTGACTTCCCTCTCAGAGGAGTAAGAGACAAGAGGAGCAGAGGCTGGAGGATCCTGCCAGAACCTCGCCTGAGCCAGGACTGAGTGGGGCAGCACAAGCTCCATGCATCCTGCCCAGGTCCTTGGAGTCAGATCAGAGGTCCTGCAGAGCCCACCAATTTGGGCATTTGACCATGGGCCCCCACACCTGGAGTTAGGACACACACCAGGCTTCAACCAAGCTGTTAGCATAAAATCCTACAAACCAAGGTGCCTTCCTCAGTGGAGTGTAACATCAAAAAAGATCCAGAAGAAAATGGTGGTGTGTAGTTTTGTTCTGAGAAAAGAGCAGCCAACATGTGATCTTTCAGCACAGGGCAGCTCTTTTCTTTACCGTAAGGATACTGTCCATAGGAGGTGGGCTTTACCATAAGGGCTGTACCATGGGAGCTGGGGCAGACTCACCACTTCCATGGATTTCAGTGTTGGCCCCAGGAGGCACAGCAATCCTCCAGAAGTAGCATGGCAGTGATGCCCCAATTGGAGAGGACACAGGCTCCAGGTGGAGTCAGATAGATGACCCACCCCTCAGCAGGTCCAGGAAGATACACCACACTTGCCAAAGCAGTAGCAAGCCCCAAGGGAAGAGTCACTTCTGCTGAGATATGGCCAGGGCTGGAGAAACAGGAAGGGTAGAAGGAACAGGCTCTGTCCTAAGACTGCAGCCAGATGAGAGAGAGATATGGGAGTGGATTATGTAAGTGGTTGCCAGTCCCTCTGCTTAAGGACACCGATGGAGATGGAGGGAAGGAGACAATTATGTAACAGCATTATTTACAGGTCTGGCAAAATCCTTCACAACTTCTGAACATCCTTTATTGTGCAAAAGCAAGCCAGACGGGGAGTGAAAATTACAGTTAGGTAAGGATAACTTAATGAATTCATTTTAACTTCAGTAATTCTTCTGCAAATTAGAGAACTCAGAAAGTTCCTTAAAAAAAATTAACCAAAGTAAACAAAAAAACCCTTCAAAAAACAATGATGAAAGAAACTAGTCCCTAATATTCAACTTAGTAGAGTGAATCAATATGTATTTCAAAACATTCTAGAAATAACATACTATGTATAAACACATCCTCATTCTCTGGATCTGTGTGAGTGTTGATCTCAGGCTATGGCTCACCAGCATAACATGAGTAGCTCTGAACCCTGGCTGATCCCAGAAGGAGATCATGCAGGCTCAGCTTGCACAAGTTGGTTCTGAATCACATAAAATCCCCAGGTATTGGGGACTGGTACAGACGCCTTAGGTACAGACCATTTCCAGTTTGAAGTGCAATCCCTAAAGACATGCAGAAAAATGCTGCACAGGCAGGAGACATGGTTGGAGATGGGTAGTTCCTTTTGGGGTCTTTTTTCTCACTGCCTTGTAGAGAAATAACTGCACAAGACTTTGACTATGACAAAGCTGCGTTAAGGTCCTTTCTTTGGCGTGATTTTGTTATCCTGTATCTATGGGTTCCTTTCAAGCAAGGTGATCAAGAGCCCAGTGAAGATGGTCAGACTTTGCACTGGGCTTTAATGGGCTTTAGATCAAGACCCACAAGGTCAATTCTATGAAGTTTTAACTAATTCTGAGTACCTCCAATTCTCATTGAAATTATAGTAGTCAGCACTGCCAGAGGTATCTTACAGATCTGGGCTCTAGACCCACTGTGACATGCTGTGAGTAATTTATTTGTTTTTCAGATGACTTTTCCACAGTCACCTGAATCACATGTAACTGAATGAACAAAAGAGGCCATCTCCATGTGCACAAATGCCTCCTTATACTCCTGTTGGCAAGAGAGGCAGAGTCAATCTTCAATGTCATAGTGACAGACAACCAAAAAAAAACCCCTTCAGGTACAGTAGTAGAGAGTCAGGTTTCCAACGTTATTGTAGAGCTGTTACAGCTTCTAAAATATTCATTCATTTTTAATAGGTTATCCGTTAAACTTAAAAAAAAAAAAAAAAAAAAAAAAAAAAAAAAAAGAGAGTGCAATTCTCCGAAGCTAAACAAACACATTTGCTGAATGGAAACTTTAAATTTCAGAATTTCAGAGTGCATAGAGAGCTTTAAAAGCTGAAGTGTATCATTCATTATTTATCACCACTTATAAATTTTAAGTAATTTGCTGAGAGTTATTACCTAACATTTACTTTTCAGTGTCCAAAACACGCTTGCTGTGTGTACACAGTTAGTGAGACTTTCAGTGGGGCAAAGGAACAACTCTGACTGTACCCATGGTCTTCCAAGCATCCAGGCTGCCACTGGCCACCACTGTAATGAAGGTACAGTACTTCTTACAACAATTACACTCTTTCCATCTGGAGGGGATGCAACCTGAAAGCAAGATAGGTCTAAGCTACCTTCTAGGTGCCTGCTACAGTCAAAAGAGGTGGACATAGCATTTTTTGAGTAGCTCACTCCATTTATTAGCTCACTCCTAAATTATTTGGAGCAGAGGGGATGACATGGGAATGCAACACTCTCCCATCTCTTTCTGTTGATTGTGGGGAAAGCCTGGACAACCCATTTATTTTCCCCTTGGTTTTTTTTTTTTTTTTTTGGAAATATTTGATAATTATAACCCAGTCTAAGTAATATTCTTGGCAAAGACAAATGCAGAAGAACTACAGTACAACAGGACCTTCAGATATCTACATGCTAGGGATGAGTTATGGGATGGTATTTATCCAGAGATACTAAAGCTCCCAGGCCTCCCTCTCTCACCTCAGACAATGTGCAAGTTGGACTGATTGAGACAAAGGACTGCAGCCCAGGACTTTGGCTTCTACACATTCTTCTAGTCCTCTTCACATATTTTGAGTGTTTTTTGCCAATGCCCATCTAATCCCGTGGGCTGCCACTTTGTCTCTGAGGAAGTGCAAATGTGAAGCTGCTCAGACTCACAGGGAGCTGTGCTGCCTTCCTCTGCTGAAGGCCAGCACTGACATTTCCAGATTTGCCTTCTTTGCTCAAAGAGGAGGCTGGAGCCACATGTCATGGACCCATGCACTAGGTGCAGTAAGTAGACGCCTTAGGGGATTAAGAGCAGACATTGTGGGGAAAAGAATTGTGATCATGCATATCCTCACATCTTCCCAGCTGTGTTTCTGCACATGGCCTGAAAGACGGGAGACTTGACTGCAATATAGCAGAGCTGTGACTGTGTGAATAACTGTACCAACAACCACACCAGATTAGACAAAAGGTTGAGCAGCGAGGGGTTTAGCATGCAAAAAGGCAAAAGCAGTGCCTAGGAGTTAGCTACTTCCATCTGCTATCCTCTTCGGTTGCCCATTCAATCTTCAGAAATATAAAGAACGTTATCTCCACAACTAAGTTGAAGAAATGAAGATAATCTCTTCCTCTCTTATATCTCCACTCCCTGCTATTTCTTTTTGCCTCAGTCAAAGATGTGAAAACAAGCTTGAACTGCTGAGGAGAGAAGCAGCTGCACTGATGTCAGAGCTTCTCCGAGGACATTTCCCAACAGGCCTGGAAAAGGATTACACTGTAGCTGGTAACAGTAGGGGATGTTGATTTTCAAATCCTTTTTATTCAGCATTTGTGTCAGCGTTTTCATCCGTGTTACCTCTGGGCTGAGCCAAACATAAATCTGTTCTTACCAGTCTTCTCATTAGCATGCATGAAACAAACATTAGCAGAGAGGGCATCAGCACCAAGCGATAGCAATCCATTTATATCACTTTGGGAGGCTAACAGGAGGTGGGGAGCAGTGGAGTCTGACACATGGGCATGGTAAGGCTGCTGCTGAAGCCTGTCCGTGGTGCAGTGTCAGGTTGCTGCCTGCAAGGTGGGGCATGAGACATACAGGGAGTCAGAAGCAGATATAGTACCAGGGGTTTAGGCTTGGAAAACAGGGGAGGTCCATTATTCGTTGGTGAAAGAAAAGTTCTTTAATGCTAGGTTTGTCATCTGCTTTTACATCCACAGCCAGAGAAGAAATGATGTGGTTTTTCCCCAGTCACTGCCTAAAACCAGGCTCACAGGGAGAAGGTCCCAGATTTCTTTTAGCATTTTAATGGTGGATAACTTAGGTATTTAAACTGCATGGATGTCCTACATTCTCAAAAGCAGGAGGGATCACCAGCAAAACACAGAACATTGAAGACTGAAGATTTTCTGCTGCGCAAAACCCAGTATGCTGAACACATGTTGCTTCATAATAAAGATATATCTTTACCTGTGAACACATGCTCTGTGTTAAGAGTCATGCTAAAGAAACAAACATTTCATACATCCCTATAACTGCGGTGGCTGGACTTTCCCTTCTCATGCAGCAAAGTTATTGCAAACAAGGCATTGTACCAGACTCCGCAGCAGATTCCATGTCGCTAATAACATTGGAAGGCTGAGAAACTGGTGTCTATCAACAACATCCCTTGTGTTAAATTAATGACATGTACCAGAAGCAAAGTAGGAAGATTGTTATTTTGGTCCCATCTGGGTCCTGTGCTGGGGAAGCAAAAAATGATGGCTTTTATTTTTTTGGGGAGAAACATTTGGCTATCCAGTCAACCTTTGTTGTTGTTGTTGTTGTTGTTGTGTTTAATAAGTCACAGCATCAAGCTCTGGTTGCTTTCCAATTCTTCTCCAGTCCTTTTGGAAATGCTGTAGTGAAGAAGCAAAGAATATTGCAAAGAGCATTGCCTTGGCATGGAAAAGGCAGTGTTTTTCTACACAGCTGATCTAAGCACATGGAAGTGGAAAGACTGTATCTCCATTCTTCAGTGAAGCAAGAGTTGGCACATGGGTGGAAAATGCTTGAGATGCAGCACCTCAACCCAAAGGTTGTGCTCAGCTTGTCTGGAGGATCAATGCAAAGCCTTCTACCTGAATTGCAATGACTTCATAACTCCAGGAACCTGGGAAAGAGATGATAGAACAGGATGCTAAGGCATCCCTATTTATCCCCTCTGTGTTGTGGACAGCAGTGAAGTATTCCATCAGGATCTATCAAATACTTGTGCCTGTGATGAGCCCTGAGTCCCTTAAAGGTGTGATGGCTGTCACTTGAGCTTCTTGCTCCCACAGGCAATGTTTGAGTCTTTCTCCAGGGTAGAGTCATATCCACACACCCAAAAGTAAAGTACACAAACATTCAGAATGCATTTTTAAAGCAGCCAGGTCTAACATGAGACAAATACGTCCCTTGGTGTTACTGTCTGCAGAAACTTGCCCATCTTAGCACACTGAGCCAACAGCTTTGTATCCCTTATTTAATCGAACTTCTGCAATGCAGATGCACCACAGTCCTCACACAACTTTTTTCAGCCAAATAATCAGCATTTAACTCCTCTCTGTCCACAAGTTGAGCACAGAGCCTTACCCTTTCATACCTGAACAGATTTCCAGTTACACTCTCAACGCTGAGTCCTAGCACAGCTATCCCATATTTGGTGGGAACAAGCTTGTCTCATCACTTCTCAAAAGCATGTCTGGACAAATGCAGGCCCTCAGGCTGTCTGTTCAGGTTGGCCAGCACCCCATCAGCATCTGATTTTGCTTTTTCTAAGCAAAAGTATTTCTATGTGAAATACTCCTATTCTCCTCAGAGATTCAGGGAAATTTGTGGTTCTGGTATGCATGCAAGTGTCATGGTTCTGCTCCCTTTCCCTCAGTCTGTGGATGGCACTGGAGGAAACTTCCAGGCACTGAATGTTTTCCCTCTCCTCTCGTTTTCTGGCTGAAAAAGTGCAACATCAACCTGCTGTGACTTTACCTACATCAGTTTTAGGGGTTCTTACCTGAAAGATGTTTAAAATGCCTTACAGTGTGTGTTTTGTGTTGTCTAGTATTGTTCTAGTTATGAGATCCCTTACTCTAGGAAATTGCCCAACATCCCAAGGAAAGCTGCTTTATGGCAGATCTGGACACATCTGGACTTCAGCAGTGAAAGGTGTCTACTGCTGGACTAGTAGTAGGAAACTTCAATCTCTCCTTCATTACAAGTAAGTGATCCAGATGTACTTTACATACCACTACTCTTACTGTACTTTTCTGGCTTCCAAACAGTAGGCATCATCAGACTGCTGAAACTACCACCTTCCAATAACTTAATTGGTCTACAAGGGCTGCTTGTATTTCTCTCATTAATTATTCTCCTCCTTGTACAATGAAAACAATTCACTGCTTAGGACACAGTGAAGCTAGGGCTCCAACAGCATTTTGTTTTAAAGAACTGAGCTAGATGCTGAGATAGTTCAGACTCTCTGAGGCAAGGTGCATTCAGAACACAGCCTTTTCTAAAAGGCAACAAAGGAGTGCTGTCCTGGTTTCAGCTGCTCCAAAAGCAAGCAAGGCTTTAACAAAAAGGGTAGCCAAAGCTTTATTTACACATTTTCCCAACTCCATCCCTTGTTTTGTACAAATGCTCATGAGGCATAAGGAACCTGGATCACAGGGCTGACCCAGCTGAAAATCAACCTGACCAAATGCAAAAGCTGGGTGTATAAGTGCTTGCAGTGGCACAGGGCAGGGACTGAAACATGCTGCTGGGGTGCTAGTGAAGTGAGGAAAGGCTTCCAGACTCTGCTTTGGTCAACTTCCCAATTAGGAAACCACAGCCTGACAGGAAACCACTCAAAGGAACTAATAGGAAATGCTGCAGGAAACCTCCCAAAGGACTAATAGAAAATGCTTTGATTAAAGGCTTTTTACTGGGCTTTAGCACGAAAGCAGAAGGAAGAAAGGAGGGCTTTTATCAAATGATTAAAAGCACATCTCAAGAGTAGCCTCTGCTCCATTCCTTACCTGAAATGGGAGCCTGGGTGCCTTACATCATACTGAATATCTTAAGTATTGGATACATCTGCCTATGAGAGCAAAGGCATGGCCTCACTCAGCACTGCTGTGTTACCCCTGTGTGATTTAGGCACCCCAGCCAGGTGAGGCCCCAGCAAGGAGGCAGCTCTTCTTCATCCCTTGCAGTGCCAGTACAGGGCCAAGGTTTGGAAGGCATTGAGCAGCTCACTGGCTTTGAGCTGCTGTAGTGAACAGCAGAGGTTTGATGTTTTACTGATACCTCCAAAACTATGGTGGGTGTATGGTTAGTGAGAAACATCTGTAGGCAATGAGTAGTGTGTTTGGGCATTGATCTGCTTGTTTTGCTGAGATTTTATTATTATTTAATTCTCCTTTTGGTTTTTAAATCTGGAAATGTTTCACTAATATGTGTAGATCTAGCATCTGAAGATTAATATGATGAATGCCAAGAAAGATCTTAATTCATCACCTATTACAATTTCATAATTCTAGTCTTGGCATGAATGTATACATAGATCTCTTTCATTGGAGGAGAGAAAAATAAATTCTTAATTAAACAAGAAACATTCCTAGCTTGGTTGGCATTGGATTTCTAGGTTTCCTCTTCTAGTTGACTCTTTTTTCTGTTTCCTATGTCTTAGTGAAATATCAATATGCTTCCCATGAAATGCATGAGTCTTTCTTCAGAGAAAAATTAATAACCTTCTGTTAATCAAAACAGAAACAAAAATATCTCTCTAATATTAGTGTTTGTAATCTACCTTTAAAAATACATCAGTGCCCTTCCACATACACTTCCTCCTGATTCTAAATAAATTGCTGGTGCTAACAGTGCCATCTCTTGCATGAAACCTAAAATGAATTTCTGATCACGTACAATCACTTATTCCTGTAGGACTCTTATAAAGCACTGGCACTACAAATCTACACCTTTCCTTTCACTTCAATCTGTTATGAAGTTATTTGTCAGCTTTTATCTGAAGTTTTATAGTGTTAAAACTGTTGAGTAAGTGTTCTGCTTTGGAAGTATCCATGCTGCAAGGTGAGCAACACGGCTTCCAATAGAACCTCATGGAGAACTTTGGACTGGGGGAAGATGGTGTTCCATAGACAAGAATTAGGTGCTATGATTATCTTCTGGGGAATAGAAGAGGTATTGCTACTGACAACTGGTGAACCACCAATAAACCGGAGATCTTATTTTAAAATAAACCTCTGTAATTATAAAGAAAGGTGAGTGGAAGTGAAAACATGTATAGAAATGTTACTAAACCAGGAACTGCCTGGGGTGATGTGTTAGGGGCTGGGAACACTCACTGAGAGAATAGCCTTCCCCTAAGTGCTATGAATGCTCAAGCAATAAGCCATTGATGTCCTTTTTGTCTGGAAGTATTAGCTAACAACACAAGATGTCAATACTGGAACTGGCAGGCAAAACTGATGCCCGAGTCTGTGCTTCAGTAGCCAGACCATGTGGCTCACCACTGAGCAGATCTGGATCCTGTGTAGGAGGATGCTCTACCTAGGTGTGGGTAAAACAGCTCAAAGTTTACCCTATTTGCAAAAGCTATCAGCTGTGCAGAGAGAATGGGGTTCATGCTGCTTTTAGTGTTGAAGAATACTGAGACCAGCGTGGCTCATCAGTCCCAAAGTTAAACACTCTGAGAGAGAACAATATCTCCTGACAGGAGCTGGCACTGGCTCTGGTGAGACTGTGGCAAACTTGATAAAGTATTGATAGTATTGATAACTAATCAAAAGCTGTTGAGCTGCCATAGCACCGTAGCTGGCCTGAAGATATTCTGATAATCACTTTGCACTATAAAAGCCCAGTCCCACTTATTAACAGTAGAATCTTCTAACATACCCCTTTCTTGGAGTGTGTGTGGAGGTTCCTGCATTACATGGAGTTGTCCCTCAAGGTTACTCCTTGATGAAATGTGACTACTGTCATTGGTATAGGTGAGTGACATCAATCTCTAATAATTATTTTGCTTCCACCAACAGTGCACTATACTAGCAGTTTTAGTTATCCTATACTTTGTAGTAAATAATTCTGATTAATATCTTTTGGTCTAATCATTATAATGAATTTAAATCAATAATACAGTTTATTTATGTAAATACATTTGGGTTGCTAACCTTATTCCTACAGAACCAAATCATAGACAGGATCAATTACACCTCCCTAATGCTTTAGACAGAAAATGTTGGCCAAGCCTTGGACTAAGATTGTATTCATCTGCACCATAGACTCATTCCTGAGAAGGAGTTTAGAAAGCAAGGGAATCTTTTTTGCAGCTCATGATTCAATGGGATGGTCTCCATGGTAAACTTTCTCTCAAGCTTCCATTCTGCCCATGACATCCCATAAGGATGTGGGTGCTGCAGTGCTTAGCTGTTGTGGAGCCCAGGCTCCTGGCTTAGCCTCCCTGTGCAGTGTCTGAGGGAAGATAAACAGCACAGAAAGAGCCCTGCAGAAGGCTGCTCATTAAGCAAGGGTATAGCTCAGGGTCAGCTGGCAACTGGCAAAATCCAGGCAACTGGGAAGTTCTGGGCTGAGCAAGTCCTTGTCCCTGCCCACACAGTCATTACACATAGTGAGGCCCATCTGCTTGTCTAGGACTTGCTGCCATGAGAGTGGGATTTGACTGTGTGGGAGTAACAGCAGGAATACTGTGCTGTGGAGCTTGCTGCTCCCTCAACACTGAGTGTGGAGCTTCTGCAGGTATGTTGGTTTAGGGGCTGGACTGGTTTGTCTCATGTCAGGAAACAAAAAGACAAAGGGTAGGAGAGAGTTTAAGAGAAATGCAAATAGTTCCTCCATGGCCCCAAAGAAGACAGTCCCTCTGTTTCTAGTGAGGGAAAAATGAGCTTTGGCAGAGGGCAGGGCCCATCTTACACCTGCTGTTTGCAGGTGTGTATTGATGTGCCTGCCAAAGGAACAAGCAAGCAATTCTCATCCCTTAATGCATCCTGAGGGGAGCCTCTCTAGAACAGGACCATGGTCAGTAGTTGTGCATGATGTGGGGGAATCCAGCTTTAAGTGGTTTGTACCTACTACTTCAGCTCCAGTCAGGGAGAGGTAGGAGCTCAGCACTGAGGTGCTTCCCATCAGGACATAGAAAAGCAAAGTTTGGAAATCCATGATGTGCAGGTGTCATCTACACAGGAATGCAGATGTGTCCCCATTGTTCATCCCCTCTGTGAAAAAGGAGTAGGATGGACTTGTCTGTGGAGGGGTTCATCAAGCCCATAGCTCTGCAGGAGCAGCACTGTGAACATCCTCTAGGTAAAGGGATCTGTGGAGTTTTGGAGGGAAGTGAAGAGGCCTATAGTCTTGGTGAACGGGGGAGGGTGGGTGTATGATGGGAAAGGAGATAAGGGGTATCGAATTGCATTTTTACATCTATGCACTTCTGTCTAATTGTCACTATAGGTGCTCCAGCCTATTACTGAATCTGCCTAGTCCCAAGTCTGCATTTCAATACTTCTGGCAAGTGTTTTACTGCTGCTCTGTATTCTGCCAAAAGCTTATTGGATATTAATGGGCTTTCCTGTGGCTTAAACTAGCTGGGTCCCTTTAGCACATTTAAGAAATACAGGAAAACGACCAATCCCATTTGCTTTCAGCAGACCAGATGTCTTTGCTTCCCACTGAAACAGGTCTGAGTGCTGCAAATCCTCATGCCTCAGTGCTTCACAGGAGACAAGCATATCAGATGACCTCTGTTCTGACCATTGGCACAATGGTATAAAAGTTAATTATGGGGTATGCTGTGCCTCTTCCATCTTTCTGTGAAAATCAGTCAGGGTCAGAGCTTCAGGTAAAGACAGACAGCTGAGTGTGAGGTCTGTTCCTTCCCTTGAACAGAGAGCACATCCAGCATCCTCTGTGACCCCAGCATGCACAGGCTGCAGAAAGAACACTATTGTGCTCATACTCAGCTTTTCATGAGACCAAGCTCTGAATGCTCCTGGTTGCTTTTCAGCTACCAGCTGTTCTTTATATAGGCCTGGTCAATAGATCAGACCAAGCTTTCGCTAAACTCACATTTCATGGTTTCCACTGGGTTTCCGTGCTGGGTTTTGTTATACAGTGACTGCAGTTGTCCCAGAGGGATTTTCTCTTCGTGCTTGAATCCAGCATCCAATGTCACATTGACAGTGAAGCTGAGAGACATGCCTGTTCCAGTAAATAAAAGTGGAAGTGTAGCATGTGCTCACATCCTATTACTTGCTTACTGTTGGGACTGTAAATGTCTCGTTGTGGTGGAGACGTGACAGTAAGAGCTAGTAGACAGAACAAACTGGTGCCTGGCCTTTGGGCACAGTCTAGTGGCTAGGGCATTTTTATTCATAATCATATATTTTCACTGCTCTTTGGATCCCTCCTGCTGTCTATGGCACGGTGGTATGAATTCTGCTAATCTTAAATTTATGAACTAAACTGGGGGACTGTACTGGGAACCGTATGTCCCCAGTACAGTCCAACAAATGCCAGTTTTGTTGGCTTTCACATATATATTCAAGGCTGAAGTCCTTCCATGTGGCTCTATAGAAGGATTGGACTGAGTCAGAGATGATCCTGTCAACTGTGCAGTGTTTGAGTGCATCAGTGCAGAATGGCTTATCCTGCCTTTTCTTTGAAATTATTCTAATCAAAATGGTGAAAACACTTGCCAACTTAAATATAGTAGTACTCAGAAACGGAAGGATTTGAACTTCTAACAACCCTCCATTTTCTTCTCTGTTAGGATAATTAATCATATGTAGCTTAAAAGGATCTCAAAGAGTAATATAAAGGAGGTAATTCCTATTTTTAAAACAGACTGGCAGCAGAATGGGGCAAAGTGCTGCGTGTCAGGTCAATAGCAGAGATTGCAGTAAGACTTTCTTCTCTTGAACAATGAGTCAATGTTTTAAGCACTACATCCAAGCCACCCTCATCCACTTCTGTACTTAAACTCATCTTCAGTGAGAAGCTCACATTCATGAAGGTTTGCAACAGTATAAATAATATGCCATATTAGGGGTGTAAATCAAATGCCATTTCCTTGAAACTATTTCAAGGAAAAGCTTCTGCTTTTTTTCCCAGCATAATCTAAAAGAGCTTTATTGATGTCCTGTCTACCATCTGCTTTACATATGAACCTTGTGACTCCTAGTCTTTCAAGCTTGTTAATTAGGCCAAGAAAAAGCATAGCACAGGAGCTCTGAAATGCAGCTCAGAAATTAAATGCTGGTGGAACATTTCTTTTCCCAAATATGCTAGTGATGGAGAGCCCTTCTGTGATCAGTCCCCTTTACTTCAGGGAGTGGTGCAGCAGTGTAGCTACTTACATTTTCTCTTTCCTTCTCACCTGTTGCAAAAGGAACCTGGGAAAGGAAAGGCTTTTGTGTATTTTTCTCCCTTGCTGCAGCACTGGCTTGATTTTTCTTAGCTGCTCCACAACTCCACTGAGATCATCAGGAGCTCAGTGCTTGAAGGCTGCCAGATGTACAGAGTACGAGCATCACTGTGGGCTTCCAGAGGCATCCACCTGGGTGGATTATGCAGGTAACTGGAGGAGATGCAGCTCTAAAAAACAGAGGGCCCCATTTGGTATGCAAGTCACTGCTGGAGTCTCCTCTTATGTTTACTCGCTGCTCTTTCTGAGGCCCAGTTTTGGTATAACCTATGCATGAATATAAAACAGTAACAAAAGCTTAGGCATCCACCCACTTGTTCTTCTCTTCCGCCTCCCTTCCTCCACCACCACCTTGCAGTATAAAGCTCTATGTTCTGAAACAGAGATGCAGTTGCCTTTCCCACTGTGCCACCACCTGTGGAGGGATGCCGGTTACCAGGAGACTGCCACGCCTTCTTGCTGGAATAAAGGCAGGAATGGCCGCTGAGGACGGCACACCAAGAATTGGCTTGGATTTTACTTACAGGTGTGTGACAAATTGTCCCTCTCAACTCTGAGGCGTAAAAACAGTTGTTATCTCCCTAAAGATAGTCAAAGTCTTAAATTGAAAGTCTGTTCTGACATGCCATCTGACAAAGCATGTCTTTTCCTAGAAAGAGACGTGTGGTCAGGCAGCTCCCTCCTCCCGTCTTCCCAGTGGAGGGAGAATGCTGCCCTCTCTTGGACGCAAAGCCATGTTTGCCACCAAACTACCCCACAGGGGCTGGTGTTTCTCCCACCAGAAGGACACCGCAGCTTGCTGCCAAGGTGTGGCATCAGGATGTAGTTTACAAACTCCCAAGTGTTGCAGTCCAGGCAGGTCATCTGACATGTTGTACAGGGTTGGTGGCAGGGTATGGTACCCAAAAAGCTTTGGTGAGTTTCCACCCAAGTGGTCAGTGGAGTGGCATTTAATCAGAACACACTATGTATTTTTTTAAATTATTATTATTGTTTTTAAACTAACAAAAAAAGTCTTCATAACCTCCACTTACACATAATTGCCTGGACTGAACTCTGAGCCCAGATCCAGGGTGAAAGCTACACCAGATCAGTTTTCCTCCTATAGGTCTGAGACTCAGCTCAGGTCTACTTGTGTTGTCTCCATAGACTGGTTGAGGGTTGAGGACTGGGTTCATTTCCTATTGTCTTCCTTCAGTGTGTGCAGGAATGGACCAAGTGCAGGCACTGAATGGGAGATGTAGTTCTGCCATCCATACCAGTGCAGTGCTGAGGCTTCCCAGGGATTTACTACCAGGGAAGCTGCTCTACCTTCCATTTTACAGCAGAGTCTATGGTGAGAGGATTTCTGTCCTTCAGCTCTTTGGGATCTCTTTAACCCTACCATCAGACTTTCTCTCTAAATTATTGTTTTCTTGTATTCCTGCATTATGAGGAGTTAGAAGTCAACCAATACAGTTTGGCCACTGCTTTGCTCTTTACCTCTTTTCTTTCTCTGAGCTGCTCTTAACCCTCACCATTCCTTCAACCTCAGCTGAAGAGTGAAGCTCCCTTTACAGTTGCTTTCTCTCCGAAAAGCACAGTTGCTAAATCAGTTGGAGCCTTACTTTGAGGACAAACGGGAGCAGACCAGCGAAGTTGAGAGAGCTGGTTGAAGTTAAATTTATCACCAGATGTGAGCAATCCTAATGTATCTCTTGTCCACTTGTGAACAGATAGAGCAAGCTCAAATACAGGGCTGTCAAAATTATTTACTCCTCTCCCAATCTGAAGTTAGATGTAGTTTTCCCTTGGTAAGGTGTGCTGATTCAAAGCATTCCCAGCATCTCCCAGAGTTAATATCTCCTTGGCTTCACACTGGAAAGCCATGTGTTACTCAAAAGGTTCAAATTCATATTAATACATCAATGAAGAACCTTCTCTTACAAGAATAGTGCAATACAGATAACAGATCAAAGCTTGTACTGGGAAATTGCAGAAAAACTTACTGTTTAAACTCAGTCTGAGTAAGATTAAGGTATACATGAGCTACAGCCCTTGTGTGCAGGAACACAACTAGCCTTTGGGTCCAGTGTTAGCTCTGAGGGCTCAACAGCAAGAAGCAACAGCACACAACTGAACACAAAACTTTCCTAAAAGGCAATGGCAGAAGGGACTCAAAGAGACAGGATGCAGTTTTTGGAAAGACACCAAGTTTGGAACCCCAAAATTTGGAAGAATACCCTGGGAATGACAGTGTCAACACTTGTTGGGGCCTTGCTTTCTGAATGAGGTGATCATGGCGAAGCAGTGGCTCTGCAGTGATTCAAAAGGAACACTGCCATCTAGTGCATTTCCAACAGAGAATTTTCATACTATAAAAACGTGATTTGCATCTGTTTGTGCAAAGGCTGGAAGCAGTGCCAGATAAGAGAAGGCATTGTATTTCTGTTGAATAGAGAAACAGAATTTTAACTTGATCACTAAGTATGAAGATGAGGAGGAATGAACAACCCCCCTTCTAACACTCATCATGCAGAAGTAATTCTTTTAACTGAAATCTGTGCTTGATCTGTGAAATGGGCTTTCATCAGCTGGCAGTGGGTAATTGTCAGGAGGGTGGCATGCTCATCTATCTCGTGTGCTCACTTGCCCTCAGACTGTTCCATGTCCACAGGCTTTCTCTGTGGACCAGCAAGACTCATGGTTATAAGAAACTGCTGGTTGTAAAACTGGATTGCTTTCTTTTCTTTTAGGAGAGGTAGCCTGATAGGCTCTATTAAAACAGTAGCAGAGCAGGAAGGGGCAGCCCTTCCCCTGCTTGGGAATAACTCTTTCGCTCTAGCACTTGAGATCCCCAGATGCTGAGATGCAGAGTGGGAAATGCCTGCATGTGGCACCAACAGCAGATGTCTGCCTGGTGGCAGACAGCTGAGCTCTGCATTGTACAGCTGCAGGGGGCCAGTGGGGAATGAGGCTCAGGGGCTGGCAGAATGAACTCTTCTCAAAAAGGAGCCACTCAAGCTCATTTTCAAACCTATCAGAAATCACTCCCCCATTACTTCAGTGCGAGTCAAAACAATCTGTACAGATCTGTGCAGATGGTTCAGTCTATTGTCAGTAGGGTGGTTTGTGACATGCCCTGCTCACCTGACCTGTTGGTGAACAGTGCCTTCTTTCAGGTAAGGACAGCTGAACAGGTTTTGGCTCTGCAGCCTCTTCCATGGAGGAAGAAAGAACATCTCACTCCCCATCCTGCCTATAAAGTAGATGAAAGTTCTTTCAAGTTGGATCATGATCCTTATGGGGCTGTAAGGGGATTCAGAGGGAATTGCAAAGTGTTTGTTAGCCTCAAAATGGCTAATTAGTTTTAATCATTGGCAGCAACTCAGAAATTACAGCTGGTTCTCATGCTGATGCCCTGGAGCAGCAAAGCTGTTGCCCACAGTTAAAGGTAGCCAGTTGTTCCTTCCTAGTGCAAATGCCTGACATCAGGGTAAACTTTCAGACTTAATTTTATGTCAAGAAATGCACCCAACTCATTCTGCATGGGGTGAATCACCACTGTGAGGATGCTGTGTGTGCTTGCATCCTGATGAGGATGATAGCTCCGCTCCTACACTCACTAGCAGAAGTATGTGCTTACTTAGTAACAAGCAGCTGATGAATTCATCTGATCCCTCCACTAGATGGGATGCAAGCACCATAATTTCTAAGCGTTTCTGGTAGAAATGTGAAGTTCCAGCACAGCCTGCTCAATACAGCTGGCTCTCATGCCAGATACTGCTAGCCAGGGGCTATGAAAGGCAAAAGTGTTTAGTTCCAGTTTCTCTTCATCAGAAAGAGCACAAAAAGGGAAATGACTCAAGTACCCCAGAAACATGATACATAAGTGATTGGGGATGACATCATTCAGCAATCAGCCAACACAGTGTCCTGCAACCCTCTAGGTCCTAACCTAATGTGAACAGAAATGAGGGAGCAAGCCAGGGTTGAGACTTGTCATTTCAGCATTGTCACTAGATATAGCAAGTGCTATCAGCTGTCCAGAGAGAGGCAAGCCTATCTTTGGAAGCAGTAAGAAAGTGGACATTTTTATAGATCTCTAACCTTAACACAGTACAATCTCCCTCCATTACTGCTAGTACAGTTATGTCCACTATACCACTGAATGTACTTCCTCATTATCCTAGATTAATGATAGTAGATATTATGAGTAATAACTCTACCTCTCTTCCTTTATGCTTTTAAATTTTTGTGTAGAAGTTAGGAATATTGTTATTACTACTTTCTCTTGGGAGGGGCAGTGGGTGGGGGTGAAAGACACAACATATAAATAATTTGTCCAAACACCCTGAGCAAGTGCATAGCATAAACAAGAAGTACCTGCATTCTGGACAAGCAGTCCTGCTTCCTAGCCTCTTGAACAATGCTCTGCACTATCAGAGCCCTTCATCACCATGAAATTCACAGGCAGCTAGACACAGTCCCTTTAAAAAGCCTCTTGGATTTTTATCTTGACAGTGCGGCAGACTAGACATTGATTGTGTTGACTCTAATCTTAAAGATACATTTTTTTTTTTTTAGCAAAATTAAATGTGAAAAAAAATGCAACTTTGAGGTCACTAAATCACGTGGTATATTTTTATATATTTAATCAGGTTTGTTTAATCTCTTTACTTTCAGTTTTCAGAATGCCAAACACTTTTGTCTTGACGCCACTCAGACAGGGTTCATGTACTGTCAGTCCAAATTGGACAGTTGAATAGAAAGCAACATGAGCTTGTGGGATCTGGCAAGGTGTAAGGAATAAGTAAGAATTCTAGTATGAGCATGAGTTGATTAGCAGAGCAATGATTATATGCTTTGTAATTTAATGCCCAGCATTATGTTCCAGAGTTAATGTCCCCTGGAGAGGAACTGAATGCTTGTAATTCCCCCCAAGCTAAAGCCTTGGAGGCCACAGAAGCAGTTAGGCAATACTGCATCAGGTACCTTCAGCTCATGCTCTCAGTGCTTCCCTAGAAAAAGACGTGCATTCTAAAACAGTTTCATGGCAAAATGATGGATGCTATTCCCATGGAATCAGGGAATACCCTGGCCTCTTCAGGTTATGTTTACTTTGAGTTAATGGCCTCTCAACTTCATTTTGGTACAGCTTTGTTCCATTTATCCCTAATGGTGCAGTCGCAACCACTCTAACTGTGGTTCCTTTGATATCCGGCAAGCATTGTCACATATCAGATACCATAGGCAAGGCAAAATCTCCTTTGTTCTGCATGACAAAGGGATATTAGAGGGTCAGAAATGCAGATACCAGTCTCCTGGAAGTTCCCTTGATGTGCTGACATCACTTACTTTTCAGCAACAATTGCAACTGAAAGAGCAACACCAGTGCCTAGTATGTGCCTCTGGTATGCCTGGAAGCAGCATTTTCTCACACTACAACTTTTGACTATAATTGCTGTAGTTTCCTCGCTGTTCTTCTCAAGAGGTTTGCAGGTCACTTTTGTGTGCTGCTCTTTTGTTATTGCTTCTTAAGATGTGTATCATTTATGCTGTATTATGGCTTTCATATTTCACCGGTGTCAGCACCGGTGTCAGCACAATTGCATTTTACTCCCCTTGCTCAGGTGATACCCACCTTGCCTGTGATGATGGACCAGTTTAGACAGATGCTGGCCACATTGCCTGTTGCCTGTGTTCAGAAGCTGTATTCCACAGTGAGGTCCACATTCAGCAGACAATAACAAACAGATAGTTCCCACCCACCGAGAGCTCGCTGCCTAGGGTTATGGAAAAATATATCAAGTGGAGGTCAAAGAATAGTAGAGGGCAATAATAAAACACTGGCCACCCTGCTTTCCATGGGCCTCTTGCCTCAGGGGTAACAGTCAACCTTGCCTGTGTAGGACCAGCTGTCTCTTGCTTAATACATACATACACACATGCACACACACACAGCCTGAGCATAAATTAAACAGCCTTTAGAGCACTAACAAAGAGCAAACGCTAAATTCAAGCCAGATGTGACCCACTACTCAGACACCAGCAAGCAGCTTTGGGCTAGAGTTCCATGCTCTTGGAGGTGACTGGGATGGCAGACCTCATGGAAGGATCTAGTACTTAAAATCCACTGGGGGTTCTGGAAGGTCTCACCCTTCCTCCAGTTTACAGGATTCCTGTACCCAGGCTATGATCCAACAGGCAGGCTGGCTGTCCTGGTGCCCCTGCACTTTGCATAAACACCACACTTTTTGGAAGAAAGCGAGTGAGGAAGGATTTATGCCAGTAATGTCAGATTAACTATGCTCTAATTAGATACTTGAAAAACATATGGATGGAAGGTGTTAGAGTCTGACGATCTAGAGGATCCCATGCCTACGTATCCTATTTGGTGTAGGCATCTTTTGGGGCCTATGTAATCCAGACCCTTCCTGCTAATGTTGGATCTGAGTCTCTCATACCCAGTGTAGTAGACAACTGAGTCAATGCAGGGCCCAGCAGCCAAGATGGAGCAGAAACCCTGCTGCAAAGTGTCCTGCTCCATGGCTTCAAAATGAACAGCGAACCTGGAGAAAATATCAGTGGCCTTGGTGCTTAGAGCCTGTGGGAAAAGAGCCATCAGAACGGATTTGTGGATTAGGAAATCCCTTGTGAGCAAGTCCAAAGCTGTCCTGGAAATTACATTTTTAATTTCAAAAGACAGCTTCTTTTGATTTTTTTTTCCTTTTTGATTAACTAGAAATTGCATCAGCATCCCCATTATTTTTTTGCCAACTAAAACTCTGTTTGAGTTTCAGTCCATAAAGCTCGATCGAATGCATTTTACTATTGCTGTCTAAACATTTCCTCTGGTTAATGTCTAACTCCAAGTATTTTTAATATTTGTACTTACTAAATTATTCGGAGAGAAGCTACTGATCGCAGGCCAAACGCTGATGTCATTCACACCAACAATTAGCGCAACATTGCCCAACTCCCCTCAGGTGCTGGAAGGGCTGGAGGCTCCGCAGTCCTCCCTCGTTCCTCCCACAGATGGCAGCCTCCAGACTCGGCTTTTTCCCGCTCCGCTGCCGGGTAAAACAGCAGGAAAAACGGCCCGACCGGATTTTTCGCCTTGGACATGAAAGATTTTTGTCCTCCTCGCTTTAGCCTTCGCTTGTCAGACTAATGGTGGCGGGGGAAAGGAGCCAATCTCCCAAGTCCAGAGGAAAAGGACGGGATTTCACATTAGGGCATGAAATATCAGGGACAATCACACAGTCGGGATGTCATAGCTGAAATATGAAATAGCTGCCAGAAAAGTCGGAGTCGAATGCAAAGTGAACTCTTCACAGGAAAAGGAAGCAGGTCCAGCTGAGCCCCCCTGCAATGGCGTGTTTTGGGGTACAGCTCCCTCTTGCAAACACTTTTTAGAGACTTAAGAAAGCTCTGTCACTGGCTAAAACTAAGCCTTGGCAGATTTCACGCAGACCTTGCGAAGCCCTGTTGCAGATAGGGACTAAAGCTCACCAGCCCTGCAAGGTAAAAGGTTTTCTGGATGGAGGAAAGTGAGGTAGCAAAGGCGGGCTGTGCACACTTCAGTATTAGGTAGAAGAATTTTGGCAAGGGGTGAGATTTTCATCTTTTTGTTATAACAGCGTTCCCTGCCATGCCAGCAGTTGTAATGGTACAAAGGTGTGTTATAGTGGTAAGATTTGCCCGGCATGAGCATATTATTGTGATAAAAGTATTTGGATACCAACATAGTCATCTTAATACTAGAGTTTGTATAGCTTTACTGAAGTAAAGTTGAAGCAGTACAACCTTGGTATATAGATAAGGACAAAGTATCTTATCCAAATATATGGAGCAAGTAAATGACTGATCTGGGAATAGCTCACAGCAGTCGTTCTTCCCAAGCTGCTTCTCAGACTGCCCAAAGCTATTCTGTTCACATTTCTTCTCACCCAAGGGTAACACAAAGCATCATTGTTTGTCAAAATGTCACGGCTTAAAAAGAGATGCCACACTCTTATTTATAAAACAGAGAGAAACAAAACATTGGAAAGTTTTTGTGTCCTGTCTGTCCTCCTTTCAGTGACACCCATAATTTCTGTGTGTGCTTCTAGAGGTGTGAGTTTAGTCAGGCCTGGCAAAATACAGATGTTTCTGTGGAATCACTCGTGATAATGATTTGGGTTGTTTGGGTTTTGTTTTTAATGTATATTTACCAATGTAAATTTATGCAGAGACCAGCATACCCATCTGTCAAGTGAAAGTACGACAGTGGCTTAACAGTACACATCTAACTACTTGTAATATGTTCATTATTGGAAATGGCTCTGTCCCTGAGGAATTTCATGAAGCTTTGGATCTCAAGTTTCCTCTCTATGTAGGTGTGGGACTCAGCTCAGGGAGCCCTGCAATAGAGACAGCCTTAATAAGAGACCAAACAAGGAGGAATGCGATCTCCAAAGGGAGAAGGAAGCAAGGGGACAGGGGACAAGTAAAAGGTTGGCAGAGGTACCAAATATGATCATCCAAAAGTATAATGGGATGTGCAGTTATACCAAATGAAAAGGAATGATCTTTTGTTGGGGGAAGCAGTAGGGCAGATTCAACTCTGCACCCCATGTGAAGGTTAGGCTTTAGTCGTGCTGTTCTCCATTTGAGCTGCTGTATTTCCATGGCTCTGCATCCCTGTCTGAGCCACCACATACCTCACTTTTGTAGCTGTTCAGATAATTCCTGTTATCCTCTTCATCTCAGTTGTCTTCCCTGCATGTTACACCAAAACTTGTCTTCCTTGCCCACCATGGAAAAGCTGTAAGGGCAAGGTGGGATGGCCATGGAGCTGTTCTCTCCAAGGAGTACAGTGAAGCAAGACCACAGAGCACTGGTCATGTGAGAGTCACTAGGAGCAGCTAGAACAGGCACTGATTGGCTCTTCAGCTAAGCCAGACTGAAAAATTTCAAGACAGTCATCAAACCAAATTAAACATTTCTGAAATTCAGAATAATTTTTTTTTCCAAACTTCATTTTTCTGTGGAAAAACTCTGTTAATTCAGTATTTTGAGACAAAAATTAATTTTGAATTATCTGGATTTCCCCCGGGAAGGAAATTCTGCTTTTCTATGAGCTGGAAGTGATGTATCTTAAAATTCCCAGGCAACAATCTTATATTGGTATTTTTAATTCTGAGGACCATTCCCATGAGTTTCTAGTGTTTTTAAAGTAGGTCAAATTTTGAACACAAAAAAACCTTAAGAGTTATGCCCCTTTCATCTTTTCTTAGGAGCAATAAGCCTTTTTGGTATTATTGCTGGCTTAAATATTAAACAGGAAGCAAATTACATTTCCAGTCATTAAAGTACAATAGAACAGCTCTATTGTCTGAATCAGTGCAATATTAGGTCAGATTGTCACAAAATACTCGAAAATGAAGTCATATTGAAAGAATGCAATAAATTAGACTTTTTATGCTTTCACTAGGAGCTCTGCCTGATGAGGGACTATTTCTTCAGTCCTGCCAATTAAGGTAGGGCATTCATCCCCCAAAACTTGAATTCTGTAAACAGCTATATGGCATTTGATATTCACATGCATAAAGCTACCCCAAAAAATGCAACACATTTCAATGTTGCTGTTTACAAGAGTCCAATCTTACTTCACCAATAACAGCATTTTTCTTGCAACTCCATTGTTGTGACAGGAATTGTTCCCTATGCCATTTGAGCTCACGCAGCAAAAAGATCTAGAGAGCGGCCTTTTCATATGGTGGTCTTCCAGGCAAACCCTTGCTCACAAGAATATAATGCTAGGACAGATCTGAAAGGTCTTGCAGGGACAAGCATAGACAACACTTGACAGGATCTGACACCTAGGGCCTGGTAGCCTCCCAGAGTGTTGTCTTGACTGTATTTGTAGTCTTGGATTTGCCATGGAACCCAACAACAAAGCTAGGCAGAAGCTGGCACATGCTGCTGCTTAGAGAGGTGACATGCTACCATGGAGCTGACTGGTGCTGTCATGCCTTCAGGAGGAGCAGGAGCTGCTGGCTGTTGCTTAAAGCCCTGGAGAGGTTTGGGTCGTTTCTGGCAGATGCTCTGTTCCCAGTGTTGCAGTTCCCAGCCTGTCCCAGCAAGGCAGCATGCCCCTCAGGATCTTCCTGCTCTGCTGCCTTGGGCAACTGTCCAGAGGGCAGTTGGCCCCAATCTGTTGTAATTTTAAAAGCATCCACCATCAGGGTTCCTATGGCCTCCAAAGACTATTACAGTGCTGAACCCACAGGAGTTTATTGCCAGAGCTTTGTACTGTTCCCCTCATTCTTCCCTTTTCTAGTCTAAACAAACCTAGTTCCTTTGTTCTTCTTTTGTAGGCCATGTTTTCTAAGACCCTTACCATTGCCACTTCAAAGATTTTAGCCTCTGATCTTTATAACCTCTTCTAAATGCAGTGTATGAAACCAAACACAGAGACTGTCCAAACTCAGCTCTCTCAACTCTCAGCTGAGGCTTCCTTGGCACTGGGTACAGAAGAACTATTTCTCCCTGGGCTTTTTTCTGGTATGACTCTTGTGTTTGAATACCGTAGCCTGAGATTTGCCCTCTTTTCCTTTGCTTTTTATTTCACTTATTTAGCCTGACCTCTCTAGTCCTCTTATGTCATCTTTTCGCCTCCTCAAGGAGGAAATTTGTTAACTATAGTTTCTCTATAGTTGATTTGTATTTCTATATCATGCTAAGTAATTCTATTAAATACCAGGCTGTTGCTTCCTGAAATTAACACAATTGGTTCTCATCAGTGCTTCTGAGAGGTTTGTAACATATTTGAGCACGATTTGTAATTGTAAATTTTAAAAGTGTGCTCACTATCCTACAATTGTTAACGATGACATCAAAAAGCAGCAGACTGACATCACCACTGGAAATGCTGTTCCCTCCTCATGAGGAAATCACCACTAACTTGCTGGGCATCGCTGATACAACTGCAATTCCCACCTGAAATGTGGCCTTATGAACCATGGTGGACAACAAACCGTGTTCAAGGAGAAGAACCTCCTCTTCTGCATCTTTTTGAAATCCTGTTTCTCCATGGCATGCATCACAAACATACATCCATGTGTTCACTCATTGCCACCTCCACACAGAGTTACCAGGAGTTACTAGCTGGGAGGTATCTGCTCTCTAATGGTCACATTATTTCTCACTCAGTGGAACAGCTCAATTAAAGGAGCCTTCAGCTCATTCTTGATACTTAGTTACAGACTGTGAAAGATTTATGTATATGAAGTGCGCTCAGTTTTACTGTCATGCGACATTGTTTTGACAGCCTAGATGAAGTTCCAGGTATGACATTATCAAACAGAATATGCCCTAGAGAAATTATTTTTCTGAGTATTTTATTTCACACTCTGTCTCATCTTAAAAATGCAGAACAGGCCACAAGAAATGAGAATGAAATCAAAGCTTTGATTCGGCACAGAACCTCAGCATATGCTTATGTTGAAGCAGCTATGCAGTAAAGAATATACCCATGGTTAAAATCATAGTGCTTCACTACAATACTGATCTGAGTCTGATGGGGGCGTTTATCATCTTTTAGTACCAGATTTCATTTGCTTGTTTCCATTATATTAAAAAAAAAAATTCTCTCCAATGCACAAACAGCTACAAAACTAAGAAAAGAGAGTATCTTCTAACGGTTATAATTGATTATAGATGGCAAAATAGATGTAACGCATGTAAGCGGAATAAAAATATAAAGATAATGTTGTGTTCCAGGAGGTAATGGGGGAAGAAGAGAGATGCAGGCCTTTTTTTTCTATACACCAGTTCTGAAATTGAATGTGCCAAGGGAGTGAGGGCTGCTTCAAGAGAAGCCCCTGAGAATGATGAAAGAAGCCAAGCCCTGTCCTGGTAAGGACATCCCACAAACCCCAAGTCATGGGACAGAGGAGCTTTCTCCAAGCAGGTACCAGAATCACCCAAGCTCATGGCAATGGTTCACGTGGTTGTGCAGGAAGGACCACAACAAGGGACGTTTCCTGGAACACTGGTGACAAACTTGGACATGGAAGATGGAGAAACCATCTGGAATGGGAGTGCTTCCCTGCGTGGCTGCAAGAGACACACAAACACTTGTGATAGAAACGTGTGAAGAAACTTGGGTAAAGGTGGTAACTGTACATTGCGTGCTCCACGCAAACAGAAGGACAGACAAAAGCAAACGTAAGCGATCTCTAGGATGAGGGAATTGGAGAGGTGTTATGCTGGATCACATAGGAATAGTCTTGGCAGGAAAAAAGGCAAGTAGGAAGCTCAGTGTTCTTCAAAGGAATGATAACCACCAAATCTCCACTAACCTAGTGCACAGGAAGAAAGGATAGTAAGTGAATAATTTAGATAAAGTGTGAGTTTATTGTGACTGGAAACAAGAAGGAAGTCTGCAGAACGGGGAAGGTAGGTCAGACGGGCGGTTATGAAAGAACAGTGCAAGCATCAAGGACTACTATCACAAACACCAGCAAACCCCTCTCCCCCCAAAAAAACCCCAGAGATGTCGATAACAGGTAAAAACCTCTATAAATTCAGTAACGGCGTGAGAACAAAGGAAGGCTTTAGCCTTCTCTTTAACGGGGAAGGAGGGAGCCCGGCACAGCCCACTGCCCTCGGGTCCCTCTGGAGGAAGCAGCGCTCTTGGGGCTCAGAGAACGCTGTGGCGCTCCTCGCCCCGGACCTGCCGGCAAAACCAACACCGGCAAAGGACGCCTTCGCCGCAAAAACACTTGTCAGCTCTGCCTCAGGGGCTCTCTGCCCCACCCTTAGGGACAGAGGTCCCACTGCGTCAGGCGAGGGATCCCTGGGCCACAGCAGGGACGAGAGAAGGAAGGAAAACGCCTTTCCCTCACTTCCCGGGGGGAGCGCCTCACACAGGCGGCGAGGCGGGCGCGCTGCCGCGGCTCCTGCATGCGAGGAAGGAAAGGATCCTGTGTCCCTTCCTCCCACCGCCGGGACAGCCCGGCCGCCCGGCCGCCCCCCCGCTCCCTGTTCCCTGTTCCCTGTCCCCGGCCCGGCACCAGCCCCCCCGGACACCCGCCGCGGCCTCCGGGCGGGGGCGCCGCCCCATTGGCCGAGCGCGGCCCGTCTGCCGCGCTCCCATTGGCCCGCGCCGTCGCTGGCCCCGCCCCTCTGCTGTCCTTCCATTGGCCGCTCTCGTCGGCGGGGCCCCGCCCTGGCCCCGCCCCCTCCGGGGTCATTTAAGTTTATGGAGGAAAATAAATAAATAAAGCGGGAAATAGAAATGCGTAGAAGGCGGGGGGGGGTGGGGCGGGGGGAGCGCAACCTAACTTGCTGCCTGCCCCGCGGCGGCCAATCGCTACCCGAGTGCCGGCAGGACTGACACGTCCGCCCAGCCAGTCAGCGCTCCCGAGCGTCGAAGGCGGTCTCTAGCGTTCTAAAATCCGACCAATGAGAGGCGCCGTTCGTTAGACCGACGTTTGCGCCTTCTAATAGAAGGGGCGCGTAGCGGACCGGCTTCGCCTATCGCGAACTAGCCGTGAATCGCGAGGAGAGGGGCGGGCCCACACGGCGGAGGGAGGCGGGGCCCGGCCCTGAGTGGCGGTGCTGCGAGCCAATGGGTGCGGGCCGGCGGGGCGGGGGGGCCGGGGGCCAATGAGGGGGCCCTGCGAGGCGGCGGCGGCCGCCTCTGAAAGTGCCGCGAGCCGGCGGCGCCCAGCGCGGGGCAGGGGAAGATGAGAGAGGTACCGGCGCTTCCGGGGTCAGCGCGCGGCCAGGGGCGGGGCCCGGGTGTGCTCCGCCTACCGGGGGCGGGGCGGGCGGGTGAGGGGCGGAGGGGGGGGGCGCGGGGCTGCGGCGTCCCGGCGGGGAGGGGGAGTTCCTATTCCGGGAGGGAGCGGAGCCGGTGGTCCTGGACGGGGGGCGGTTCGCACCCGCCGCCTCCCGGAGTTTTTTCACCGTCCCGAAAAAGTTTGGGAGCCGGCGGGGCCACTCCCCTGAGGGTGCGCGAGGCCGGAGAGGGAGACTTGGCACCGACATTCCCCCCGCTTGTCCCCCCCCCCCGCTCCGCTCCTCCTCCTTCTCCAGCCGCGCCGCTGGGAAAAGTTGGCGGCGCTCGTTTGTGAGCGAGGGTCGGGGAGGGAAGCGATGCCCAAGAACCGTCTGGACACAATCCCGTACAGTGTGCTCTGGGATGACCCCGCTCGAGCAGAGAGGTCGGAGCGGATAACCCAGTGTAGCCCCTTCCAGCCTCGCCCAGCCCTAGTTCTGTGGTTGTGAGAGGGCAGGCCGGGGTTATCCCCCGGGTGAAAGGCAGTGCCGGTGCCCGGGATGCCCGCGGGATGCGGGGCGAGAGCTGGGCTGGGCAGGACCTGCTCGTCCTCCCGCAGCGAAGAGATCAGCTGCTGGGGGTTTTTGGGGGGTCGGTTCGTTTCGATGCCGTCCCCGAGGGCTCAGGGAGTAAATCAGCTGTTCCCTGTTTTTCCCGCCGAGGCTGTGGCAGTGCGGTCCCGCCCGAGCGCCGCGCGTCCCTCAGCGCTTGCGGAGCCGTGGGTCCCGTGTCCCTCGTGGCCGCCCGTGCCGAGGGGACAGGCTCCTGTCCCCCGCCGTCCGCTCCCTGCCCGCGGGGACGGGGCTCCGCGTCTGCCCGGCGGAGCGCAGCCAAGAAATGGATTCGCACGCTGCGAAGGGAACGGGGCTGCCGCGCTGCCCGTCGCGTTCACAGAGTTTGCGTCCTTTTGTAGCCGAGCAAGTCGGTGTTTCTCGGGTTAAAAGCCCTCCTGTCAGACTCGGAGCCCTCTGTGCTGAATGGCAAATGGGAAATTGTGAGAAAGTAAGACTCGCCGTCGAGTAAAGCAAACTGATGTGCAAAGCCCGAAGCTCGGCTCTCTGAGCAGAGTAATTATTTAGGAGCAAAAAGTATCTCCGTGAAAGCTGTTATTGTCTACAGCTACTGGATCACAGTCCTGAAATCCGAGCGTGTTCCTGCATCTTTCTGAATGCCTGGGATGTGCTCTCGTACAGAAATTATGTCTTTGGAATTTTGGGGGCTGAGGTTGTAGAAATGCAGAACCATTTTGCGTCTGTGAGTCTCGGGGTGCTTTGCAAGAAAGAGTAACTCAAGACAAAAATAAATCTGTGATAGGAAAGTACTGTATCCTCCTCTTAAACACACAAAACCCCGTCAGAGGCAGGAGCTCTTTCAGCTGTTCAGAGGATGCAATGAGGACACAGTACTAAAGCTGGCTGGGAGGATCCTTCCCTCCCCAGTGGAAAATGTGGTATTTGTGAAGTTGCAGTTTTCTGCAAGAAAGTTCCAGTTTTACTGGGGGGGGAAAAAAGTTACATTATTCTGACTGGAAAATTAAAGTGATGGTTCATGGCTACCTGCCTTGCAGGCTTTTGTCAATTCTACTTTTTGCTTGCAGAGAGAAAGCACAGTTAACAAAAATCTTCCCCTTGGAGGCTTCCACCTTTTTTCCTTTTTTCTTTCTTTTTTTTTTTTTTTTTCCCCCCCGTTTTCCCCCCTTTAAAGGATTTGCTTGGAATTTTTATTCCAGAAAGGACGTGAGAGCTTTACTTCTTACTCTGAAACGCAACTAAGTATTTTTTCATAGCATGAAAATTCCAGTATTTGGCCAGCCTGATTCAAAACTTCTGGAAACTTGGGGCCAGATCTTCGGCTTGTACAAACTGGCTAGTTCCATTGTGTTTAGTCCACAGAGGATTTGGCCCTAGTTAATTAATGGTTCACTCGAGGTCATGCAGCGAGTTGATTTTTAAAGCTGGAGACTGAATCCAGAGCTGCTATTATTCGATCCTGTCATATATCTTGAAGTTTACTGCACAACATTATATTTTTCTTAGACAAGCTGGATTAATAAGAGGCAGAATCCACGAAGCTCTGATTGCAACTTTTCTTAAAAATCATGTTCTTAAAAAAATCTATTCAATCGTGATCTTACTAGAAAAGCGAGTAAATATGTTGTAATTAGTGCATAGGTGACACTGACTACCGAGGGAGAGAGAGGCCTGAAAAACTGCTTTTGTTATTTAAACCTTTCTTTCAAAGTACAAAAGCATTTGATTGGCACTTCACTGATTTAATAGTCCATTTGTAATGCAGGAAGAACATTACAGAAAATTTTAGCATTATTTTAAATGTCATCATTTAATCTGTAGGTGTTTTTAAAAAATCCTCATTTCTAGGAGGAGAAAACTTTTTGATAGCATGTGGAATCTGTGACTAGTCAGTTGTTAAAGCTATGAATGCCTTGGGTCTTCCAAAACGAAATAGTTTATGAGTCTTAAAATGTATCCTGTTTGTTGTGTTAGCTCAAAAGGAAAATACAAGAAAAATCCTTCTGGCTGAGGATTTAATGTTTGGTCTTACTATGATGTAACATTAGGAATGGAACCAAAGCCCTCTGTTTTAAAATTAGGATTTCCAGCGTTCATATTAAAGGGAAGACCTGTTCAGATCCTGTGCAGCAGCAGTGCTAGATGTGTGATATACCAGCTAGCCCATTAGATCATCTGAATTTACAGAGGTGGTCTATCACCTGTACTTGGAGAAAGATGCTGTATGAAGGTTGATTTTTTTTCCTGTTTTATATGTGGGGAAGATACAAAGGCCAGAAATCCAAATAGACTGGCTGCACACACCCCTTCCCTCAGTGCTGCTGATTTTTCAGGGGAAAATAAGATTTCATAAAGTTCATAAAGGCTTGTCTCTGCCTTCCAGATGTTGGAGGGGTGGCTCCATTGCTAAAATTTTATATGCTAGAAAGGCTCAGAATTAAACAACGCTGAAATGACTTCCCAATGTCAAAGAGCAGTCAGTGACAGAGTTTGAACAGACCTTCTGCCTCCCAGGCCACAGCTGCACCTATTGGCTTCATTGTCCCATCCCTCCTACGCACATGCATGCCTGGCATTGTTTTGGAAATACAGCAGAAACTTGATAATTCAAACTGATGACTCGGAGGGCCACTTGTGGAATTAATTTATTGGGTAAATTAATGACTAGATATGCAGGCAGATTAAAAAAGAAAAAAAGAGAGACTGTGTGTCATAGTGTATAGGTTTGTTCTGTTCATAGGTTTGTTCTGTTACCTCAGTGTGATTTATTTGCCACTGCGTGAATTGAGTATCCTGGAAAATATTTTGTTAGAAATTTTGTAAGTAAAGTCTTAAATCTCAGCATGGTTTTATTCTTGTTATGTAAATCTGTGAGGGGAATTGGGTTTTCAGCTCTTCAATGACGAGTTATAATTTGGGATTAGAAATTAA